>NW_026046834.1:0-308781 GCF_023864275.1 Schistocerca cancellata
AGAACAGTAACACTGAACACATATATTTCTTAATAATTATTTGTACATATGTTTGAAACAACAGACACTGTAAGACAAACTCATAAAAAGTGACCTAAAATTTTTAACATAGCACACAAGACAAAACACCCCAGTGATTTTCTTCTTCAATTTTTTACTTTGCCACTAAATGTCTATGAAATGACTTTAAATTGATCACATTAATTACGAGTTGCCCCTGAGAGTTGTAATGAGGATTATTTTGGGTACCCTTCCATTACCTTTGTGTGTTATACAATGTGTTCTTCAGAGTACTTAATCAGCAAATTTCCCATAAACTGGATGGTAAATCAAAAAAGAAAACTTTAATTTATTTTCAAAATATTATGAAGTATAATTCTGCACTATCGTGGTATTAAAAATGTAATAAATTTCAAATAAAATGAAAGAGCTAATATATATTGGGTGGGTAGCGGGAGAAACAGGTGGAAAGTGGGTGGGGTTGGGCATGCGTATAGAGCTGCTTGGAGGAAGGCAGTAGATGTGCTGGATATGAATACAGATGATTGGCAGCTGCATGGGCTAGGCATGTGACACATGGGCGCCGGAGCTGGTTGGGCATTTTTTTCTTTTTTTATTTTTCCTCTTTTGTTGAACTCACATGAAAAGACCTCATAAAGCCAAATATCGAAAGACTATTATCTGACAATGAAACCTTTTAGAGGTGACAAAAATTAAATAGTAATTATAGGTTAAGTTTGTTCTTAATTACTGAAATAATTCACTCACTTTGATGAGACTTTCCATTATTTCCTTCAGATGTGGTTCTAAAATATCTTGCGTAGTGTGTTCAATGACACGA
This sequence comes from Schistocerca cancellata, assembly GCF_023864275.1. NCBI lineage: Eukaryota > Metazoa > Arthropoda > Insecta > Orthoptera > Acrididae > Schistocerca > Schistocerca cancellata. Next base: position 842 of record NW_026046834.1, read on the forward strand.
GTTAAAATTTTTATAGCTCCCAAATTCATTGGAAGATCTCCTGTTTTTATCAATGGACAAACTACATTAATGAGTTGTTCAGGAGGCAGTGATTTTCCAATAGCTGAAATGCAGTGCTCAGCTGCTTTCGGTGAAAAATATTCCACATAAATGCCTTTCCTTGTTAAAGAGAACATTTGCTAAATAAAATAAGCTGAAGTTGCCGAGCATGGTATGCAACGTGCAGAATAAATAGTTTTATAATAAAAAAGAAGACACACCCTGTATTTCCAGTCAAAACTGAAAATTATAGCTCCGCAATATACTGCTAATTCCAAAGAAAAACATTGATGCATTACGTTGATTTGATCAAAATCAGTCACACATTTTTGCTCTAGCACACACTCATGCCTATACTTTTAGTAATCAATTAGAACTGTGAAAACTAATGTTTCATGGTGAAATTGCACAGGATAAAATGTGGTGGAACAATATAGAAAGGCCAGACCTACATGGAATGCCAGTGTAAGACTTTTTGGTCCTACAACAGGCCTTGCATGCAGATCTTGGGTATAGTGGACCTGCCACACAGTACTCGAGGTCTAAGGAAGCAGGACAGCATTTTTATCAGACTTCTGACTGGTTTGATGCAGCCCACCATAAATTCCTCTCCTGAACTAACCTCTTCATCTCTGAGTAGCACTTGCAACCTACTTCCTCAATTATCTGCTGGATGTATTCCAATCTCTGTCTTCCTCTGCAGTTTTTGCCCTCTACAGCTCCCTCTAGTACCATGGAAGTGATTCCCTCATGTCTTAACAGATGTCCTATCATCGTGTCCCTTCTCCTGATAAGTGTTTTCCACATATTCCTTTCCTCTCCAATTCTGCGCAAAACCTCCTCATTCCTTAACTTATCAGTCCATCTAATTTTCAACATTTGTCTGTAGCACCACATCTAAAATGCTTTGATTCTCTTCTGTTCCCGTTTTTTCCCACAGTCCATGTTTCACTACCATACAATGTTGTACTCCAGACGTACAGTCTTAGAAATTTCCTCCTCAAATTAAGGCTGATATTTGATATTAGTAGACGTCTCTTGGCCAAGAATGCCTTTTATGCCATAGCTAATATGCTTTTGATGTCCTCCTTGCTCCATCCGTCATTGGTTATTTTACTGCCTAGGTAGTAGAATTCCTTAAAATCATCTACTTCATGATCATTAATCATGATGTTAAGTTTCTCACTGTTCTGATTTCTGCTACTTCTCATTACCTTCGCCTCTCTTTGATTCACTCTCAATCCATACTATGTACTCATTAGACTGTTCATTCCATTCAGCAGATCATGCAATTCTTCTTCACTTTGACTCAGGATAGCAATGTCATCAGTGAACTGCATCACTGATATCCTTTCACATTGGATTTTAATTCCACTCCTGGACCTTTCTTTTATTCCCATCATTGCTTTCTCGATGTACAGATTGAACAGTAGGGGTGAAAAGCTAATCCTTGTCTTACACCCTTTTTAATAAGAGCACTCTGTTCTTGGTCGTAAACTCTTATTATTCCCTCTTGGCTGTTGTACATATTGTATCTGACACGTCTCTCCCTATAGCTTACCCCAACTTTTCCAGAATTTCGAACATCTTGCACCATTTTACATTGTTGAACGCTTCTTCCAGGTCAACAAATCCTATGAATGTGTCTTGATTTTTCTTTAATCTTGCTTCCATTATTAACCGCAAAGTCAGAATTGCCTCTCTTGTGCCTTTACTTTTCCTAAAGCCAAACTGATCATTATCTAGCATATCCTCAATTTTCTTTCCAATTCTTATGTATATTATTCTTGTAAGCAACCTGGATGCATGAGCTGTTAAGCCAATTGTGAGATAATTCTCGCACTTGTCAGCTCTTGCTGTCTTCGGAATTGTGTGAATGACGCTTTTCCAAAAGTCAGATCGTATGTCGCCCGACTCATACATTCTACACACCAACGTGAACAGTTGTTTTGTTGCCACTTCTTCCAATGATTTTAGAAATTCTGACGGAATGTTATCTATCCCTTCTGCCTTATTTGACCTCAAATCCTTGGAAGCTCTTTTAAATTCTGATTCTAATACTGGATCCCCTATCTCTTCTAAATCGACTCCTGTTTCTGCTTCCATCACGTCAGACAAATCTTCCCCCTCGTAGAGGCTTTCAAGTGTATTCTTTCTACCTATCCGCTCTCTCCTCTGCATTTAATAGTGGAAGTCCTGTTGCACTCTTAACGTTACCACCCTTGCTTTTAATGTCACCGAAGGCTGTTTTGACTTTCCTGCATGCTGAGCCTGTCCTTCCGACAATCGTGCCTTTTTTGATGTCTTCACATTTTTCCAGCAGCCATTTCGTCTCAGGTTCCCTGCACTTCCTATTTCTGTATTCCTGAGTTTTCCAGAACATTTTTGTACTTCCTCCTTTCCTCAACCAACTGAAGTATTTCTTCTGTTACCCATGGTTTCTTCACAGTTACCTTCTTTGTACCTATGTTTTCCTCCCCAACTTCTGTGATGGCCCTTTTTAGAGATGTCCATTCCTCTTCAACTGCACTGCTACTGAGCTATTCCTTACTGCTGCATCTATAGCCTTAGAGAACTTCGAAACGTACCTCGTCATTCCTTAATACTTCCGTGTCCCACTTCTTTGTGTATTGATTCTTACTGACTAATGTCTTAAACTTCAGCCTACTCTTCATCACTACTATATTGTGATCTGAGTCTATATCTGCTCCTGGGTACGCCTTACAATCCAATATCTGGTTTCGGAATCTCTGTCTGTCTAAATGAAATCTTCCCGTATCACCTGGCCTTTTCCAAGTAAACCTCCTCCTATTTTGATTCTTGAACAAGGTATTCGCTATTACTAGCTGAAACTTGTTACAGAACTCAATTAGTCTTTCTCCTCTTTTGTTCCTTGCCCAAAGCCCATATTCTCCTGTAACCTTTTCTTCTACTCCTTCCCTTATAACTGCATTCCAGTCCCCCATGAGTATTAGATAGCACGGCAAACAATTTTATGGCAAAGTATTGCAACCACATGGTAGCTTCTACAGCACACATTTCCCATCAGACTGAGCATTGTTGGTTTATAGAGGCTGCAATGTATGCTTTACAGCTCATCAGAGGAATTAGTCTCACAAAAAATGGGTGCTGTTCACAGATGAGTTGAAGTATAGTCTAGAGAAGGATTCTCACCATTTGTTCATCTAGTAAGTCCCGCTGAAATGTTACAATATTGCGAGTAATTAGGAAAATAATTAATACACTGCCAGCTTTGTCAATTGGGTCGATATCACGTTAAGAGCATGTACACCACCACAATGAGTTTCTAGGGATATTGTGATACCTGCTGTCTATACAAACAACAACATGCAAAATTATGCACGCATTTTTAATTAAGTTTACAAAGCTGGGATACATCAGATCAATGAGTATGCCCCATTACACTGGACTGGCCTGGTGGTCATACGCCATCACCAGGTGAACATCATTCTTTTAGTGTGGCCACTTTGTCCAAGAAATTAAATTTGGTTGTATACACACGGTGTAGTATGCTATAGGCCACTGCTGACTTGTGTAAGGCACCTGTCCAGTAATGAGAGATGTTACCACCAGTCACACTGCATGCCCTGTTCTGCTGTAATGGAGTACTTGTGCATCCTGTGCTGTCACGTGAAGACACCACATGCAATATGGGAATTTAAAGTGATATGCACATCAAATTTGTTAATTTACAAATACCTGAGAAAGTGTGTTATGCATATAACTCTGTGTAAACATATACACTATTTAAAATGAAAACAAATGTGTGTCAAGTGCAGTTGTGAAGCTTCAATGGTATTTTAAAAAGTATGTTTTAATGTTTCCATTATTATGAATTATCTTATAAAGAAAGACTTAGCCACCATTTAAGTGACTGTATTATGGGCAACAACCATTGCAATTGGAGACTTTTTGCAGAGATTCTCATATTCTTTAAAAGAGGAACAATATACTTAATCCCATTATGAAACATCAGAGAACAATGAAAGTAGAAATTGGTTTGAAAGAAATCCTGTTTATCACTACCTTATTTTATACTTGATCTATAGTATTTTATCGCATGCCACAGAGACAGTAGCTACAATATAAATCGTGTACAAAAGAATGCACATATTTCAAATGCCAGTAAATAAATATTACACAAACCTCTTTGCACGGGTCACTGTAAGCTGTTAGCGTTCGCAGCACGATTAACTCTACGTACATATTAAAACAATGTCTCACAGTCGGGTCTTTGATCATATCGTGTAGCACATTTAAAATGTACGTCTTCACTGGAGAGTGAGGTAGTGCCAATTGTGACACCAGAATCCTTAATAGAACCCTATAAAAATAAAGTAATGGCATACATAAGTCAAAATCATACGTGCACTGTATCAGTAATATTAGGAATTTAGCTTTTGCCCTAGATGAGTACAATGTTCAGTGTCAATATTTAAAATGCCACCCACAGTCAAAGCATGTTTTTACATTATGTGAATCTGAATTAAATGCATGGAAGATTATTAATAACAAAAATAATTATGATAACAACAATGCTACTGCATAAGATGTTAATTACAATTTATTAGCAACAAGTATGGAATTAGAAAGGTGATGGCTATAGTCTATCATGACATGTGCACTGACATGGCAATCACTCTATGTGCATGTGCTAAAGGGAAAAATGAACTTCTATCTGATAGTTTCCAAACAATTAAAACTGTGAAATATTCATGCCACGAATATGGCCCATACATACGATAAGCACATTAAAACTATCTGTTCATGTTGATATCTCCCCCCTCCCTCCCCCAACCCTCTTCTCTCTCTCTATCTCTCTCTCTCTCTCTCTCTCACACACACACACACACACACACACACACACACACACACAAACGGTATGATAATCATCAAAACATGTTTAATTAAGAGATGTTATGTTACTCTGATACTGTGAATGACTAAAGGTTTTTGTCAAATAATTCGATTAACTCTGATCACTTAAGGGTTACTTTCAGTCACTATGCCAACAATAAAATTTGCAACTCACATGGGCAATCAGTAGAAAATACACACAAAATTTTTGAGTCACTTTCAACATCAACTTTCTGATTATATATGTTCCACATGGCCATCAGTCAGCCAATTTCATTTCCTGGATTAATAAACCATCTTACAGGGGGCACGTCTGTAACCTTTCGGGGATGTGAGCTTTCTCTAGCATTGGCAGAAGTCATTTTTAACAGAAGAAGCTGATCTGCTCTTTTGGCATTATGGTGACCTTGATCATACAGGAAGGATCGAAAGAAGGACAACTGGAGTTGAACACCCCATCAATCAGAAGGTAATTAGAAATGAGCCAAAACTCGAATCAGACAAGGATAACAAAGAAAATGGACCATGTCCATTTCCAAGGAAGCATCCCACCAGTGGCCATAAGTGATTTACATAAACCATGGAAAACATAGAGGCTGGGTAGGGATTTGAGCCCCAATCCTACTGAATTCAAGCCCAGTGCTGTATCTATTGTGCTAATTTGCATGCTCTACCTACTCAGCTAGGCCTGAAGTGACCCCTCTTCTAAATGCAACATTTTTCAAATGATTTCAACTGACATCATGATCTACTGATAGCTTTCATTAGAATTTTGTGTGTGCGGTTGGATGAAAAACAAAATCTAAATAATAAATGTAAGAGGCAACACGAATACCTCCATTATGAAGCTCACTATCTCCATGAAAGAACACTAACACTATCTCAACAGCTGCAGGTAATGTTGGAAAGACAGCTGCTTAGTGTCAATAGTATAGTGGTGGAAGTTTAAAATCACTGCCCAAATTGTTGCAGATTGTTTTATATGTAATTAATAATTTACAGAATTCAGACATGACCAACAGAAGAAAAGGTGACAGATATGGACCAAAACTCCTCACAACACAAATAGGATGATGCAAAAGAGTCAAAAAGTTGTACACTGGTGGACTAAGCAGGGGAACGGGTTAGAGAAAGCAACATTTGAATATTGCATCTTAAAAACTGACAGTGTGTACGGGTTCGGGGGGGGAGACAATACTACAATAAAAAGTCCATCTCTTAAAACACCAAAATAAAGCACTATACAATCATGGTCAACACTGAATGTCTTTTTGCCATCTGAATGACTTTATAGGAGAAGCTAGAGGTTTTGGATAATAGAATATTAAAAAACATTTACAGAGAGAATTTCAGAGGCTGTGAGGAGATGGAAGTCGCTGTTTCTGACAACTGCACAGAATGAATGGTAACAGATTAACCCCAAAAGCAAAGAACTATTAGCACATACTCATAGCACTTGAGCCTCCACACTGTTGGTGATCCAATAATGTATTCGACAGCTGCTATCTCATTGACAAAAGGCAACACTACTTCATCAGCTATGTACACAGATTTTAGTGTTGACACACCTTTATGATCTTTATTGGGAAGTGAGCAAGTTGAAAGAAATGAGGAACTAAAAACTGTACTCACTGAAAGAAAAAAAATGTGTAAAATGGTACCCATATATTAATATATTTAAAAGGTTGCTAATATTTCAGTAGATAACACATTTGTTGTTTATCAAGCTATTGAAAAGATAAAAGAAGCCAGAGACATAAATGTCAGGTTATTTAAGTGATCATATATGTTTCAAAGTAATAAAGGTGTGTTATTAAAATTTTCCAGATCTTTCATTAATTTTCAACAAACAATTTCTGTGCTACGGCCATTTAAATAAAATCCTGCAGTCCTGTAGCAGCCTTCCACACAAGTTTACTAAAGAGCACCAAACACACTAAAAGTCATCTTAATCACTTATTAAAATACTCTCACCCTTTTCTGTGTTTGTTCATATCATTATCAGTTACACTACTTTCTCTTGCTGACTATCTTATGATGCTAAGTGATTTTTTTAAACTGTCTATATGTCTCATTTTATCATTTGGCTTCTTAAAACTGTGTATTTCTTCTGTAGCATTTACCACATTCTCTCATTCCAGTTTTCCCACTTTACGTTACAGACAGACAAATTTGAATGTCTTGAGACCAGGCTCATTTTTACTTTGGCTTTTTCATGACTGTATCACAAGCTGCTTTATAACACATCACTGCCTATGGTTATAGACCTGTGCCTTACAATAAAAAGGCAAGTCAACAAACAATACAGAATAATACAATCTGTGTGTAGTGTGCCACGGTAATCATCTGAACACCTAAGACAGTTTTAGTTAAACAGGAAATGTGGAACCACTACCTATATTACATACAATACTGATCAGTTAAATAAATGAAAAGAAAATCAAGCTACTCAGTTACACATGAGTGATGTAGAAATAACAAAATTATATTTGGACAACACAAACAATGATGGTACTATACTGTCTTCTGAAACTATGCAACAGAAATTGCAGAACAAATTTTCTGAAACTTACTTGAAATTATAGACTATGATACCAATGGCTCCAGATTTTATTAGGTGTTTTAACTGAGAAAGTGCTTTCTTACAGTCTTGCTCAGATACTTTTGCATTTCCTTCATCATCAACTTTTAAAGTGTCAATCACATTCTGCACAATTTGACAGTTTTCTTCTACTAGAGCTGCAATTAAAATAAACAAACAAATAAAATAATTAATGCATTTTATAAATACACACTATCTGTAGGAAGATTGTACACTGAATTTGCAAGTTACAGGTTTCAATATGTTATTTACATATATTCATTTATGAGTGGCCAGGTGCTATGGTGGGGTAAACAGGTTGTTAGCTTTAGATGCAATCAAAGAGAAATATTTGTGACTGTAAACTACAATTGGGAACAAACAGACCTTCTGACTATAGGTACCACCAACCTTCCCAGGAAGTGAAGAGACTGGTAGGCAGCTGCTCGAAGCTGAATGATAAACTGTTGGCTGTTTATGATGCCAATGTTCACAACCTAATGTGACGAGTAGATACGTGAACACCTACTGCACAGCAATTCAGAGATCTTGAATAGGGATAAGGAATCTAGTCTCAGGAGTAGAAAAAGGGAAAAAGTAACTGACATACTTTTGGGTCCATCTAAAGACAGATGCCATGTGGGCACCATCCTTATCTGATCACATGTATAATAAGTTTGGGGTTCAAATGGGTCTTAAACAGACTATGGCCTATAGGAATCCTAGGAAAACAGACATAGGAGAGACTTAAACTAAAACTTATCTCAAGTCAAAACTTCGATAAGAAATCCAGTAGATCTGAACTCAAAACTTCGATAAGAAATCCGGTAGATCTTGAGGAAATGGCAGATGAAGTGATGTCTGCTATTATGACCTCATACTTAGAAAATTGTCCAGTCACCAAGACATGCACAAACAGGAACGTACCTGGATGGAATGATCATTTGGAACTGCAATGGAAGCAGGTAAGAAGAACGTTCAACTTTGCGAGAAGGAAAATACAACGGGCAAAATATTGGGATGCCCTTGCCAAATACAATCCTGCCATTAAGCAAGTGGAACTATCACCCTGGGAGATATTCTGTGAGGTGAAAGGTACAGCTACTAGAGCCAGACTTCATAAAATACCTACAAGAATACCAACCAACCCAGGAGACACTCTAAGGAAGGAGGATGGCGGGTATACAAGGATAGCACAAAAGATCCTGGATTTGCTCCCAAAACTCATTTCCCTCAATGCACTCTAGCTGGTAACACAGACCAGGTTTCAGTTCCTGGAAGGTAATGATTTGCAAGTAACCAAAAGGAGAACTGGGTATCTGTCAGACAATGTGTTGATTTCAAAAACATCGCATGGGTGGTCCGAATGTTTCAACCATTCAAGTCACCAAGCCGAGACAGAATCTTTCTGGCTCTACTGCAACAAACAACAGAGGGCTTAACCAGACTCGTGTGCAGACTACTAAGAGTCAGCCTGGTAGCAGGAGCCTAATGCTTGGAGGACAGTGAAGGTTGTTTTCATTCCAAACCAGGGAACACTGAACGTTCCAAGGCTGAGGAATTGAGACCAATCAGTCTATCCTCCTTTCTCCTAATGATATTATAAAATATGGTTAATGTGAATGTTGGGGAAAGGAAGTTAACTTAGGTTCCTCTACATGAAAACAAACATGCACATTAACTCAGCAAATCATGCAAAACAGCACATCATGAACTTGTTGGGAAGGTGGAAAAATTCTTTATACGTTCAGGAAACAGCTCCCTGCATCTTCCTAGATATTGAGGGAGCTTTTAGCAATACAATTTATGATTATAGAGTTTCAAGAAGAGCATAGCATTAAGATTACGATATGCCAGGTGGATTGAAGACCATGCTGAGTTGACAATAGGTAGAAGAACCATGAGGAATGAGAAAATGTTGATCCCTTTTGTCCCCACAGCTGTGGAACCTAGATGTGAATGAACTTGTCAAAGAGTTAAATACTGGAGGATACTTTGCCAAGAATACACAGAGGAATTAATCATGTCACATCAATGGCACAATTCACTCTGAACATTGTGCAACAATGCAGCAGGAAATAGAATCTAAGGTTCTGTCCCAGGAAAACATTGTAGGAGGAGGATGACGAGGAAGAGATTAATGTTTAATGTCCTGTCAACATGAAGGTCATTAGAGACAGAGCACAAGCTTGAATAAGGGATTGATGGGGAAGGAAACGGGCCACACCCTTTCAAAGGAAGCACGGCGACATTTGCTTGGACTGATTAAGGGAAATCATGGAAAAATGTGGATGGCCGGATGTGGGTTTGAACTGCTGTCATCCCGAATGCGAATCCAGTGTGCTAAACACAGCGAAAACTGTACTTTTAACGTTCATGAGGAAGCATATACAGCACACGTACCGAAATCATATGCTCTTCAAGGACATTCTACCATCCGAGTTGATAATGAAGTATCTATACATAACCCTTGATGGGAAACTATCTTTGACCTCTCACATTAAGAATATTTGTCCCAAAACAAAAGGTGCTATTATGGGTACTAAAAGGGCCTGTGGTAAAAACTGGTGTGTAAGTCCCAGGAGCATGTACTGGATAGACACTTCTGTAATAAAACCTATGATAATCTATGGGGCTACTGTACAGTAGAATAAAGTAGAACAGAAGGTGCTTGACACGGTGCAGAGACTGGTCTCCTTAGCTATAACAGGCGGAATTAGCAGCACACCAACTGCTGGGATGGAGAGTATACTGGACAATCCCCCATTACATCCCTGGGTTACAACAAAGGCAGCAGAAGGGCATACAGGTTAAAACTTGGAAACCTATAGGATATCCAGAATCCCACACCAATTTAGTAAATGTAGTAAGTATAGGAATGGTCAGGGAAATGCCAGCTAACTAGACAATAGCCTCCAGCTGCTTCAATAAACATTTCAAGACAACAAATGGCAGTCAGGGGCAGTGGAAGAATGAAGCACAATACCATTCATGAGAGACAGTCTGGCTTACTGGTGGATTGAAAACAGACAAAAGTGCTGGGGACAGGTTACAGCCTAGACATGAGAAAGCAATCTCTGTAGGGAAGCTGGCAACAATATTACTGAAGGAAGTCTTTGCTATTAGAGAGTGTGTGTGGAGGAGAATCTGCCTAGGTGCTACAAGGATTGTGGTAGTTGCATTCACTCAGACAACCGAGCAGCTCTGAAATCTTTACCAGCCCCTGAAACGAGATAAAAGATCATCACAGAATGCCATAAAGACCTTGTGAGGCTCAGGGATTGTCACAGGGTGAACCTGCTGTGGTCCCTGGCCACCCAGGAATTAACAGCAATGAACAACGCTGAACTGGCCATGACAGGAGTGACTACTTTATTTATTGATCTGAAAACTGTCATAATCATCACCAAGGTGATGGAAAAATCACAACCACATAGCTGCATTAGTAAGCAGAATGCAGAATATTGGACTAAGATCCAAAAATAAAAAAATTGCAAGCTAATGATGTCAAAGCCATTATTTAACATATGTCCTATAATTTGAATGATAGATGAAACTCATTTTAGGAACAATAAATGGCCATGGGAACTTCAACCAACACTTGCACAGAAAGGATATGGAGGGCAATTAAACTGCACCACATTCAATTTTCCAATGCAAATTGTTTGAGGCCAAAAGACGCAGTTTACTCAGGTCATTAATTCCTAAACAAATTGTGTATCATTGCAATTCACTCACCTCATAGCTTTGTTACCACATGTAAAGTCTTAAAAATTTTGTAGGTGAGCTCTGGCTGAATGTTCAGTGTTTCCATGCGATATTGTGTGTTCACTTGTGGTTTCAGTCTCCCATGGAACAGTGCACTGACCTGTGTTTGGTAGTGAGCAAAATGCAAGAGCAAAGGCCTGCACATAGTGCTACTCAGGTCGATGCGCATAAAGGGTGAAAAGACATTCGAAAACAATCTAAGATCATTATGTCAAATGTACTGAAATTTTTACTGATCAGGTCAACAATGAAAAAGCCATAAATTTTGTGTAACCTCATAAACTGACAGGAAAAGAGTGTGGTATTCCCAAATCTTCTATAGGCCGTCTTAGCTCAGCAGAATCTCTAGATGTGAAAAATTGTATCGATTCTCCTAGAAAGGGATAGCAATGAGAACAGAAATCTACAGAATTTGATGATTTCAACAAGGGGGTTGCATGTGGAACTGTTCTCGGTTATAACAACAGAGGAGGGTATCCAACAGTAAAACAATACAGAGTGATCCCCATGAAAAAATCAATTATTCTGGCTCACAGACCTCCTTCCTTTGTCTTCACTGCTCCCTTGGTTTCTGATTCAGAAAACGAAATGATAGGCAAACATTTTTGATAGGCTGCAAAGAAAATGAAACAGCAAGAGCGAAGTTTTTATGTACAAAGCATTTACTGCATGCTAAGGACAATAGACCTGTAGTGTACTTAGATAAAACTTGCGTTTGATAGAACTACACCAATAAGTGTATATGGCACGACTCCCAAGTTAACGGTGGTTTGAAAGTGCCTACTGGTAGAGGTGTCAGATTAATCATCACACATCGCAGTTCACTGATTGGAGGCTTCATGCCAGAAGCCAAATAATGAGGGAAGTCCCAAAAGTAAGGTCTCCTATTTTTTATAAGTACATAGACTTGTTTATTTCTACAATGGTTTACATCAGTTTACAGGTTGAACATTTAGCTAATTTTCAACATAATCACCATTTCTCTCAATGCATTTTTGTAGACACTGTGGCAGTTTTTGTATGCCCATGTCATACCAGCTTGCCGCCATGCTGTTCAGAAAGTTATGAACCTCTTCTTTCACCTTGTCTTCGGAGCTGAATTGCTTTCTGGCCAAATGTTCTTTTAACTTAGGGAACAGGTGATAGTCACTGTGTGCCAAGTCAGGACTATAGGGTGAGTGGGTGATTATGTTCCACTGAAACTGATGCAGGAGAGCAACGGTTTGCCGAGTGATGTGTGGGTTAGCGTTGTCATGGAGAATGTGTACACCCTTGCTTAACATTCATCTTCTCCGGTTCTGAATTGCCCATTTGAGTTTTTTCAGAGTCTCGCAGTACCTGTCAGCATTAACTGTGGTCCCAGTGGGCATAAAGTTGACAAACAATACCCCTTTCCAATCCCAAAAAAATGTTGTCATGACCAGCACACTGTGTTTGTTTGATTTTCCGCAGCTTTGGCAAAGAAGGATGCCGCCACTGGCACGATTGTTGCTTGGTCTCAGGTGTAAAGTGGTATGCCCAGGTTTCATAACCCGTGACAATTGAGTCCAGAATGTTGTCCTGTTCAGCTGCAAGGTGGTGAAGAAATGCACGAGAAGCTTCAACTCGTTGCCGCATGTGGTGCTCAGTCAGTATGCATGGTACCGTACCCATCTTGCGCACACATTCCGGTGTTCAATGTTTCCATTAGAATTCTGTGAGTGTTGCTTCAAGAAACCTCAGGGACCAACGTGCAGAGATCATCCAGGGTGATCCGCCGATCTTCACGCATGCTTTGCTCAACCTTCAACACTGTCTCCTCAGAAACTGACAGTTTCCCGCTTCTTTGTTCATCGTGAATTTCAGTCTGACCAGTTGCAAACTCTCTACACCACTTACAAACATTTTTTGACATCCATGCACTACTCACCATATACTTCTGTCAATTGGCATAGGATTTCAATCAGCGCAGTGCCCTTTGCGTTCAAAAACCGAATACCTGCGCACAATTCGCACTTGGTGGTAACATCGAACTTCCACTGGAAGAAGACTCAGATACAGTGATGGATAATGCCAGTTATCATTCTATTCAAACAGAAAAGCTGCCACATCCAAATAGGCGCAAGGCAGACATTATGGAGTGGTCGAAGAGAAAGAATGTTTCATTTCAATCAATGAAATGAAGGATGAACTCCTGGCTGTAAAAGAAATCCTAGGTCCAAAAAGACATCTGAATTTGATCAACTGGCAAATGGAATGGGACACCAAATGGTATGCTTGCCACTATCACGGCCAATATAACCCTATTGACCTGATATACTTCCAGGTTAAACAAGAACTGGTTGGACACACACACACACACACACACACACACACACACACACACACACACACACACACACACACACTACTGTCATACTTGCTGCTGTCAACCATCTAACACATGACGCTCTCTACAAAGTTACTCAGCATGACTGGGTGAGGTACAGAAAACATCCAGAAGCAGTGCAAGAAGCTGATTTTGTGAGCCATGGTTTAACAGTCAGCATAGGGGAACCTATGAAGATAAACACCTGGCAGAAACAAGTGACAGTGAATTTGAAGATACAGAATCAAAAGATGCTCCAATTTAGGTAACTGTAGGCTACATAAAGAGCTTACTTGATTTAAATTTTTTCCCCTATTAATTTTCGTTATAGCAGGTGATTGTGAATGAAATTTTCTCTTAGATATGCGATAAATCTGTAACAAGTGGTCACAATTAGCTTACTCGCCATTAAATGCCATTTAAAATAAGATTCTCAGTATTGCATTCATTAACAATGACAGTTTTTCACAAAACATGAATCGAATTTGTTCACATTGGTATTTCATCTTATTGCATTGTTCTCTCTCTTACACTTCAGAAATTTTCTTCCACTTTTTTGGTGTAGTCACTCATGTTTTATTGCTGAGTGTAATGCAGTAGCAAGGGGCTACACAGGTCAATGTGCGTGAAGGACAAGGTTGTCATATCAAACGTACTGAAGGTTTTTCATTGGGCTGGCCAATAGTGAAGTAGCCAGGAATAAAATAAATTTTGTGCAAGTTCATAAAATGGCAACAAAACCTTGTGATAATTCCAAATTGACAGTATCCCATATTAACAGTGTAGTGAAGATGGCAGAATCTCTAGATATGAGCATGTAAATGAAAATGGAAACTACACAATTTCACAATTTTGACAAAATGTTAAGTGCGTAGAACTGTACTTTAATACTACAACAGAGGAGAGAATCTGACAGCTAGAAAAATACAGAGTGATCTCCTTGAAAAAATTAAATCATTCTGTCTCAGAGACATCTGCTCTTTGTCACCTCCACTCACTCTGTTTTTGGCTCAGAAAGTACAATGATGGCCAAAAATTTTTAATTGAATGTAGAGACATTGCAGCAGCAAAAGCAAAATTTTGTGTAAAATACACTTACTGTCTGCTGAGGGTAATAGTCTTGTAGTATACTGCAGTAAAATTTGGGTCTCACAAAATCATACGCAAAAATATATTTTGCTCGTTTTAAATGGAAATATTGGCCTGAAAGTATCTACAATTATTTTTGTACAGCATATATCGGCAATTTAAGTGATGGGTGCAGTAAAGAAGAATTACAATCTGCAAATACAAATTTTTTGGGAGGTAGGGAATGTTCTCGGTTGTATTAAGATGACCTGTCGGAACTAAAATCCTGTTGACGGTGTACATGCACTTGCGTGCTGTCGCATATGGAGTGTCTCATAATAAAATGCATTCTTATGTGACACGATACAATAATAATGTCACAGATGTTACCAAAATTAATTTCACAGTTTTCTTAACAACTTTCTGACTGGAAGTTTCTACTAGGTCCAACAGAACACAAATTTATCACTGACGACATTTTTCGTTACATTGGCTGAACAGTTTCACACCTGTTACAGTTTTCTATTTTAATCTCTGAATACTTTCACGATAAAATATGTGCCACGTGCATCTGTAAAGTTTGAGAATGTTCAAACATTATTTTCTGTTCACACACGTCAGTGATTCTGTTTTCTTCCGCAGCTTGAAGGAAAGAAATACTTTTGTTCAAAACTTATTTTAACATCAGTTTTTATTTATTTTCTTTCGTAGCTGCTGGGAAGAATTTTATTTTGTGAAGAACTCCATTATATTCTAGACTAAAAACAGAGATGTCTAACTCTAAAAAAAAAAATTACTAAGGTTTTGAAATTATCACTAACTGGCAATGCTGTAGGATGGTGAGATGACCTTGAGATGTCTATTTTAGTGACAGCCGCTATAGTAACTGGTCTCCTACTGCATTTCGAGGGAATGGCAGGGAGAGAAACTGCACAATAAACTCATTTCTGGTGCAAAATGTAGTGAGCTGTTTTTCTGGTTCACTGTGCAAATCAAATCAATATAATCTCCAGTCTAAATGACAATTGTTTTGCAAATTATTTTGTGGCTAATTCTGGTTCCTTTCCATTGCAATGCATTTCTGAATTCCCTTACTTTCTTATACACATTTATAAAGCACACAAGAAACCTCACCTCCATTTGGGGTCAAAATGAAGACTGACTGATCTTCAAATCAAAGCATCTATGATGAAACTGTCAATCTTATCTCTAAATGCCTTAGAAACTTTACCTGGACACTTGTGCCACTTACAATTAGATCATTGCAGAGCATGAATAATAATACTTTTGTATGAAGTTCTAAAATGCCCAGTCTACATACCTGAGTGGGTTCCTTCTAAGATTCATGAATTTGTGATGTAAGCAGACTTTATAGGATCAGAGAATACAGTAACAGATGGGGATGAATTATCAGCATTACACCCAAGTAAACTCTCTCCAAACTGATTAAAAAAGTAAAAATATTGAAGTTGTGAATGAAGCCACATACACTGTTTTTAGCTTTACTCAGAATTCCCACGTAAAACAAATGCAATATCATTTGTTACAATAGAAATTCAAGATTTTACTATGTCTGTAAAATTACATTTTACTTAGCATGTAGTTTTATATGGAAATTATTTTAAAGTGACAAACCTGACGATGGCATATTCTTGTAATCTTGATCTGAATCTTGGCCATCCAAATTCTGCAACAGAAAATGGAAACAGCAATAATAAGTTAATGTTCAACTACTGTAAATGTGTTCTTTTACCAAAAAATTTGAAAAAGGTGTTGTAGATCGATATTAATAAATTACTCCTTATATGCAGCTACTCAAAACGGTTAAAAACTGCAGTACAGTCAATCGAATTTTCATCTACCTCTTGATAACATAATTTATGCTCAAATGAGTCTAATATTCCTATCTGATGTATCATTTTTGGTTAAGATACAATGTCCATTTTAAATTAAATGGGAATCACACAATTAATGAAAAATGATATCATCTGTTGCTTGGCTTATTTGAAATAGCATGTGTATGACACACATACAATTGATGAATATAATGAAAATCTCAAATGACAACAAAAGTAACCCCCAAAAATATCAGCAAACACAATTATGCATGACCGTATCGTTAACCACAACAGCAATCAGTTACTATGCTGCTCCAAGCATTGGCTAATTAAGAAATTTTTTGGTGTCTACCTGTCTACAGACATCATTAATTTGGAAAATGCGTCTTTCATGTCATTCTTGTGGAAACTGTTGAATACAATGATCTACACCACCACTTCTGAGCAGTCATTTTTCTGCACAAGAGTGAGCAGGATTCAAGGGGGGTACCACCATAAACCAAAAATCCTGCATCTCCATACTGATACTTTTCAGACTTGAATTAATAAGAAAGTGTTTTTGGCTCCCTCCACACAGTAGCATGTTGAGAATCACTGTGTAAATGCAAATCACACTCAAATGTGAAGTTACAACTTATTGGTTCAATTTCTATGTTCTATGGACCGCTGTAAACATTATTTTTAATAAAACAATGAATAAGGAATTTGAAAGTTAAGTATTATGGCCAACTCTTAAAAAAATCACTGAGAAACCAGTTAAATAAAGATGTAGTTTAATCAGTGACAATTCCAAACAGTTTGAAATTACAATTTCGTCACAAAAGAAAACTCAGTAGCTGGTAATACTTTACAGAAAGCTGGTCAAAGTTTTAACGACTTTATTAACATGAAAGAGAGAGAGAGAGAGAGAGAGAGAGAGAGAGAGAGAGAGAGAGAGAGAGAGAGAGAGAGACTGACTTTTTAAGTTTGTGCCAATTTTCCACATGTGTTAAGTCAGGGCATCAAAAATTTATTTTGGGCTATTTGCAAAGTTTTAGAGTTATTCAAAGACTCTGCACCCCACACAGTTAATTTTATAGCAAATTTAGCTCATCAAATACTGAAGTGAATCAGTCACTGATACATCAAATTAGGCTCGGTAGTACAGGAAACATATGGGCTTTTGGGGGCAGGTGGGGGAGAGGGGGGTGTATCTCATTTCTTTATAAAAGTTTTGTCCTATTTCATAATTTAACACAGCATACAGAAAAGCTTCAATAGAATGAAAGTTGTAAAGCATCAAATTTTATATTCAAGGACAATGGAAAGAGCTGCATTATTGTGTTAATTGCATGAATTATAGTGTATGAATTAAAAATCACATTGTTTAACAGAAAAGTTCCTGGCAGAAATACAGTAATGCAACACAACCAAAGAAAATAAACACCTACATTGCAGTTTCATATGAAGTGGGCACATTCTTTACTTCAGCATTATTTAGGTCTTTTTCATTCAGAAATTGTAAGCAGAAATACAGAACTAATAAGTAATAAGTTTGGACAAGCAATGGCATTATTACACACAGAGAGAGAAAATGGGAGCTATATTGTAATATAGACAGTCACAGCCCAGTTACAGAACACTATTACAGGCAAAACTGTAAATTACTTAAGAATATAATTGAACATGCTAAAATAATGTATTATATGAAGAGAACAGACAGGTCTCAGAATGAAATTAAAACTGTAAGACCCGTAGTTACAGAAGTAGCAGGGCAGAATGTAGTGTTGTGTAACCTATTTACTAATTATTTCCTGTCAATAGTTGGCAAGTTGAATCAAAATTTTATTGGAACAGACAAGTGCACAGGACTTTAGAAAGCAGGCATTCTCTGATGTTTATGTCACATATAATCAATTAGCAAGGAGTAAGTTGAATCAATTAATGAATTACTGAAGAGTAAAAACTCACAAATGTGTAACAAAATATCAGAGGATAAGACATTCACTCATTTTGAGTATGAGCACTTGTACCTGCTTATGCTCTTAATCATGAACAGACCAGTTCTGGTGTGGTGGGCATTGAGGGAAATGTGCACACATCATGTGGTAGTGACAACACAGGAGAAGCATGCGTGGTGAAATGGGGGAGGATGATTTCTGACAGCAGTACGTTCACAGCAGTATTGACAACGGTCATCATAGGCCATTGACAGAGATCGACCAATAACGTTGGCCGACTGCTTGGTTACAGTGCATCCAATCTTCTTCGTCAGTTTTTGACAGGATCAAGAAGGTTAGGTTAGATTAGAATCTATTCCATTTATGAAGTAGGTTATACTTTAACCTCTTAGGTTGGGATGGATACACCCCCACCTGTGTGCTTGGAGATAAGTGCTACCATGTGGCTTTAGCTATTAAAAGGATGCCAAAGGCATGTGAATGAGCTATACATGTATTAAAAAGAAAGTGGTGAGTACTTTACACTTCGTCCTCAGTTACTGGAATTACCAGTCAAGTTTTACGAATATTTGAGATGAAGGGAGAAACATTCTGGTACATATTCAACACGATCTGTGATGACTCTGAAAAGTGAGGTTACAAACACTGTTGGAAGTTGTGCAGACATACGTCAATTAACCTTCAATGACTATCATTAAGCACACATGTGAAAGACAAACAAAGTTTAGAATAAGATACTCTGAATACATAAATCAATGATGAATTTATAATCCCTTTGCAACATATGAATAAAGAAGCCTATAATTAGTGGATATTAGTGACAGTGAGGAGGAGTACATATCAAGTGGTAGGGAAACAGCTTTGCCTGAAAATACAATACAGTATCAATGTGGATTCAAAATGATGAAGATGTGTAAAATTCAGGCAGATTTGTAATAGAAGAGAAACATTTCAAAAAAAGGAACACAAACTGAAAGAATTATTAGTGTTGTTATGTCACAATGTGAATAAAGAAGCCAACTATTAGTGATAGCAAACTAGATACTAGGGAAAAAAGAGGAGGAATGTGTATTCAGTGCAGACGGAACATCTTTACATTAAGATATGTTTGCAAAGGTTACAGTAGCTCACGAAAAAAATTAGTAACACAAGTCAGTGTTGTAGAAGATTAAATTAAAAAGACTGCATGTGTTCAGCAGAGATAAAAAGCTGTTAAAGACGTAGAGGTTAGTAGGAGGAAGAAACCTTCTGATAAAGAACAAGCTGAAAAAGCAAGTCGGAATTTCCGGAATAATGTTACAGTACAGAAGCGCATGCTATGAGAAAATAATGGGAAGAGACATGTTGAGTACGTATTTTTTGTAAATGTGGGGAAACCTAAAAGCTTACTGTTTGATAATTGCTCCCAGCTCTCCTCAAAACTATACAGAAAAGAAATGGCTGAAATCCAAGTCAACAGTTACTACTTTAAATGCATGTATAACAACTGTACTGAAGGTAATGTAACTATGAAAAATTAAAATTTTTTGATGAAACTGTGTATAGAAAAATATCGATATTGTCATGACGGAAAAAACATTACTTTCTTTAGACCTACTTAAAAAAATGTTATTAATAAATATTAAATAGAAATTAGAATATGATACTATGTAAAAATGTAAATGACTGTAACACTCACACAGAACAGTATTTCGTTCATAGTCAATTTTCAAATATTCATCCTTGACCTTGAAGCAAGAAGTGGCGAGTGCAGTGTTGAAAGGGAAGCAGAAGGAAGGAAGCCAAGAGTGTGGAAGGGCTTTTCGATGGCCAGAAATAAAAAATTAAAAACACGCCTAACTGTGTGTCAAATCATTTATATAAAGTGATGTGTCTATTGGATAAACATTTCTGGACATATAGTATCCAAGTTTTGAGCCACTGCAGCAGTTGGAATAAAGTATCTGGGAAGGTGTCATGGTGAACCATACTAAATCGCATTGCCAGATTCACAAAGAAAATCTGCAGAATTGGTTGACACCGCTAATTACAATGGAACATTAACAACAAAGCAATAAGTCTATTGTACTTTTTAATTAGGCATGGAGTATGGGTCAGCTTAGTGCAAATGCTGAACATTGTTTTCTTGGAATAGTATAAATTTTGTATTCACAGTTGTACTAAATTTCCTTGTTTCCTACACCTGCACGACTCGTGCCTTCCTATGGAAATTGACATCAGGATGAAGAGACAGGGATTTCTGCTATGAAAAGTCCCTTCCAGACAGTGTGTGTGTGTGTGTGTGGGTGTGTGGGTGTGTGTGTGTGTGTGTGTGTGTGTGTGTGTGTGTGTGTGTGTGTGTGTGTGGTGGGGGGGGGGGGGGTGAGAGGAGGTTGCACTTCGTAACTTTCATTATATTGATTTTCTATTCAATGTCTATGTAATTAATAAAATAGCGTATATTCACTAATAGATTTTTTATGAACGAATGTAAGAAAATTAATTTTTTGCACTTATGTTGTTTGTGTTTTAATCATCAGTATGTAGACTAGTTCCGTGCAGCTCACCTCTCCTTCATGTTACCTTGAACATGAACCAGGATGTTTACTTCAATACTCTCGGTGGCCAAGTGTTACCCTGTCTTTGTGATGTCATGCTGTGAACACTTCCATCTTCCAAAATGACAACAACTGTGTTCCCAGGGTTGCTTGCAAACATTCCTGGTTCGATGAACACTCATGCATACTACTGCACCCCAACTAGTCTAATTGCAATCCAATAGAAATGTTGGGACTATTCTGAACAACAGGCAAAATGTAGCAATCAACATCTACACAATTCTGTATCTCCATGGCACCTCATCGTCAATGAGTTTGCTTTAGCAGACACATCTGAAGAAGTTCGTAGATCCTCTTCCTTGACAAACTAGTGCTTTGTCTTCCTTGATAAACTAAGGTTATTACGAGGTGCTATCCAAAATTTTGGGTCTGGTGCTGCCATCTGTTGAAAACCTTACCTTTGGAATAATGGTCACCACCACCCTCGAAGTAGTTTCCATCAGCACGTACACACCAGTCCCAGTGATTCTGCCACTGGTCAAACGTTTTCTGGAAGTTCTGTTCTTTGAGGGTGTTTATCACTGCCAGCGATGCTTCTTGAATCCTCTCTAGAGTGTCGAACCGACGGCCTTTCAACTTGAGTTTCAGTTTTGGGAATAGCGTGCAAAGTCATGCCAAATCAGGCAAGTACGGTGGATAGGGTAGTGCCGCCATGTTGTTTTTTGCCAAAAAGGTCCTGTTGAGCAAGGATGCATGACAGGGTGTGTTGTCATGATGCAGGAGTCAGTTCCCTTGACACCAACGTTCGGGCCACTATCGCCGCACATTTTCATGGAGCAATCGCAAAACGTCACAGTAGTACACGGAAATCACTGTTTGGTTGGGTTGGACGAATTCTTTGTGTTCAGTTCCCTTCGTATCAAAGAAAATGATGATCATGTTCTTCACTTTGCTCTTCATATGTCTTGCTTTTTTGGGTCTTGGAGAGCCCAGGCTCTTCCACTGGGGCAATTGTTGCTTTGTCTCTGGGTCGTAAATCCAGCTGTTGTCACTAGTGATAACCCGTGACAAAAAGGTTGGTTCAGCAGATGCGGTCTGACAAAGGTCTGTGCACACTTCAGCACACTGTGCCTTCTGATCAGCAGTCATAATCTTTGACACAAATTTTGTGGTGACACGATGTATGCCCAATTCATCAGTCAACATTCGTTTACATGTCCCATAACCAATACCCACTTCATTTACAAAGTCTTGAATGGTTCGACATCGATTCGCACGAACCAGTTGTTGAAGTTTGGCAACAATGTCTGGCATTGTGCGACTAATGGGCCTTCCAGTGTGAGCATCATCTTCGACGTCTGTACAGCTGGCCCTGAACTGAGCATGCCACTCAAACACATGTGTACGGCTCATGCTCTGTCCCCCAAACACTTGTTGAATCATTCTAAGGGTCTCCGAAGCACTTTTCCTGAGATTCGCATAGAATTTGATGCACGTGCGCTGTTCTGCTTGCGGATCCATTGTAAAATCATCACACACCCAACACAGACTATTACGGAAATCACTTGGACATGCAACACATCCTCCCAGCTGAATGCCACCCTGCACACTGACTCATCAGATATGCAGCTCTCACTACCTAGTGGGGCCAAGATCTACTCTTCTACTTTCCAGATGGTGACAATAGTCCCGAAAATTTTAGATTCCACCTCGTATGATTGTTAGAGACAGTGTTACATGGCATTAGTGTGATGTCTCCTGAGGATTACAAATTTTTTGACTGGTACTCCAAAAACTTGAAACACAAGGGTAGCTTGAAAAGTTCTTGGAATGGGATTGAAAGAAATGACTTGTCTCACTTTTTTATTTTTCAATAGAGTCTCTGTTTACACTACTGCACTAGACCCAGGAACAGTCAGTGCCTTGATCTCAGCTCTGCAAAATATCCATCAACTTCAACTGTCAGTCCTTTGTTTGAAGAAAATGTCTGTCCACTGAGGAAAGTTTTGAGCTTGAGGAAGAGAAGAAAGACTGATGGAGCCAAATCCAGCAAATAAGGTGGGTTTAGCAGCAATTTGTATTTTAGTATTTTAGTTTGTGTATTTTTGCCATTTCAATGGTGCTTGTGTTGATGAAAGATGATGTTCTTCCTTGCCAAACCTGGACTTCTGTCATGGATATTTTGCTGTAGTTGGTCCAGGTCAGCATAATACTGTTCCATAATTGTTTGACCAATTGGAAAATAAACTATCAGCAGAATCCCTTTTGGATCCTAGAAAACTGACAACATGACCGTACCACCCAACTGTATTGCTTTTGCTTTCTTCGGTGGTGGTGAATCAACAAGTCTCTACTGCTCTGATGGTTGTCTCGTGTCTGGGGTTTAGTAGTGCTATGAACAGGGTCAAACAATATTTAGACATTTTCATTCTAAGACATTTCTGAACCTGCATTACGAGCCAAGGCACTCGTCCAGCAGATCATTTTCATATATCCCAATTCCACTGTTAAAATGTGATGTGCCCATTCAGATAACATCCTTAAAGCTTCAGCAATTTCTTGCACTTTCAATCGATGATCCTCCATGAGCATTCTACGCACTATTGCTGTAATTTCTGAAATGGTGGCACATCTGAAACAGTGGATCATCATCTAAGCTGTCTTGACCAAACTTAAACTCATTTCTTCACTTGGCAATAGTTGAAAATTAAGATGCACAGTCTCCCTGTGTGTTCTGAAAATTGGCATGAATTTCCTTTGCTTTCATACCTCCCTTTATGAAGTACTTAATAACAAATCAAAATTTTTTTTTCTATCCTCACATTTTACTACATGGGAACAACAACAAAGAGACGCCACATCACAGATTTCTACCCAGAGTACAGACATCTCGTTGTGATTGTGTGAACTAACTACCCTTGTAAGGAAAAAATTAATGTTATTATGATACTCTAGCATAGGCAAATGTGGAAAATTGGTGTCAACTTCAAAACCTTCTACTTATAAGTAAACAAAGCAATCATTTGTAAATACAACAATTATTTCCAAACAAAGCGTTACTTTAGCCTAACTTTTGTTTCATGTGTCCCCATAACTGTCTATTTAATACCAATTACCATTTTCAAAGACTCAAGTAACTGAGGAGAATTTCCCTTAAGACCTCTTCCATATCATATAATGAATTTGTTTTTCTTAAATATTACGAAAAATATGAATGTTTTTACAGAACAGAAAAAGTATTTTTTAATATTCATATGTATCTAAGTACTGCATCTGATGTTGTAAATGATGGATATTTCAGAAGGAACTATAAATATTTGGGACAGTGTTAAAAGAAATAATTTAAAGTATAAAAGAACAATTATCTTGCACAAAAATGGTTTTGTGGCTATACGAAAATCTAAGTGGAGTACATCCACGATGGAAGTGTACCTAGTTGGTTATAACCTGACGTGTGTAGCCTCCTACCTATAACAATCCTTTGAGTATTGCAATGGAATTGGGGAAATATTTTGAGACTGATGTTTCTTGAAGATTAACATTTCATGTAATGATACAGATCAACTTTCATGTGACAACAAACATATTTGTTCAAAGATGCCAGTCAACTGTTGAAAGTCAGGAAAAAGGGTAATGTCAAGGAAGGTCATGCTGATAATTGGCAGCCAACAGTGATATAGAAGCTCATTTTCAAGGGATTAAGTTTAACTTATTACACTCACTGAAGCACAGCAGTAGATATCTTGTAGTCACTTGTTTAGGCAGTTACACCCATATCTACTGAAGGCACTGCATGACTGAGTAGACGCAACACACTGGATGCAGATAATTGGCAGTGATGGTGTTGGCAGATAGTAATGGTCCTTTCCATGTTGTTTGTGACAATGGAAAATTTGGGACATACATGAAAATATAAATGAGGAGGGGTATTGACTGGCATCTTAAAACACTGACATTAGTTGTCCATAAAACACCTGAATTGGATCACTGCATATAAAGGAACTTGCCTTTAGGAACCTGCACTCTCAGCAATCAATAGCACGCCACTGCAAGTGTACTCTTGATTTATGTAGTTGTATTTCATAGTGTTACATTAGGTCTACAAGCATTTTAGATTGATCTCTTTGAAAGGTGATTATTAATGACATTTTTATTCACATCAGTGGTCACACTGTCAAACCACAAAACATTGCTTTACCTATACACATGTTTAATGAAATAATTTCCTTCACTTAGCAGCATTAGAGAGCCAGAATCAGAGAAATGTTGCAAATACCACAGCTCATTTGTGGGCAGGAAAGAGGGAAAAATTCGTTAAAGCTCTTACTTTTTCTTCTGCATGTTAGAAATTGCTACATATTCTTTGCCTGCAGTCTGAAAACAAGTGTCAATGAAATTGATATGGACATTAATATGGTATTTCTAACCTGGCACTGTAAACAATATTCTTTGCCAAATATACAATGGTCCTACTCCCAATGAACTTACCAATAGAAAAACACCTTTTTTCCATAAAATGTGTGTCAAAACATTGTTTTTGAATACCATCAGGCCAGCAAAGGACGCGGCCACCATAACTGAGAGGTCGTTAGCATTCAATAATAATTCAGGCCTATTTCTCATGATATGTGGTATCAAACAGAAGGCATGGAAGTATCATACACATACATGCAAGTTTTTCTTATAAAAGTGGTTTGTGTGTGTGTGTGTGTGTGTGTGTGTGTGTGTGTGTGTGTGTGTAAGCAGCCGTGTACACACGCGCCTGATCATATACAAAAATGAACTATGACAACTGCATATTTCAAGCAGCTGTTCACCTGGACGGTGGCATGCTAGAATACAACCTTTGACCTGGTGTAACAAGAAATGTGATTCATTTAATCAGTTGACACACTTGCAATGATCTATGGTCCAAACTTGATGATCTCGTTGAGTCAACATGGGGTCATCAAAGGTGTGCTCCAAAACACACATATCTACAGAAGCATTGTACTCTGTAGTCAGATTTGCATGTATCACTGTCTACCCTGGTTTACAAAGTGGGCAAGCCTCCAACCTCTATGTTCGGAGATTCATTGTAGGATATGTTCCAAGTAGGAACCACAAAAAACTCTAATAAAGATGCACCACGAAGGAATTCAGTGAAATGATCTGTACTGACATATTCTCAACTACAACAACACCAACCACTACTCATGGTTTCACTATCCTTCAACCACCTTCCATACATACTCATGGTAGCAGCACATGAACAGCCAACGAACTTCACTGTGAAAGTTGTTAATGTTAGTGGATTTCCCAATTTGCAGATAATATTGTCACTAAAACGCTTCCCCTTTCACCTCTGCTCTCCACTGATATACTTTCCTTACTGTATCACATGCCTACACCACAAGCAGGTGTCATTCAGTCTCATGGTGGGCAGTGATCCTAATGTTTTGTGTCGTCAGTGTATACTGAGTATGTCTTAAGAGACATCAGATGCCTTTCCTCCATAGTTTTTAAAGATATTTTCAGTTCTGCCATTAAGATATGTAGGCTTCAGTAGTGTTTTTTAGTGCAGATCAAAATCCATATTAGGACTGGTTATACTAATCTAGTTTGACTGTTAATAGCTCATCACCCAGGGATTTAGGTTTTCAGATTCATTGTAGGATATGTTCCAAGTAGGAACCACAAAAAACTCTAATAAAGATGCACCACGAAGGAATTCAGTGAAATGATCTGTACTGACATATTCTCAACTACAACAACACCAACCACTACTGCTATGTTTGTATTCATAGTGTTTGGAGATAAACAAGCTTTGATGTTCTCATGCTAATTCGATGGGTTGTGAATCATTCATTTTGAGCTGCCACAGACTAAGACAAGCTGCAATGACAGTACTTCCAACTGCACACAGCTGTTACAAATGAACTGCTTTGCAGAGCAGGAAAATTGCACAGCTATAGCTGCCTCCCTGGGAGTTGCCACTGCTGTGCGCCTGCACTACCAGAAAGGATTCCACTGAGTTACTAACAGAAGTCCCATTTGATAGTAAAGTGACTACAACTGTGCAACTTAAGTCATTTCACACACTAAACTGGAACTGTATCTTAAAGTTTCCTGATAAGGTATGCTATTCCACACAATATGCTTCACAGACTGGGATATTTCTTGTTTCCATTGTGTATTGTGTGTCACTGGTTCTACTAATCTGGCTGAAGCAAATTTTCTATTTATCCATCCAGTCATCGAACAATATCTCTAATAAAGCTCAGAACTTTGAGTTAGTTATTAAATACTTACTGTAGGTTCTCTACTAATTGACAGAAGATGTTCCATTTGTTCTTCTAATTTCACCATACCGCACGACATCTGACTGATGCCAGAATCATGTGATGTAGTTTCTCGTTCCTTATCCAGCATTTTCACAGAACTGAGGCCACCATCAAAACTATAATTCTGTATTTCTGTGGTTGTTCTGTGGAGTGACCTGCAAAACAAAGATTCCTAATTAACAGAAAGTTAGAAAATAAATTTGAAAGGTAGAAACCCCGCAGTATATTGATTTAAAAAAAAATTAAATACCGACCTGCTATTTATGTAAATCGTTACTTGCAGACCACTCATGTAGGAGGGTTGGAGTTCAAGAGGGATACTAAACCAGCTAGAAGAGGATTAAAAGGAAAGTAACCATGGACTGTTTAAGGAACCATTCTGGCATTTATCTGCAATTATTTAAAAAAAAAAAAAACAATGAAAAATGCAAATCATCAAGTTTGTGGGATAGGAACACAAAGCCCACTCCTGAAGGTGAGGTGAACACCTCAACCACGGCATCACTTTCCTTTGTTTCTTACAGAGACCTAATACATGGCATACAGACCACCTTAGTCATTATTCTACACATTTTACTTGCCTTCTACATCTACCTCTACATATGCACTCAGCAAGCCACCAAACAGTGCTTGACAGAGGATGCCCTGTACCACTAATAGTCACTTCCTTTTCTGTTCCACTAGCAAACAGAGTGCTACAACAAGTATTTGTATGACTCTGCACGAGCCTTAATTTCTTGCATCTTCCCTACATGGTCCTTGCATGCAGTGTATGTTGGCGGCAGTTAACTCATTCTACAGTCTGCTTCCAACACCAGTTCTCCAGATTTTCTCAATGGTGTTCCTTGAAAAGAATGTTGTCTTCCCTGCATGTACCCACATTTGAGTTTCCAAAGTGTCTCCGTAACACTTGCGTGTTGTTCGAACCTACCGGTAACTAGCAGCTTGCCTTTGAATTGCATCAAAGTTTTCTTTTAATGCAACCTGATGCGGACCTCAAATACTCAAAGCAGTTCCATTTGTTCTTCTAATTTCTCCATACTGCATGACATCTGACTGATGCCAGAATCATGTGATGTAGTTTCTCGTTCTTTATCCAGCATTTTCACAGAACTGAGGCCATCAACAAAACTATAATTCTGTATTTCTGTGGTTGTTCTGTGGAGTCACACTTGTGTCCTATATGTGGTCTCTTCTACAGGTGAACCACACTTTCCTAAAATTCTCCCAATAAATTCAAGTCACTCACTCGCCTTTCCTACTACTGCCCTTTGCGCTCGTTACATTTTACATCACTTTGCACCGTTGCGCCTACACATTTAATCGATGTGACTGTGTCAAGTAGCACACTACTAATGCTACATTAGAACATTAAGGGTTTGTTTCTCCTACTCATCTGCTATAACTTAAATTTTTCTACATTTAGAGCAAACTGCTATTATCACACCAACTAGAAATTTTGTCTAAGCCAACTTGTATCCTTCCCATACGTCACAGTGTCATTAGCAAACAGCCCTAAATTTCCACTGACCATGTCCACAGATCATTTGTGTATATAGAAAATAAAAGCGGTCCAGCACAATTCCCTGGGGCACTCCTGGCAATAACTTTTTCTCTGATGAATACTCGCCATCGAGGACAACACACTGGCTTCTGTTATTTAAGAAGTGTTTGTGCCACCCACATATTTGGAAACCTATTCAGTATGCTCATACCTTCGTTAATAGTCTGTAGTGGTGCACTGCATCAAATGCTTTTCAGAAATCTGGGACTATGGAATCTGCTAGTTGCCCTTCATCCATAGTTTGCAGGATATCACATGAGAAAAGGGCAAGCTGAGCTCTCATGAGGGATGCTTCCTAAAACCATGCTAATTTGTGGACAAAATCTCTTCAGTCTGGAGGAAATTTATTATATTTGAAATAAGAATATGTTCAAGATTTCTGCAGCACACTGATGTTAAGGATATTGGTCTGTAAGTTTTTCAGTACGTTCTTTTACCCTTGTCATATACAGGAGTCACTTGCACAAATTCCAGCCACTTGGGACTTCGTGCAAACAAGAGATTCACTATAAATACACCAGACTTATCAATGAGTGCCTAGATAGAAGCCTTAGATATGCTACATGATTTTATGTAGGACCAGAATTGTTGGCGTTCTCGTCAAGATCTTTTGCTAAGGTATGGAGGTGGTAGACTTTGTATGCCACGCACATCAAACTTTTTATAGCTGCACAAATTTCTACTAACTTTTTCCTGTCATCATTTGCACAGTCTCTTTTGAATCAAGAGTGCAATAGCCTTTGCTCTCTCAGACTTTTCTGAATTTCGTTGCTAAATGAAGGTGGGTCTTTTGCTTGCTTAATCCATTTACTCGGCACACATTTCTCCACAGTGTAATTTACAATCCGTTTAAACTTTGCCCATAAATCCTCTACGTTCATCATACTGGAACTAAATGATGTCACCTCTGTCTAAAAAGGATGATATCGACTGCTTATCTGTTCTTCCTGGTTCTAATAACTGCCAGTATTAGTGTCCACCCTATAGCCATGAAAACTGCTTTCAGTCATGGTAGGAACACAACACATAGTACTTTACAAACCATTGTATTCCCAGTGTGTGCTGTTTCCAACTGATGCAAATGTGTGGAAACTAACCTACAGGGTCAATTAGGTAATACTATTGCCATCACCCACATCAGTGGTTTGTGAGTCAATGAAGAACACACAAATTTACACATGGACATGTACACTCCGGAACAGTGACACCTGTGCCAAACTGGTTCTCGTTTTAGTTAATCTATACAAAATGGTCAACACTTGCGAAACACTGCTAGTTTTAGCTCTTATCTTCCTGCATGTATGTAAGTACTACCTTCCAATTTCTATGGAAAATGTTCTATAGACATTGCATAACCATCTAGGGATTTCAAAAGCTACACTTAAAAGATTCTCTGGAAGAGCGGAAAAACACCCCAATGCATGTCAGTAAATAACTGTAACAAACATCCCACACAAAAGGTAAAGCATGTCTGCTTCGTAAGAAGACTGAAGACACAACAGAGGAAATGAAATTTCAATATATGGTTGTCAATATTCATACTAATGATTACACACGGTAAAAAATTGGATCTTTTGAATAGTGACAAAAAGAGAGGAGGAGGATATTAGTGTTTAACGTCCCGTCGACAACGAGGTCATTAGAGACGGAGCGCAAGCTCGGGTGAGGGAAGGATAGGGAAGGAAATTGGCCGTGCCCTGTCAAAGGAACCATCCCGGCATTTGCCTGTAGCGATTTAGGGAAATCACGGAAAACCTAAATCAGGATGGCCGGAGACGGGATTGAACCGTCGTCCTCCCGAACAAAAAGAGAGTAATAAACTTGTTTTCACTGATATGATCACAACAATCAGTTTGTGCAACACACATTAGTTAGTAGATATCACACATATAAATGTATCTGGGCAAAATACAGCTATTTCCAGCACTTATTTGACAAGCTCACCCAGTTGAAAACTCTGGAACTTGATATTAAATTGAGGTGACAAAAGTAGTGGGATACTTTCTAATATCGTATTGGGCCTTTTTTTTTTTTTTTATTTTATTTTTTTTTTTTTTTTGCCTGTTGTAGTGCAGCAACTCGACCTGCAGGTTGTTGGAAATCCCCTGCAGAAATACTGAGCCATGCTGCCTCTATAGCCATTTATAATTGCGAAAGTGTCGCCACTGCAGGATTCTGTGCATGAACTGATTTGCTGATTATGTTCCATAAATGCTCAATGGGATTCGTGTCAGGCTATCTGGTTGGCCGAATCATTCGCTCAAATTTTCCAGACTGTTCTTCAAACCAAGAACAAACAACTGTGGCCTGGCGTCATGGCGCACTGTCAACCATGAAAATTTCATTGTTGTTTCGGAACATCAAGCCCATGGGCGACTGCAAATAGTCTCGTAACACAACCATTCCCTGTCAATTATTGGTTCAGTTGGACTGGAGGACCCAGTCCATTCCATGTACGCATAGCCCACCTCATTACAAAGCAACCTTGTAGGGCCTTGTTGACAATACAGGTCCATAGCTTTGCTGGGTCTCTGTCACACTCAAACCCTACAATCGGCTTTCATCAGCTGAAATTGAGACTCATCTAATCAGGTCACTGTTTTCCAATAATCTAGGGCCCAACTGGAATGGTCACGAGTCCAGAAGACACGATGATTGTGATGACGTGCTGCTAGCAAAGGCACTCTAATCAGTTGTCTGCTGCCTTAGCCCATTAATGCCAAATTTTGTTGTGCTGTCTTAATGGACACGTTCATCGTATGTCCCACATTGATTTCTGTGGTTATTTCTTGCAGTGTTGCTTGCCTGTCAGCACTGACAACTCTACACAAACACTGCTGCTCAGCACCCTCTTGACACTGTGGATCTTTGAATAGTGAATTTGCTAATGATTTCCAAAATGGAATGCCCCAGGACATCTAACTCCAACTACCATTTGGCGCTCACAGTCTGTCAATTCCCATCATGAGGCCACAGTCACATTCAGAAACATTTCCACATAAATCATCTGGATGCAAAAGACACCTCTGTCAATACACAGCCCTTTCCTACCCAGTGGACCCGATACTACCGCCATACCTCCGTACCTCGTGGACCCAACACTACTGCCATGTGCATATATATATGTGCATATCGCTATCCCATGACTTCTGTCACCTCAGAGTACACCATTATAGTTTGATTTTCACTTTGGGCTGAAACATAGCTGCTGAATGCTTCATTTTTAAAATAATATTTTTCCTCTGCTCACAAAAATTTGCAAAATGTGCCTAATTCATCAACAGAACTGCTGAATGACAGTTCTGCTTCCCAATATCTTTTGGATGGATTGTATCAGTTCTATGTCTCAGGGACATTCATGCAATGCAGAATTACAATTCTTCTTTGGGTTGTCACAAAATGTATTTAAAAGATACTGTAATACTTTAAACAGAACTTTCATAATGACTAACTATTATATTTACCAACATTGGGATGACTGTAAGGGGATGGGGGGGTGGGGGGAGTCTGTTCTGAAAACAGACATGATCATCTGTAAGTTTGAATTTAGCTTCACAATAATTTGAAATTGTTCACACCAATTCATTCTGGTTACCTGTAAGAACCAATGTCAAAGTGAAAAGCTTGTAACACTGTTTATACTTGATCTCTGAACTCTAAAAATATTTGTATGTAACTCCAAGGACAAGTAACAGAGAAAGCCAAAAGGCAATAAATTTATTTTGAAATGTTCATAAACTGTGATTTTCAGCTCTGAAGACATTCAGATACAGATTCCTAGAAAAATAGGAAATGAAAAATTTGATTTTGTGAATCGTTTTGAATCTGTAGTCTTAAATGTATTTTACACTGACATGTGATACTGCACTGCATTTTAAATAGGGTTACAAAATTTCAAACCCCTCCAGGTGTGGGTGGGAAAGAGCAGGACCAATTAGGTTAAAATCCTCTGCCGCAAGAGATTTACAAGAAATCCAAATCAGAATAACCAAAAAGGAGTTTGAACTACATTCCACTCAAATGTTTTAAACTTGTGCTACATGTAACGGAAATTCCTTGGTGCAATATAAATACTGAAATGGGTAAAGCTAACATCTCACCGTATAGTTCTGGTGTCGAGTGATTGAAGGCACAAAAACAAGACTAACAATGTTGCTGAGCTTGGACGATGTCTGTCTACAAAGCTAACTAGTGCAGAATACACATATACATACACCTGCAGGTGTATACTGTACCGCCCAACTACATGTACTGGCACTGCAGCTCGACTTGGGCAAGGGGTTGTATCAGGTCTAGTAAGGAAAGGGAAAAAGAAGGTGGAGAGGGGGAAGGGTTGGTGGGGAAGAGGAGGAAGGGTTGGTGGTGAGGGTGGCTGACAGCTGGGAGGGAGGTGCAGTAACATGACAGGATAAGCCAAGAGGACTGAAGGATAGAAGGATGTATAAGGACATTGTCTGTCTATGCAGTACAGAGAAGCTGACATTGGGGGAGGAGGGACATGGATTGTTCAGCAGCCACTGACATCGAGCATGTTGTGCTCAGCAGTGTGTTCCACAACTGGGTGGTTAACTCTGCTCTTGGACACATTTTCACAGTGGCCATTCATTCGGGTAGATAACTGGTAGGTAATCATATCCACATAAAAGTTACAATGGAGCAGTAAATAACATGACTGCTTTCACAGGTGATAGGTCTTGAATATGATGTGCTGTGGTGCACTGGACATATTTAGAAATTTTGTCTTCCACAAGAGTATGACACATGTGGCCAGGGTTAAGAGTAGCTGTGTCATAAGAATGGGCCAGAGTATTTTGTACATTGGGTGAGTGGTGAATTATCACTTTGGGAATTACGAGAAGTACATGTTTTGCCTGCAACGATCTTACTGTTGCATGTACTTCAACTTTGGAGGACGTCTCCAGTTACCGTGCTATTTCACTCACACAGTATGTTACATCTGTTATTCGTAACGTAGCGCAACCGCGTCTGCAGGAAAACTGGGACCTGAATTCTGTTCTGACAATGTGCCACTCTTGTTTCGCAATGGTCTTAGTGTGGGATGACATGTTGAACAAACTTTACGAAGTTCTTACATAACAATGCAACATCTTGTGTAGTAGTGCTACATTATGTGAAATGTGGAAATGTATTTCTAGCCCAGAAAACAGTTTTAATTTACACAATGCTTCA
Organism: Schistocerca cancellata; assembly: GCF_023864275.1. Taxonomy (NCBI): domain Eukaryota; kingdom Metazoa; phylum Arthropoda; class Insecta; order Orthoptera; family Acrididae; genus Schistocerca; species Schistocerca cancellata. The sequence goes on from NW_026046834.1 coordinate 34,915, forward strand.
TCTCAATGGACACTCGCCACAGAGATTTGTTATTACTAGTATCATAAAAATACATTCTGAAGACTACAGGTAAAATTGAAAAATTTGCTTATTTCTGTTAAGCACTATGAATATCACAGAAGAAACAAAACCAGTGGTTATTATTCACACATTAAAAATGAAACTCAATGAAGAGGAGTAAAGACGAAGAGGGAGTACTGAAATGAATGAGAAAATAAAGGAATAAATCAAAAGCAAGTATTGTTGAAAGTTCTTGCCAAAAGTTTAGGGGTTTTTCAGTCATTTACTTTTCTGTAGATCTCTCATAGCACTTCTCAAAATCTTGTTCATTTCTAATTCAAAGCACACAAGCTGTTTACATGGTACTGGTCAATCAACACACAATGTTTTCAATCAAATTGCTCTGAGCACTATGCGACTTAACTTCTGAGGTCATCAGTCGCCTAGAACTTCAAACTAATTAAACCTAACTAACCTAAGGACAGCACACACATCCATGCCCGAGGCAGGATTCGAACCTGCGACCGTAGCGGTCGCTCGGTTCCAGACTGTAGCGCCTAGAACTGTAAGGTCACTCTGGCCAGCAATGTTTTCAATCAAAATTAGGCATTTATAGCTACGAATGGTGGGCTAGCCATGCACCATCTTTTTCCTTTTCTACCTTTTGCAATTACCACAGAACTTGGAGCATCTACTGGATTACCAACTGTGGCCTGCACCTTGCATGGAAGAAGATCTGTTTGAGAGTCTGAGTGAAACTAAAGAGCAGTTATTCTTTCATTTGTTTTTAATGGTAATAACCATGTATGGTTTTGTTTCTGATTTGAATAAATAAATAATAATTAAGGCTTCATAGACTCAGAACAAAGAAATGTCAACAAAAGAGGTTCTAGTTACCTGTACACTTCTTCTGGATTGAGACTTCCCTCATCCATCTCCAGAGAAGGCCTAGACTGTGGAGTTGCTGGAGACTGAACATGTGGTGATGGTGATGGGGGCGAACTTCCCGTGCTACTGCGCCTTACATGGCTATTTACAAGGCTTGCTGCTGTTTCCTGTACAATTAAATGCATTTGATTTTGCTATTGTCAAAGTGTACTTACATTAACATTTCTCACATGATTCAAATTTAATCTCTCTAGTTCTACAACTCTCTTTATCCTCCTCCAACTACAACCAGAACCACCACCACCACTACAACTAAAAGTTATACTACTACTACTGATAACAACAGTGATGATACTGTTAGTGACTGAGTTTTACTTCTATTACACATTTCATGTGATGGACTTGAATGAACTGTCTACTACTTCATAGCTCACTCACATGACAATTGATACACTAGCAAACCATTTAATTGCACACTGTATTCTAATCCAAACAAAGTTCAAAGACCACATTAAGGTGTGAGGCCAGAAACATGAGGATACAAAACTGACCAATTGTTGAAGCACATATTGGCCACTGTTTAATTTATATGTATTATATTTTCAAGCAGGAGTGTAGAACATAGGATTCAACGACAGTTAAGGACAGTTGATTACAAATTAGATTGAACATTTCAGCAATATTTCACTATTTAATGGGAAAAAATACAATTATTTGGTGGAGGGAGGGGGAAATGAAAAGAAACAAAAAAATGAGAGATGAGCAAAAAATGTTAAAGTTTTGCATAAAACACAACACTGTTCTTCTCAGGTATAAATTGTGTACATGTGTAATATCATTATGTAATAAATGGCATAATTTTGGTTTGATTTCTTAGGACTGCGTTTGATCAATAGTAATGAACTTAGAGATTACTGCCTTTAGTAAAGAACTTGTCTCCATCTTTCTGAACCTCTTTAACTATGGAACAAAATAATTTTGTGTAATGTGTTTTTCTAGAAAATTCTCGTAACATACTACTATAAACTGTGTTGATCATATTGCCCTGGTGTCTATCTCGATAGCTCTGGCTGCTATGTGGACAACTTGGGTTCAATTTCTGGTACTGCTGGGATTTTTCCTTAGTATGAGGACTGAAATGGGGAGCACTCAGCTTCATGATACCAACTGAGGAGCTACTGGAGTGAGAAGTAGTGGCTCCAAGGTCAGGAGAGCTGACAAAAAAGGCCGGGAGAGCAGAACACTGAGCTTTGACTTCGACATTGTCACTGGAGTCAGCAACAAACAATTACTGGAGGTAACAGACAAGTGGTGGGGGTCTCATTCTTCTCCCACATCATATTAAACTTGATTGTGAACAAGGTGGGGCAGGTGGAAGTGATACTAGTGATACTAGTGATAAGTAAAACCTGCCATGCATGATTTGTGGCTTGCCAAATATAAATGTAATGGTAAAAAAGATTTCTACATTGTTGCTTGAATCACTGCAGGAATCAAGATGTTTCATACAACACAAAATTACAGAAAGTACAATAACTGGCAATGTCCGCCCCCGGTAGCTGAGTGGTCAGTGCGACAGAATGTCAATCCAAAGGGTCCGGGTTCGATTCCCGGCTGGGTCGGAGGTTTTCTCCGCTCAGGGACCGGGTGTTGTGTTGTCCTAATCATCATCATTATTTCATCCACATCGACACGCAAGTCGCTGAAGTGGCATCAACTCGAAAGACTTGCACCAGGTGAACAGTCTACCCGACGGGAGGCCCTCGTCACATGACATTATTATACTGGCAATGTATTAACACAATGTTCACTGATGGTTTTCACAAAAATAGTCATCTCAGTCCCCCCCATGAACCATGGACCTTGCCGTTGGTGGGGAGGCTTGCGTGCCTCAGCGATACAGATAGCCGTACTGTAGGAACAACCACAACGGAGGGGTATCTGTTGAGAGGCCAGACAAACGTGTGGTTCCTGAAGAGGGGCAGCAGCCTTTTCAGTAGTTGCAAGGGCAACAGTCTGGATGATTGACTGATCTGGCCTTGTAACAATAACCAAAACGGCCTTGCTGTGCTGGTACTGCGAACGGCTGAAAGCAAGGGGAAACTACCGCCGTAAGTTTTCCCGAGGGCATGCAGCTTTACTGTATGATTAAATGATGATAGCGTCCTCTTGGGTAAAATATTCCGGAGGTAAAATAGTCCCCCATTCGGATCTCCGGGCGGGGACTACTCAGGAGGATGTCGTTATCAGGAGAAAGAAAACTGGCGTTCTACGGATCGGAGCGTGGAATGTCAGATCCCTTAATCGGGCAGGTAGGTTAGAAAATTTAAAAAGAGAAATGGATAGGTTGAAGTTAGATATAGTGGGAATTAGTGAAGTTCGGTGGCAGGAGGAACAAGACTTCTGGTCAGGTGACTACAAGGTTATAAACACAAAGTCAAATAGGGGTAATGCAGGAGTAGGTTTAATAATGAATAGGAAAATAGGAATGCGGGTACGCTACTACAAACAGCATAGTGAGCGCATTATTGTGGCCAAGAAAGATACGAAGCCCTCACCTACTACAGTAGTACAAGTTTATATGCCAACTAGCTCTGCAGATGACGAAGAAATTGAAGAAATGTATGATGAAATAAAAGAAATTATTCAGATAGTGAAGGGAGACGAAAATTTAATAGTCATGGGTGACTGGAATTCGAGTGTAGGAAAAGGGAGAGACGGAAACGTAGTAGGTGAATATGGATTGGGGCTAAGAAATGAAAGAGGAAGCCGCCTGGTAGAATTTTGCACAGAGCACAACTTAATCATAGCTAACACTTGGTTTAAGAATCATGATAGAAGGTTGTACACATGGAAGAACCCTGGAGATACTAAAAGGTATCAGATAGATTATATAATGGTAAGACAGAGATTTAGGAACCAGGTTTTAAATTGTAAGACATTTCCAGGGGTAGATGTGGACTCTGACCACAATCTATTGGTTATGACCTGTAGATTAAAACTGAAGAAACTGCAAAAAGGTGGGAATTTAAGGAGATGGGACCTGGATAAACTGAAAGAACCAGAGGTTGTACAGAGTTTCAGGGAGAGCATAAGGGAACAATTGACAGGGATGGGGGAAAGAAATACAGTAGAAGAGGAATGGGTAGCTTTGAGGGATGAAGTAGTGAAGGCAGCAGAGGATCAAGTAGGTAAAAAGACGAGGGCTAGTAGAAATCCTTGGGTAACAGAAGAAATATTGAATTTAATTGATGAAAGGAGAAAATATAAAAATGCAGTAAATGAAGGAGGCAAAAAGGAATACAAACGTCTCAAAAATGAGATCGACAGGAAGTGCAAAATGGCTAAGCAGGGATGGCTAGAGGACAAATGTAAGGATGTAGAGGCTTATCTCACTAGGGGTAAGATAGATACTGCCTACAGGAAAATTAAAGAGACCTTTGGAGATAAGAGAACCACTTGTATGAACATCAAGAGCTCAGATGGAAACCCAGTTCTAAGCAAAGAAGGGAAAGCAGAAAGGTGGAAGGAGTATATAGAGGGTCTATACAAGGGCGATGTACTTGAGGACAATATTATGGAAATGGAAGAGGATGTAGATGAAGATGAAATGGGAGATACGATACTGCGTGAAGAGTTTGACAGAGCACTGAAAGACCTGAGTCGAAACAAGGCCCCCAGAGTAGACAACATTCCATTGGAACTACTGACGGCCTTGGGAGAGCCAGTCCTGACAAAACTCTACCATCTGGTGAGCAAGATGTATGAAACAGGTGAAATACCCTCAGACTTCAAGAAGAATATAATAATTCCAATCCCAAAGAAAGCAGGTGTTGACAGATGTGAAAATTACCGAACAATCAGTTTAATAAGCGACAGCTGCAAAATACTAACACGAATTATTTACAGACGAATGGAAAAACTAGTAGAAGCCGACCTCGGGGAAGATCAGTTTGGATTCCGTAGAAATACTGGAACACGTGAGGCAATACTGACCTTACGACTTGTCTTAGAAGAAAGATTAAGGAAAGGCAAACCTACGTTTCTAGCATTTATAGACTTAGAGAAAGCTTTTGACAATGTTGACTGGAATACTCTCTTTCAAATTCTAAAGGTGACAGGGGTAAAATACAGGGAGTGAAAGGCTATTTACAATTTGTACAGAAACCAGATGGCAGTTATAAGAGTCGAGGGACATGAAAGGGAAGCAGTGGTTGGGAAGGGAGTAAGACAGGGTTGTAGCCTCTCCCCGATGTTATTCAATCTGTATATTGAGCAAGCAGTAAAGGAAACAAAAGAAAAATTCGGAGTAGGTATTAAAATCCATGGAGAAGAAATAAAAACTTTGAGGTTCGCCGATGACATTGTAATTCTGTCAGAGACAGCAAAGGACTTAGAAGAGCAGTTGAACGGAATGGATGGTATCTTGAAGGGAGGATATAAGATGAACATCAACAAAAGCAAAACGAGGATAATGGAATGTAGTCGAATTAAGTCGGGTGATGCTGAGGGAATTAGATTAGGAAATGAGACACTTAAAGTAGTAAAGGAGTTTTGCTATTTGGGGAGCAAAATAACTGATGATGGTCAAAGTAGAGAGGATATTAAATGTAGACTGGCAATGGCAAGGAAAGCGTTTCTGAAGAAGAGAAATTTGTTAACATCGAGTATAGATTTAAGTGTCAGGAAGTCATTTCTGAAAGTATTTGTATGGAGTGTAGCCATGTATGGAAGTGAAACATGGATGGTAAATAGTTTGGACAAGAAGAGAATAGAAGCTTTCGAAATGTGGTGCTACAGAAGAATGCTGAAGATTAGATGGGTAGATCACATAACTAATGAGGAAGTATTGAATAGGATTGGGGAGAAGAGAAGTTTGTGGCACAACTTGACCAGAAGAAGGGATCGGTTGGTAGGACATGTTCTGAGGCATCAAGGGATCACCAATTTAGTATTGGAGGGCAGCGTGGAGGGTAAAAATCGTAGGGGGAGACCAAGAGATGAATACACTAAGCAGATTCAGAAGGATGTAGGTTGCAGTAGGTACTGGGAGATGAAGAAGCTTGCACAGGATAGAGTAGCATGGAGAGCTGCATCAAACCAGTCTCAGGACTGAAGACAACAACAACAACAACAACAACAGTCATCTCAGTGGGAAAAAAAAGTCAAACAATGCTCACAGCATAGCAGAAATAGTGTGCATCAAGTATAAATGTTTGTCATAATGCTATACATACACAGGCAGAATTTGAACAGAATTGCAGTAATAATCAGCTCAACATCGAGTGTCCTAAATCTTAACATTATCACTATTAATTACCACACAAGCTAATCTACGTGAAGTTTCAAGCTACACATAATTAAACAATGTATAAGTGAAAGTGTTTCCTGATAATGTATGCTTACCTGGTAATCTGGAGACAGTGATGACAAAATCATTGTCACCTGAGGTGTATTCAGGTTGAATAATGCAATTAGAGCGTTCTGAGCGGCTTTTCTGATTTCAGCTGATTTCTGATCATTTGTCCAACTGATTACTTTTGCTAAAGCTGCAGCTGCTTCTCGGGCACCTGGGTTAAAGGATGAGGCATCCATATAGGATGCAAGCTGGGCCAAGTATTGAAGAACAGCTACTTTAAATTTAGAATTGGGTGTTTGAGTCTGATCAACCAGGAACCTTATAATTGCATTCATTTGGAGTTCCAGTGGAAATGATTCCCTACAGGATAAAGCAAGAAAATATAAAAACAATATTATTAGAAATATTAAGCAAACTTAGAAAACAGCAGCACACGCAGCCAAATGAGATTTAAAACTTTGACACCACTTTGGCAATTTGCATGTGCATCTTAAAAATATTATAATGGAAAATTTTCAAACTAAATATAGTTGTAGATGATTATGGAGGGAGGGAGGGAGAGAACGCGTGACTAAAAACACAGATAAAACATTTAATAAAACTGTGTACTGCTACAGTTGGGGGGGGGGGGGGGGGGCATCAATATAAAGCTCCCCTTCATAGTTCAAATGAGTAGTTGCACCTCTTTCTTGTTTTCTGCTGCTAAGATTCCCCAGCTGGCTCTGAATATGAAAGTGCAAAAATATGAAAGCTACTATTGTCTTACATCAACAGAATTTGTTAAGTTGTGTAGTAATGTAAAACTCAAATCCGAATACCTACTTCAACACAGAACAGATAACACATTTTGCAAATTTAAAATATATAACACTTACCTTACAATAGATAATGACTTGTGTATTTTATTTTGGATTGAACCCAGCAAATCTCCACCAAGTTTATTCATGAGACGTGTAAGCAGAATGTATATCCAATCATGTAAATCATCTTTATGTGCTAGAATTAGTTCATTTAGAGTATCCAGAAACATACTGAAGACCTGCAAAATTCAAAGCACAGTTTGAGAATATCAGTACAAAAGATTATACACAGAACAGAAACAAATAATTGATAAAATGAAAACTGTCAACAGAGTGATAAGAAATAGTCAATAAGCTAGTAAATAAATGACAAAGGAATGTGTGTGGTGATCATTTTGTGGTTGAATCTCTTTCTTTGTCTGCACTTGCTTCCTAATATATAATTAGAGAAATTTGGTTCTGCCTTCAGCAAACACAATTTTTCTTGTTTTACTACCACGTTTCAGTGAAGTTTGTCCATCTTCAGTTAGACATCCTGCAGAAGCACGAAAACACAAGATCTACAAAAAATGACATAATGGAAGCCAATAATTATAGCTGTACTACAAATACCAAAGAGACTTGTGAGTACAAATATGTAATAATAAGATAATAAATAAAACCAACTGAAGATAGGAAAACAACTCCGAAACACGCTTGGCTAGTAAGACAAGAGAAACTGTGTTTGTCCATGGTGGAACCACGTTTTCCTTATTGCATATTTGTTGTGGTAGGTAGTTGTGGGTACAAAAGAGGTGTGGAGCAGTGAGGGGGAGGGATAGCACGTTACGTATTGAGGAAGGTGTTAGTGCTGCCTGTGGCAGCATGTAGGGACAGGATAGTGGGCTACTAGGTGCCGCATCAGGAAATTGTGCTTGAGGAGGGAGAAAGGGGGAGGGGGGGGGGGGAGAAAAGTAGAGAAGGGGAAAGGTCTATACAGACGTTCTGCGAGGATGTAAGGTGTGTGCAGGGCTGGAGTGGGAGCTGGGAAAAGGACAGACAGATGCAGGGAAAGGGATTAGTGAAGGTCAACGGCACGACGGAGGATATGTTGCACGGAGAGTTCTCATGTGTGCAATTCATAAAAGCTGGTGTCGGTGGGAAGAATCCACAAGTCAGAGACTGCAAAGCAGTCGCTGAGATCAAGCACAATGTGTTGGACAGCATGCTCAGCAACTAGGTGGTCCAGCTGTCTCTAGACCACAGTTTGGCAGTGGCCATTCAATTAGACAGACAGCTAGTTGGTGATCATACCCACACAGAATGTGACACAGTGGTTCCAGCTAAGTTCATAGATTGTACAGCTGCTTCCAAAAGTGGCCATGCTGCTGATGGGGTAGGAGATGCCTGTGACAGGACTGGAATAGGTGGTGGGAGGAGGATGTAAGGAATAGGTTTTGGATGCAAGTTTATTGAAAGGATATGAGCCTGATAGAGAGGGATTGGGAGCAAGAGTGGAGTTGGGAAGAAAAGGATGTTGTGTCCATTGTGTGCATGTTGGAATATCAGACAGTGGGAGGGGTTATCACTTCAGAGTGTGACAAGAAGTATGCAAAATCTTGGTGGAGAACAGATTCATTAGCTCCAGTTCTGGGTGGAACCCAGTAGTAGGGAAGGGTGAGAGTGTTCATTTGTTTGTTTCTCTGTAATGATGAGCAGTCCCCCTCCATATACATCTACATCTACATCCATACTCCGCAAGCCACCTGACGGTGTGTGGCGGAGGGTACCTTCAGTACCTCTATCGGTTCTCCCTTCTATTCCAGTCTCGTATTGTTCGTGGAAAGAAGGATTGTCGGTATGCCTCTGTGTGGGCTCTAATCTCTCTGATTTTATCCTCATGGTCTCTTCGCGAGATATACGTAGGAGGGAGCAATATACTGCTTGACTCTTCGGTGAAGGTATGTTCTCGAAACTTTGACAAAAGCCCGTACCGAGCTACTGAGCGTCTCTCCTGCAGAGTCTTCCACTGGAGTTTATCTATCATCTCCGTAACGCTTTCGCGATTACTAAATGATCCTGTAACGAAGCGCGCTGCTCTCCGTTGGATCTTCTCTATGTCTTGTATCAACCCTATCTGGTACGGATCCCACACTGCTGAGCAGTATTCAAGCAGTGGGCGAACAAGCGTACTGTAACCTTGCATTTCCTTAGGATTCTTCCAATGAATCTCAGTCTGGCATCTGCTTTACCGACAATCAACATTATATGATCATTCCATTTTAAATCACTCCTAATGCGTACTCCCAGATAATTTATGGTATTAACTGCTTCCAGTTGCTGACCTGCTATTTTGTAGCTAAATGATAAAGGATCTATCTTTCTGTGTATTCGCAGCACATTACACTTGTCTACATTGAGATTCAGTTGCCATTCCCTGCACCATGCGTCAATTCGCTGCAGATCCTCCTGCATTTCGGTACAATTTTCCATTGTTACAACCTCTCGATACACCACAGCATCATCTGCAAAAAGCCTCAGTGAACTTCCGATGTCATCCACCAGGTCATTTATGTATATTGTGAATAGCAACGGTCCTATGACACTCCCCTGCGGCACACCTGAAATTACTCTTACTTCGGAAGACTTCTCTCCATTGAGAATAACATGCTGCGTCCTGTTATCTAGGAACTCCTCAATCCAATCACACAATTGGTCTGATAGTCCATATGCTCTTACTTTGTTCAATAAACGACTGTGGGGAACTGTATCGAACGCCTTGCGGAAGTCAAGAAACACGGCATCTACCTGTGAACCCGTGTCTATGGCCCTCTGAGTCTCGTGGACGAATAGCGCGAGCTGGGTTTCACATGACCGTCTTTTTCGAAACCCATGCTGATTCCTACAGAGTAGATTTCTAGTCTCCAGAAAAGTCATTATACTCGAACACAATACGTGTTCCAAAATTCTACAACTGATCGACGTTAGAGATATAGGTCTATAGTTCTGCACATCTGTTCGATGTCCCTTCTTGAAAACGGGGATGACCTGTGCCCTTTTCCAATCCTTTGGAACGCTACGCTCTTCTAGAGACCTACGGTACACCGCTGCAAGAAGGGGGGCAAGTTCCTTCGCGTACTCTGTGTAAAATTGAACTGGTATCCCATCAGGTCCAGAGGCCTTTCCTCTTTTGAGCGATTTTAATTGTTTCTCTATCCCTCTGTCGTCTATTTCGATATCTACCATTTTGTCATCTGTGCGACAACACTAATTCCTTCGTTCCCTGGACTCGGCCTTCATTAGTCCTTGTTGTCCACCTGACTAGCCCCTTCCTTATTCCCAATGAAGCCTTCTATCCACCAGTTCACCTACATAATCCTTTCTCCTTTTCTGCCCCCCCCCCCCCCCCTTCCCCCAGCGCAAACTTGCAACAGTGCAAATAGCAGCTCACTATTCTACACCACCATGTCCTCACATGCTCCCACACTGGCAGCAGCACTAGCATCTTCCCCACCACTAGACACTACCCTGCTCTCTCTCGCCTCCCTGCCTCATATCGCTTCTGTATCCTAACAACCAACCTCGCCAAAGATCGATGCTCATATCAGACCCAATTGCAATCATGCCTTAGAGCCTAGAGATGACAATGGTTGTGTGTGTATGAGTTTGAAAAGTAAGAATGTGTGTGTCATTTCTTTTCTTTTCTTCTCTCTCTCTCTCTCTCTCTCTCTCTCTCTCTCTCTCTCTCTCTCTCACACACACACACACACACACACACACACACACACACACCGCAAAATGACTGTGCCAGGAATGGCGGAGAAATGCAAACTCATACAGAGGCTTACCAATAATCATCCATTTGTGCATAATTTGCAAATGGAACATGAAAGTATGCAAATTATAGTGATACCAAAGTACTCTCCACCATAAATTGAGGTAAGACTGCTTGGGAACTGTAGAGGTATAATTGGGTCACTGAAAGAAAATCTGTGACAGCCAACGGCAATGTTGCCAATGCTACTATGCGGCTGTTTGTTGTTACACCATGTCAGTCGTCTGACTGAATATCACACCAGATAATTATAGGTTTGTTTCAATACCATACTAGTGAAGTGTGAAAGAAAAAATGCTAATAACCTCAGAGGATCAAAACATACTCTCTTTGTAGTTATAAAGAGAAAGTTTGGAAATATATGATGTGGAAAAGTAAAGATTACAATGTTTCAGTATTTGAATGCATATTTTAATGCATAGATTCATCTCTTACCTGCAGCTATGTAAAAGGGCACTCTCCACAGTCTTCAAAGAGTGTCATCATTATCCACATCTCCTATGTCATTGTCACCATCTTCACTGCTGCTGCTATCATCCCCTAATCTTATTATAACCTCTTCCACTATTTGTTACAGAGCACCTTCTTGTTGTCATGCCTCTTCCCAGATGTACCACGTATGTTAGACAGTATTGTTTCACTTTATGATCGTCATACTGCCCAATACTTCACACACAGAAAATCCAACATCTATTAATTTTAAGAGTTTTATTTCAGTCTGCAACATATGATTTCAACTGAGGTGACACGAGTTCTATTTGCATTGAAACGCCATTACTAAGGTGGAAGTTGGAACATATGACCATTGTATTCAGTAATTTTGTCAATTTCATAAACGGTATTATGTGATTTATGCTCTTTCAAGAATGGCAGCAGTTCTGACTTCTTCATTTCCCTATCAAATGAATCTTTGCAGTTCTTCCTAGCCCATCCATAATGTCACTCTTCCTGATGCTGCAGCATGTAGGGGCTCTACTTATCTGCACGAAGTGGTATGGTGCATTATATTACAGGGAGTTCTTATTTTTGGAAGAACCACTCTCTAAATTTTTTTTTACCGACATTTATATGCGATAGTCCCCCGATTTCTTTAATGTAAACAACTGTGGAGCATAAAAAAAGCATTTGGAACAAACCCACCAATTGCTCCAGCATGTAAAAGATTGAGCTGACTGCCTTTTCCAACTGGAGCTTTCATCGTTCCTCATGTGATGTCATAATTCCACAGTCAGTAGGGAACGACCAGCACTTACCAACATTTTGTCCAATCAAATGATTTTTTAATGTCTGCACTAGGCTATTTTCCTCAAAAATGGCCTCTCCACACAATGATATCCTTCGGTTCATGCAGAAAATGTTTCACGAAAAACTTAACTTTTTTAGTATCACTAAAAGGCTGAGTTTTTTCTCTGGAAAACAACTCAACTCTCTGCCTTGTAGTGAGAGAAGCAGCTTCTTCTGGGTGGGATATTCTTTCTGCATGTAATACTCTCACAGGTCCCTGAAGTGCACCCTCCTTAACATTATCCAGTTCTACTGTTTTAGCAGCATGCTCTACCATGGAGTCAAAATAGCAGCAGTTGGTTCCTCCAGATCTCCAGTACTCTCTCCCTCATTTTTATCCTTACAGAGGTCGCTTCAGTTTTCAGAGCAGCTGCTACTCATTCTATGACTTCCGAAGACAGTGTGAGTGGTCCATCATTATCCCTTTCTTCCTCGAAATAGCATTGTACATTAATGAGATTGGCTCCTCATTGTAGATGAGATTGGATCTTTATGGCAGTGCCCTATGGCAATATTTACAAACTCCTAGGCTCTGACTAGTGCTGAGTGTCCCCCCCCCCCCCCCCCCCCCCACACACACACACATAATGCACTCCAAGTGTGGGTAGTGTCAAGGGACATTATTCCTGTCACCTGACAATACACACAAGATGCAATCTAACTCAGTTCATAAATACAACTTAAATGAAAGCAGTTCGTATAAACAAAGTGTTTTGAATTGAACATGGATACAAAAAAAATACATTTGTTCAAAACATCAAATCTAAGTCTAAATAAAATAAAATTTAAATCAACCTTTATTGTTGAAAAGAAAGACAAAGTTAAATATTAATATGTCTAAACTTACTTTTGTATGGGAGTCCATGAACATTTTGGTAAAAATTTCAGTTACTCATTCGAGTTCAACGCGTCTCAGTCTGTTTTCATTTTGGAAATATGCTTGTAATGAGACCAGCCCATCCTTACACTCATTCCTGTGTGTGCTGGCACAGTTGTTAATGATGTCCGATATGTTCTACAGGGAAAAGAAACAAAAAAGCATACCAACTGTAACATGTTAAAACACATTATAATATTTTGTCTCCATGTCCCAGTGAGAAACACATTAAGTTCATGTTTATTTTGAGACAATTAATTACACAAGTATACTCAAAATGGGTCTTTTTTATTATTTTTGTCAAATTTTAAAATTGTGCCACTTAAAGTTGTGGCATCATCAATGGATTTAAAAAAACTGTGCGCCATGGAAGATGGTTCTACAAACATGTTCTCAGCATGTTACTTGTAAAACAATACATATGGTAATAATGTAAAAATATTAATGATGATGAGAGTTAAGGGAGACAAATTCTTGGACACTATTTATTGAGCTGCATGAAAATGGACCTGCAGGGTGAAATTCTCTACAGATACAAGTGAAATATGTGTATAAATACATGTAAATTACATTAAATATATGTTAAACATATTTAATATGTGCATATGTGGGCAATGCTACAGGTAAAAGGCTCATTCTAAACCCCTGGAACAATTTCAACCAAATTTGGTACACAAATTAATTACAATCTAGAAAGAGATACTGTGGGAGTAAAATCCACCAGCCTCCTATTAACAAGAGGGTGATACCATGGAGAGATATGAGGAGTGGAGGAGATGGACAGAGATAAGGGAATGTAAAAAATGGAAGGCAGGGCAAGGGGGGGGGGGGGGGGATGGACAGAGAAAGGAAAGACGAGGAGAGGGACAGAAACTGAGGGAGGAAGATATAGGTATAGAGAGAGGGGGGAAGAAGAAATGAACAGAAAGATGGCAGACAAGGAGATGAACAGGGAAAGGAAAGCGGAGGTGGTGGACAGATATTGAGTAGGAGATACGGGGGAGGGGAGGGGGGGACGCAGACAGACAAACACAGGGAGAAGAAGAAATGGAATGAAATGGGAGAGAAGCAGACAGGGGGGGGGGGGGGGCAGACCGACAGAGGGCGGGAGGAGCACACAGACAGAGGGGGGGGGAGCACACAGACAGAGGGGGGGAGGAGCACACAGACAGAGGGGGGGAGTGGCACACAGACAGAAGAAGGGGGGAGGAGATGGACAGAAGAGGGGGGGAGGAGACAGACAGAAGAGTGGGGGAGGAGACGGACAGAAGAGCGGGGGAGGAGACGGACAGAAGAGGGGGGAGGAGACGGACAGAAGAGGGGGGGAGGAGACGGACAGAAGAGGGGGGAGGAGACGGACAGAAGAGGGGGGAGGAGACGGACAGAAGAGGGGGGAGGAGACGGACAGAAGAGGGGGGAGGAGGCAGACAGAAGAGGGGGGGAGGAGGCGAACAGAAGTGGGGGGAGGAGGCGGAAAGAAGAGGGGGGAGGAGGCGGACAGAAGAGGGGGGAGGAGGCGGACAGAAGAGGGGGGAGGAGGCGGACAGAATAGGGAGGGAGGAGGCGGACAGAAGAGGGGGGAGGAAACGGACAGAAGAGGGGGGAGGAGACGGACAGAAGAGGGGGGAGGAGACGGACAGAAGAGGGGGGAGGAGACGGACAGAAGAGGGGGGAGGAGACGGACAGAAGAGGGGGGGAGGAGACGGATTGAAGAGGGGGGGAGGAGACAGACAGAAGAGGGGGGAGGAGACGGACAGAAGAGGGGTGAGGAGACGGACAGTAGAGGGGGGGAGGAGACGGACAGAAGAGGGGGGAGGAGACGGACAGAAGAGGGGGAGGAGACGGACACAAGAGGGGGGGAGATGGACACAAGAGGGGGGAGGAGACGGACACAAGAGGGGGGAGGAGATGGACACAAGAGGGGGGAGGAGACGGACACAAGAGGGGGGAGGAGACGGATGAAGAGAGGGGGAGGAGACGAACAGAAGGGGGGGAGGAGACGGACAGAAGAGGGGGGGAGATGGACAGAAGAGGGGGGCTGGCAGATGGACAGAGATAGGAGGAAGGAGTAGATGGGCAGAGAGGGGGGTAGGATTAGGTGGATAGAGAGATGGGGTATGCAGGCAATGCCAAGTACTCAGCTAGTTGAATTATAAAGACTGGTAAGGCAAGCATAGAAACATTAAAGGCAGAGGTGGCTTAGACACGAATTACTGATGAAATATAGGCAGTCATCAATGAAATAAGGAAATATATGAAATCAAAGGATGTGATTGCTAAACAACAGTACTAGATGCTTAATACGAAATCAAAATGAGAAATAAGCAAAATCAAAGTTAATGAGAAAGAACTTGTAGGGCAACAGAAAACACTTGTTCACAAGAAAAGAGTCACCATATATAAAAATTTCAAACATAATATTTGGGAAACCACTTACAAAGTACATTTGTGGGGACATGATTATGTGCAAATAATGAGCAAATATATGGCAGGAGAATATAAAAAGTCTTTATTACCTAGAAGAGCAGTTACACAGTGAGAAGAGGAGGGGACTGATGTGTAAGAAGAGAGATTTTACAGGCATAAACACCCATCAAAGGGAATGTCAGCTACTCACATGACAGCACATCAAATGTTTGGGACAACAGTTCCACAAGTACTATTCAAAAGTGTGATGATCAACAAATTTAAATTAATTCAATTGTGTTCAATGTTATAAATCTGATCATTACAAATACCTTCAAAACAGTAATGATTAATGGCAGTGACACTGCTGGTGGTGTAGTGGTAGTGTATTATGATGAAAGATACAACCCTGTTAAGTGTCTCGTGACACTGAGTACGAAAAGGTGATACTATAAACAAAAAATAATAAAAAAAAGTAGTGTCAAAATGATGATGAAACTACAATGTTAACAAACTGTTTATGGTGGTAAAAACTGGATCTATATCACACCTCGAAGCTCACCTCGACCCAATTACTCCAAAAACAAAAACAAATTAGATTTCTGTAGAGAGCACAATTAAACCCTACTGTCTACAGTTTTCTACTCATATATATACCTTGTATCATAAAAAGAACAGAAAAAAGTAAAAAAATCAATTTAATTATTGTAACCCTTACTTGACACACTTTTATGGAGCAACATGCTTGACACATTGGGGCATGGAGGTAGTGGGTGGGAGGATCGCACTCCAGTGACAAAAACTGTTATAACAAATAATCTACTGAACAACTTCACTTGAAAACTTTTATAGCTGCTCAAAAACTCACTTTCTGAAGTTATACGGGTTATATAATCAAAAAATAAGAAAAAAAATATTCAAAAAACATAAAATTGAAAACATTAAAGGTTCTTTTAAAAAAATCATATAAATGGCCAAAAATTTAACTGAATTTCCTGAAGTTAGAGATATACAGGGTGGTCCATTGACCATGACCGGGGCCAAATATATCACGAAATAAGTGTCAAATGAAAAAACTACAAAGAACAAAACTGAATGGGGAAACCAGATGGTTGGCCTGCTAGATGGCGCTGCCATAGGTCAAATGGATATCAAACTGCATTTTTTAAATAGGAAACCCCATTTCTTATTACATATTTGTGTAGTACGTAAGGAAATATGAATGTTTTAGTTGGACCACTTTTTTCGCTTTGTGATAGATGGTGCTGTAAGAGTCACAAACATATGGCTCACAATTTTAGACGAACAGTTGGTAACAGGTAGGTTTTTTAAATTAAAATACAGAACATAGGTACAATTGAACATTTTATTTCGGTTGTTCCAATGTGATACATGTACCTTTGTGAACTTATCATTTCTGAGAACGCATGCTGTTACAGCGTGATTACCTGTACATACCACATTAATGCAATAAATGTTCAAAATGATGTCCGTCAACCTCAATGCATTTGGCAATACGTGTAAAGACATTCCTCTCTACAGCGAGTAGTATGCCTTCCGTAATGTTCGCACATGCATTGACAATGTGCTGATGCATGTTGTCAGGCATTGTCGGTGGATCACGATAGCAAATATCCTTCAACTTCCCCCACAGAAAGAAATCTGGGGACATCAGATCTGGTGAACATGCGGGCCATGGTATGGTGCTTCGACGACCAATCCACCTGTCATGAAATATGCTATTCAGTACCACTTCAACCGCACATGAGCTATGTGCTGGACATCCATCATGTTGGAAGTACATAGCCAATCTGTCATGCAGTGAAACATCTTGTAGAAACATCGGTAGAACATTACGTAGGAAATAAGCATACATTGCACTATTTAGATTGCCATCGATAAAATGGGGGCCAATTATCCTTCCTCCAATAATACCGCACCATACACAAACCCGCCAAGATCGCTGATGTTCCACTTGTCATAGCCATCGTGGATTTTCTGTTGCTCAGTAGTGCATATTATGCCAGTTTACATTACCGCTGTTGGTGAATGACGCTTTGTCGCTAAATAGAACGCATGCAAAAAATCTGTCATCGTCCTGTAATTTCTCTTGTGGCCAGTGGAAGAACTGTACACGACGTTCAAAGTCATCACCATGCAATTCCTGGTGTATAGAAATATGGTATGGGTGCAATCAATGTTGATGTAGCATTCTCAACACCAATGTTTTTGAGATTCCCGATTCTCACACAATTTGTCTGCTACTGATGTATGGATTAGCCATGACAGCAGCTAAAACACCTATTTGGGCATCATCATTTGTTGCAGGTCGTGGTTGATGTTTCACATGTGGCTAAACACTTCCTGTTTCCTTAAATAACGTAACTATCCAGCGAACGGTCAGGACATTTCGATGATGTCGTCCAGGATACCGAGCAGCATACATAGCACACGCCCGTTGGGCATTTTGATCACAATAACCATACATCAACACAATATCGACGTTTTCCGCAATTGGTAAACAGTCCATTTTAACACGGGTAATGTATCATGAAGCAAATACCGTCCGCATTGGCGGAATGTTACATGGTACCAAGTACTTTTACGTTTGTGACTATTACAGCACCATCTATCACAAAGCTAAAAAAAGTGGTCCAACTAAAACATTCATATTTCTTTACGTTTACACGAATATGTAATAAAAAATGGGGGCTCCTATTTAAAAAAATGCAGTTGATATCCGTTTTACCTATGGCAGCACCATGCAGCGGGCCAACCATAGCGCCATCTGGTTTCCCCCTTCAAGCTAGACAAGTTTCGTTCTTTGTAGTTTTTTTCGTTTGATGCTTATTTCGTGAGATGTTTGGCCCAGTCACTATCAACTACCTAAAGAAGCATATTTATTCTGAAAAATGAAAGGTAGGCCTATAGTGAAAAGTGAAAAATCTGTTACCATCAAAATAAGCAAAATTTTTATTGTTTAAGAACAATATTCAAGTGATTTTGATTAGAAAATAGAAGAAACCTGTTCATTATAATGAAATGAAAGAATTTCAGTCAAATTTGCATAGCTTTAACATGCACACTCATCACAGATTAATGTAAGTCCCATAGTGCTTAGAGCCGTCACAGATTAATGATTTTTGTACACTTCAAGTAACCTATCACATATATGTTGAGTTTGCAAATTACACACCATTTCATTATTAGAACAGAACATCTATTGTAAAGAAAAAAAGGGGGGAAGACATGATAAAACAAAGTGTACATACTTGAAATAAAATACATTTAAATTTCACAGACTCAATCTAACTTGACACCCTTGGGTGTAGGCAACCCCAGTCAACTTAGGATGGTTGCCATAGACAAATGGCCACTTTCAGAGTGAAGCAACTGACTCTAGGGTAGTGGTACTATAAAAATGATAATAGATAGTGATATAAGCCCAAGTTTCTACGTTTTACATAGTTAAAGTACAGTCTCCTGCAGATGGGTGGTATACTTGCTTCTGCAATTCCTTCTAATTGGTCCCCAGAACCATTAAATTTTCAGCAAACAATTTTGTTATTATTCTCTCTCCTATCCCTATTGTCACTTGTGACATTACATATATTATCCAACATCACAATGAAAAGCAATGGAGATACTCCACTTCCTAGCTTTAGATCATTTTTCTGTGTTAGTCATCCTGTTCTCCCTTTTCCCACTCTCACTGAACTCTCATACAATAATTAAGTACAGAATATTTTGAATATATTTTATAAATACTGGTACTACTAAAAGGTTACTCTTCATAATTCTTTAAAGCTGACAATTGAAACAGACATTTTCCTTCAAATGCTACGAAAGACGAGCAGAAAAATATAAAACTTACATCACCAGACCTCCTGTAGCAATCAAGAGATCGCTCTGAACACACACTGGATGTCTCACTGTCATCTGAATGATTGTCAAATGATCTATATGCCTTGCGGCTGAGTGGTACTCGGCTGCCAACTTCATTTCCATCAACTGAGTCGAATGTCTGTTTGGAAGTAAGAAAGTTGCTGATGTAAGAATAGCCATATAAAGTATTTTAACACTTAAATGTACAACAATTAAAACAACAATTACAATGAATGTTCTGAGAAAGTAATGCAAATTACTGGTTCTCCAAAACCTTAACAGCAAACCATAAAGTCCTCTCCTTCACATACTGGTCCTTACTGGTCCTCTCAAAATCACAATATACCTTCCTAAGATATTAACCTAGACATTTTTATCCAAGCAAACACCATCACTTTTGAGAGGGTCAAAACCATGTCGGCTGAACATTTTGTTTACTTTTGTAAAGAGAAAGGAATCGCACAAGACTAGACAAGGGCTGTAAGATGACAACAGCTCATTTTAGGAGTGTCACAAAATATTTAGGTTTGGTTTCCCTGATGACAGACACACACGTTGTCTGACGTAGGTCTCTCTCTTTCCTCATTATGTGGATTCTTTCCAAAACCTCATTAGGTTGTTGCAGTAAATAAATTTACAGTCACCACTTTATCTTCTTCAATATATTTAAACCCACTTCTAGTTTTTCTTTGTGATGAGATCACGTGTGGCAGATAAGTTTGCTTCGAATATCAAGAGCCTAACATTTTAGGTACAAACCGAACGTGGTGTTAATGCCTTAACCACACTAACTATAACTGTTTATATCAGAATATGTAATTCATTGGTTGTAAACTACACTTTAAGCATTCTATAAACTTTGGTAGTAGCATCCTAACTTGAACACTCATAATTTCAGTTTACATCTATTTTAATTAAAGAACCTGTTTTGAGGAATTTTAGAAGTTTGAGTGAGGTGTACAACATATTTCATAGTATATCAATAGCTGCAAGCTACAGTTGTGCATTCTACAGATTTTATCGGAAGCATTTAGTTTCTTACTTGGAGTGTAGGTACTTATGTAATTTGAATATGTTTATACTTTTTTCTGCTACTATAAATATCAAATTGCATTCCATTCAGTTTTCCTCTCAATAACAGTACATACTGCCTGTAGCAGTCATAAAGGTCGGCTTTTTTCAAACCTTGTTATATGGGTTGATTAGTGAGCATAATTTTGACAAAACAGAAGTTTGAGACAGAAAGTTCCAACAGCTTGAAAGAATCAGAAAATTTGATTACAATTTCTTTATCATCATAAAACAAATCAAATACTGGCTGAAAACACTTCAGTTCTTAAACAGAACTTCTAATTTTTGAAGTGCAACAGATCCAAAAGTTAAAAGTGAAGCTGCACCCCTAATTTTAAGTAATTTATTTGCTAAACAGAAAAAAAATATTGCAAGAGAGACACTGCAGCCCCATAGTAAATGCTATTAACAGGCCCAGGCTCAGCCAGTTAATATTTCTAAACATATGGAAATTGTTCTAACTGCTGTCAATTGACTGGAAGCTGTTTTAAGGGGTTTTCTGGGTTGGCTTCTGACAGAGAGAGAGAAACATACAAGATTCACCAAAGTGCCTTATGCACTATCCTCTCCTAGGGACACTGTCTCCTTTCCAGGGAATACTGAATCTATCATTACTTGTCAATTCCAAGGTTGTACTTTGATTATTCTAGCGACCAGCAGATACAAGTGAGAAGACACATCCTGTTCATGGAACTGCAATGACTTTCACAATATGCAGTGCTGCCCTCAGAACTGATTGCTGCCATCTGATTCTTAGCTGAGTGCTAGGGTTGAACCAGAGATTTCAATGGTTATGCAACAAGTTAGGCTGAGACTTCCAACACTTGGGCCAGCAGATTGAGAACTGTAGAGTTTTACTAAATTGATAAGGGGTGTGCTACACATCAGAGGCTGCTACACAAGCTGCTGATTGGGTGCAGGGTGCACACAAGCTATTGTTTACTACTACTACAACAACTACTACTACTACTACTATTATTATTATTATTATTATTATTATTATTATTATTATTATTATTATTTCAATTTGATTACTGATCCAGTTTAAGATAATGATAGTTATAGGAGGCCTTGAAGTTTTAGTCTAAGATCTGAAGAAATGTCCCCCTCAGAAAAAGACAATTACAATCTTAGTGATCAGGTATTAATGCACAGCAGTACGAGTTTCAGGGTAAATCAAAGTGTATATCGAAAGGATAGGTTAGTGGTAAAATGAGGTGGTGTATTCATCACAGTAGACAAGAAATTTCACTGAGATAAAAACTGACGCTGCATTCAAGATGGTGTGGGCAAGAGTCAGATTCAAGGGTGAGTGTAAGCTTAGGAGTTGCTCTGTTGCCCATCAGAACCATCCCCTCACCTCTGTATTACATATATTTCCCAGTCACACAGTAATCATAGCAGGAGACTTTAATCATCCAGCAATCAGTTGGGAAAATTACAATTTTGTAAGGGGTTGACATGACAGAGAAACTTTGAAACAATACTAATTGCTTTCTCTGAAAATTATTTGGAACAAGTACTACAGAAGCCCGCTCAATGAGGGAAGTATATTACATCTCATGGCAACAAATAGTACAACAGCATGTGATGGAGGAGATCCTTCATGGTATACAATTTATGTAAACCTACAGAAACATATGCTACTTGGCACATAGATAGTCGTTTTTCCCTTGCTCTATTTGCGAGTGGAATGGAAAGTACATCATACAGTATCATGCAGATTATGTTCATAGATGTAGATCTATATTTGTTGAATAGCAGATGTAAAACAGAATGTTAGGCTACAGACAGACGGATGCTGAATAAAGCACATTTCCTTGTTTTCCTATGAGGGAAAACTTCCATGACTATCGCTACAGAATCTTGAAAAATCCAATGCAATTCTGATCATATGTAAAGGTTATAAGCAGCACCATAGTTAGTGTCCAGGAACTCATGGATGATACAGGAACTGAAATAGAGGGTAGTACACCAAAAGCAGAAATGTGGAACTCTTGTTTCCAAATGTTTCTTAACTATTGAATGAAGTTCCAGGACCCAATAGATTCCTTATAAAATTCTATGAAGAATTCTGTGGCTGAGTCAGTCCCTCTTTTAAGCATAATGTATCATGAATCTGCAGGAGGGGGGATGACGACTGTGCCCAGTGGCTGGAAGAAAACACACATCATGCACATCAACAAGATGAGCGGCAGAAGTGATGCACAAAACTACTGTTCAGTTTCATTGACATCCATCTGCTGTAGGACAGTCTGAGCTTAAACATAATGAGGTACTTCAAAGAGAATGACTTCATCTGCCAACCAGCGTACATTCTGAAAACCATTGGTCATGTAAAACTAACAAACATATTTTGCACATGACATACTGAAAGCGATGGACCAGAGTAGTTTGGTACACACAGTATTTATTGACTTTAACTGTATTGAGAATTTCTTAGAAGTATTGGTTAGGATGACAATGAGGCAGTCTTTGTGTTCTTGCAGCAGGTCAGACGAGCACATTCCATGTGTCCCTCGACTGGTCCACTACTGTTGATTGCTGTGTTATTGCCCACACTGAGGTTGACGCCTCACCAGTGGCTGAAGGGAGGTCATCCCAAGGTGTGACAGGCCATGAAACACTTTCTGAGATGGGAGGGGAGACTGATCAAAATACCTCTCTGCTTTGTCTGGCGAACAGGATCACGGCACTATCTACGGCTGATACACATCCTGAGCCACACTTAGTTGCTTCCCCTGTTCTAGAGGAAGCCTCTCAACCTGCAAGGTTGCAGAGGGTAGGATCAACAGCCACTGGAAGCTCTAATGTTAGGCATGTAATGGCACCCATTAGGGACATGGCTACCAAGGATGGGAAGAAATCCAGTGTGCACTCTGTGTGCATACTTGGCGGAGTCACCCAAGAGATGGCATGGGTCCTTCTGAATGCCACAAAAAGTACAGGATGTAGGTGGTGGCTCATGTACGTACCAACAATGTATGTTGCTTTGGATCAGAAGAGATTCTCTCTGGTTTCAGGTGGCTAGAAGAACTGGTACAGACTGCCGGTCTTGCTTGCAAGATGATGGCAGAGATCACCATTTGTAGTATCTACAGGGTTGACTGTGGACCTTCAATTATAGACCTTTGATACAGAGCTGAGTGAAGGGTCTGAATCAGAGGCTCCAACAGTTCTGTAACCGTGTAGACTGGAGGATCCTCGAGTTGCGCCACAGGGTGGTGGGCAGGTCAGAGATCCACTGAACACAGAAAGTGTTGAGTGGGGAGGAGGGGGGGTGCACGCATGTGGATGGGACTGGGTGATTTTTTAGGTTAGAGGGCCTCAGGGAAAGACAAAATAAGTTTCAATTTTGAAGAGTGATGGCCAGGCACAGAACAAGGGTTGACATAGGAACCGTAGGTATTATATTAGTAAATTGTCGTAGTTGTGTTGGGAAAGAACAAAAGAACCAGGGGCTAGAAAGCACTGAAGCACAATTCGTTCTAGGTAAACAACAGAAAAATTTAGCCAAAATTATTACAAAGGACCTGACGTTGTTCAGAGAGGATACATTTAAATACAGTTGGTGGTGGCATGTCGTTACTGTTAGAAGTAGTCTAACAAAGTTTGGACAAGAAGAGAATAGAAGCTTTCAAAATGTGGTGCTACAGAAGAATGCTGAAGATTAGATGGGTAGATCACATAACTAATGAGGAGGTACTGAATAGAATTGGGGAGAAGAGGAGTTTGTGGCACAACTTGACCAGAAGAAGGGATCGGCTGGTAGGACATGTTCTGAGGCATCAAGGGATCACCAATTTAGTAATGGGAGGGCAGCGTGGAGGGTAAAAATCGTAGAGGGAGACCAAGAGATGAATACACTAAGCAGATTCAGAAGGATGTAGGCTGCAGTAGGTACTGGGAGATGAAGAAGCTTGCACAGGATAAAGTAGCATGGAGAGCTGCATCAAACCAGGACTGAAGACCACAACAACAACAACGAAGTAGATAGTTCCTGTGAGTTAGTATATGTAGAGGTTATACTCAACAACTAGAATAAATTAATAATTGGTTCCTTTACTGACCTCCAAAGTCAGATGATACAGCTGCTGAACAGTTCAAAGCAGTCTTCTTTCGAACAGGTACCCCACTCATACAATTATACTTGTTGGTGACTTCTGTCTAGCCTCAATATGTTGGCAAAATAACATATTTGAAGTCAGTGGCAGATATAAAACATCGGCCGAAACTGTACTAAATTGTTTGTTCGAAAATTATTTTGAACAATTAGTTCAGGAGCCCACTAAAAGTGAGAATGGAGGTGAAAACACACTCGACATCTTAGCAACAAATAACCCTGATCAAACTGGGAGCATTGTGATGAATTCAGGGTACAGTGAATGCAAGGTCGTTGTAGCGAGACTGAATACCGCAACACCCAAACCTAACAAGAATAAACACAAAATATACCTATTTAAAAAAGCAGATAAAATTCGCCCCAACGCTTTCCTAAGGGACAGCCTCCATTCCCGATGAACTAACTATGAAAGTGTAGACCACATGTAGCTTATATTCGAAGGAATAGTATCAAAGCAACAGAGAGATTTACACCATACAAATTAATAGCAGATGGAAATAAATTCCAATAATACACAAAACAGGTCACAACACTGTTGCACAAGCAACAAAAAAGCATCCCAAATTTAAAAGAATGCAAAATCTCCAAGGTTGGTGATGTTTTACAGAAGCTTTAAATTTAGGGTGAGCTTCAATGCAAGGTGATTTTAATAGTTTTCACAACAAAACTCTGTTTTGACATGTGGTAGAAAATCCAGAGAGACTCTGGTCATACTGGAGGTACACCAGCGGCGAGACACTATTAACACCTTCAATGCATGATAGTGAAGGTCATGTTGTCAATGACAGTGCCAGTAAGATGGAGTTAAAATACAGTTTTCTGAAATTCCTTTACCAAAGAAGATAACATAAGTTTTCCAGAATTCGAATCAAGAGCTCCTGCCAACATGAGTAACTTAGATGTCGATATCATCAGTGTAGCAAAAAAAGCTAAATCACTTAATAAAGTCCTCCAGTCCAGACTATATACCAATTAGAGTATGCTGATATAATAGCCCCATGCTTAACAATCATATACAACCACTCACTTGCCAAAATATCCTAACCTACAGACTGGAAAGTTGCAAATATCACACCAATACTGGAGTAAGAGTATGAGTAATCCAGTGAATTACAGACCCATATCACTAATGTTGATTTGCAGTAGGATTTTGGAACACATACTACGTTTGAACCTTAAGATTCTTAAACCAAGTGTTAAGAATGATTAAATTATGCTCTGTCCAAAATTTTACCAGGTGCCTTACTCTTTCATTCCTTTTCCCAGTACATATTCATCTTTTTTTTTTCCCCCTTCTCTACTCTTTACTACTGTCAAATTCCAGTCCCCTTCAAAATTAGGTTTTCCTTTACCCTTAACTATCTGAACAACATTATATTTGTTATTTCCCATTTCAACTGCACAGCTCTCACCACATTTCTCTGACCTCCATTTTCCTGGACCCTGTCAAATCATTTAGTTTAGTCATCAACATGACATTCTCACTACATCGCTCTGGCCTCTATTCTTCTGGACCCTGTCAAATTATTTATATAATTTTAGTCTCATCAACATTACATTCTCAGAGTGTTTTCCAGTCACATTTATTTTAGAACTCCACACACACAAAAAAAATTCTCTCTTTTCTCCAGTTTAGTAATGTTCTCTAACTTCTCAGGTTCACCACTATGTTCACTGCTTTAGAGGACTAACTGTCAAACTTTGTATCTGCCAGCACCTCCTATATACATTTTTCCGTACTACTGCATGTCTCAATCTTTCACTTTTGACCTTCCTTCTCCCTGAAGATATGCAACATGACATATAACTGTCATAGTGTGTGATGAGTTAAGATATATGAGGGTTCTACTGTAACACTCTTAGAATGCATGAAAGACAATTAACGCTTCTACTATTTGGCGAGTTGTTACCTCTACATTTTCATTAGTTATTCTAGAAATTTGGTAAAACAATAATACTAAGTTACCTTACCTGCAAAATGTCAATTTCAAAAATAATTTTTTTGTAAATTTGTGACTTACAAGAATACGAACAGTAAGAGTGAAACCGAAGAGAATGAATTGCTTTTATTTCTGTGTATTTCATGCCAGTTTTCATAATGCTGAAAACTGTATGTTCAGTTTCCTTGTAGTTACATGTGTTGCCAAAAAAATATATGTAGCCTTAAGGCTTATAAAAAAATATTCATGCAAAATTATGCTTTGATTTTTACTCAGCATGTTTCAAAAAGGAAATTTTTATACCGACAAGTAAACATAGTATTCAGATCACAAGTAGTCATCTGAATGTTCTGGCCCTTCTCCATTTCTATAAATGTAATCTAAAGAAAGAGTTACATGTCTATGAACTACTGTCAGACTTAGCACATATATTTATGTTACACAGGTGTACACACAAAAAAAGAAAAAAATAGTGACACAATACACTCAAAATAACAATGGGACACTTACCAAGGCATCAGCTAGTGCAGACTCAGCTTCCCGACTCTGTTGTAATATTTTTTGGGCCATCACTGGTCAGGACTGTCCTTGGCGATCGCTCACATTGCCAATATGTCCAGACCTCCCTCTGTAGAAAATACAAATTCCAAGTTCAGAACAAATTCTATTACGAGTATAGTTTAAATAAATACTGAAAAATGCAACATCACAGATAAATCACATCACATATTTCAAGAATATTACGGTTAAATTTGTTTTTCCCATTCAAACATTCCCTTTTTTAAAGCTCTGTACTTCTTATTCCCGAAAACAATACTAAGTCTGGTTTGTTGTTACCAAAATTCAACTGTACTTTTCATATCACCAAGTACTGTTCGTAGAAAATGTAATAGGGAGACAATCTCTAATGAATCATAATGGATAGCAAAGCGCTGTAATATTCATTGGTTGGTTGTTTTGGGGAAGGAGACCAGACAGCGTGGTCATCGGTCTCACCAAATTAGGGAAGGATGGGGAAGGAAGTCGGCCGTGCCCTTTCAGAGAAACTATCCCGGCATTGGCCTGGAGTGATTTAGCGAAATCACGGAAAACCTAAATCAGGATGGCCGGACGCGGGATTGATCCGTCATCCTCCCGAATAGTAATATTCATACCAACCTTTGGGTTACCATTAGTTTTACTTTCAAAAAAACAGAACGAGTTACGGTAGACACAGGATATATTACACAAATTAAATAATAATGTCTGTAATAAAGAAAGAAAGTTAAACATACATTCACATGCTCAAATAATGTCTTAACTGGTACATCAATATGCTTTAACTATGGACCTGAAAAATTCACATTTGTGATAAATGCTAATATCTGTGCAAATTCCAGCTTAAAATGCAAACTACCTAATAAATGCTACTTTGTAAAAAAATGTATCTAAGTGAACAGGATGGGAGTAACTGAAAACTGATAAAAATTGTAACATGTTGACCAGTATGGCCTATCAATTTGCAGTTGCTACTGTTCAGCCATAAGACAACACAATTAAACGTATCAAATACATCATCAAATAAGTTGATTTCAAACTCAATTACACTCAACATTTCAGCTATCATTAATTCACCCTTTTGCCTTTGGTTTTGTAGAGATAGTGGCCTTAAACATAATGTTACTGGCGTTAAACATAATGTTATTTTTAGCGAGGCCTTAAACATAATGTTATTGTTAGCGACTAGCAAGCAATCACTACATGTCAACATCATTCGATTTCTATCGATTCACCTATTCCAGTCAGCTACCCAACCAGAAGTCTTCCTGGAATGCATGCATATAGTTCAGTTCTGCTTCTACTATCTTGTTGGTTCTATCTGCATTGTGTAGTGGTACCAAATATGCAAATATGGATGTACATCTACATACCTACTCCATATGGTGAGTAGCTACTGGTCATTTCCTTAGCTGTTCCACTATTAAATGTGATGAGGGAAAAACGACTATCTATAAGCCTCTGAACGAGCCCTAATTTCTCTTACCTGATCTTTATGGTCCTTATACAAAATGTGCGTCAGCGGCAGTAGAATCAATCTGCAGTCAGTTCCAAATGCTGATTCTCTACATTTTCTTGATAGTATTCTGTGAAAAGAAAATAGTCTTCCCACCAGGGACTCTCTGTGATATTCACATGCTGATCGAACCTACCAGTAACAAATCTAGCATCCTGGTCTGAATTGCTTTGATGCCTTCCTTTAATCTGACCTAATGGGCATCCCAAAGATTCAAGTAGTACCCAAGTATGGGTCATACTTCTGTTCTATATGCAGTCTTCTTTACAGATGAACCACACTTTCCTAAAATTCTTCTAATAAATCATAATCGACCATTGCCTTCTACTGCAGTCCTTATGTCCGCATTCCATCTCATATCACTTTGCAACATTACAGATAAATATTTAATTGAAGTGACCATGTTAGCAGCACAGTGCTAATGCTGTATCTGAACAATACGGGAGTGTTTCTCTTACTCATCTACATTAACTTACATTTTCCTACATTTGGAACTAGCTGCCATTCATCACACCAACTATAAATTTTCTCATCTTATATCCTCCTACAATTACTCAACAATGACACCTTCCCATACTCCACAGTGTCATCAGCAAACAGCAGACTGATGCTCACCTCGTCTGCCAAATCATTTATGCATATAGAAAATAAGAGCGGTCCTATCACACTTCCCTGTGGCACTACTGTCCCACCCCCAAACTAACCAACCAGTATGCCCAGCCTACGAAGTCTGACATCTGTAATGATGGGTGGCCGCCAAACCCTATGACGCCTGGACGTGTTTTCACCTTGGTTTTGCCACGTGTTTAAGAAACTTACCACAGCAGTCCTCGAACATTCAACAAGTCGTGCAGTTTTCAAAATGCTTGTACCAAGCCTCCAGGCCATCACAATCTGCCCTGGATATAACTTGGATAGATCGCGTGCATTCCCATTCTACACATAGACAGTACGATCACTGACAATATTTGTACCGTGCAAGTGTCTGACTAGCAGTCATTCTGCGCCAGGTGATGCTGCTATCGCCTGGATGAGTTTATATCAACAGTAGGTCGGCGGTCATAATGTTCTGGCTGATCAGTGTACATAGGTAAGATGATGCATACTGCTGAACATGGTTGATGAGAACACTAATAGAACACCACATTGCAGCAGCATAACAAGTCAGCAGTTGCAGAACATTGCCTATCGGAATCGTATGGAATGTATTATGATCATCATACTACACAGACTTCTAACTTATGGAACTGTGTCATTAAAGGATTATTGAGATTGGGTATGGGAACTGCTGACCAGTCTTTAGTAAGAGCTGAGAACCCACTGATTAAGAAGACGAAGGAGATATCTCACAATGAACTGATTTTGGTGGAAAGTGGAGCAACAGCAGAGATTCCACCAGGATGCATCCTTGGTCACGAACTGTGGCTAGAGCAATGTGTCAACACGATGTGGAAGAGCACCGCACCAGTCCCTAAGCAGTCAGTTCACTATCAGCACACCCAACGATGGCAATTAGGCTGATTGTCAAAATACTGTGCCCATTGCACATTCACATCTGGCTGTTCACCGGTGAACTATTTCACCATGAATTATGCTTGAAGAATCAGTTACCCATTGTTGAAAGCTTACATTGTGCTTAATGACAGAAACAATACAAACACAGTTTCAGGAAAAGTAATGTTCAAGTTTTTGCAAAAGCCAATATTTCATTAGATATGCTGCAAAATCACAAAATACCAATTCTCGAAAGAAGATGTACCATGCATGAGGACTTTATGTGAGAAATATTTACCAGGTAAGTTATTTATATTTCAGATTTGAGACTTTTGTCAATTTTGAAAATAAAAGGCAAAGCAGACCTCAGATTTAGTGCACTAATTTAGAGAATATGCGTTTTTTGTGCGCACACACAAAAGACTATGAGCTTATCTGCACTCATTTAGTGGTGAATAGAAGTGCTGTCTCAAGTCTGCTGTTCACTGTTGCTACTAAACCTTAAATGTCACATTGGAATTACCAAAGTCACACATGGACACATAGAAAATCCATTTTTTGTTATAAGGGTACCTTTTTTTTTTTTTTTTTTTTTTTTTTGTATTAAATAGCAGTAATTGATTTTCTGTGCATTGCCATGCCACATAATGAAAAATTTAGAAACCAACTGCATACAATCATAGTATATTGCATAAACAGGTAGTGTTTTCTATGTTGCTTTTCATATTTTTTATCCAGTACTTGTCACACACTGCAGCGCTATTCACCAGATTTATTTCATTTGTCATATGCACAATGTGTTTCGGTAAACAAATCCCATTGTAAAGTGGGTTATATTACATTTTAAGTGTGAAACTTGATGCATTGCATGTGAGTTGCTACGTTGCAGCGGTGACTTAACTGTAACATAAACACATTAAAACTGTTATGTATTTGTCTTTTATATGCTAGCAAACGGCAAAGTGATGCAGTTACAAAATTCTAAATGTTCTCTTATGAAGAAAATCATCTGCTACTCATCACTTACAAGTTCACTTCAAAGTTTCGTAAATATAATTACTTTCACACTTGGCACCAGGTAATATACGGGGTGTACATAAAGTCCGGGAACAATTTCAATTATTTACTGCATAAGAACCAAACATTGTACAGATGTCATACACGTCATTTTGAAGAGAAACTTTTATTTTTCTTTTCCTTCACGTATACCGCCACAGTGTAGTTTGGTAATTTGCTGATAGTCAGTGCTAGTCGCAAACATGGTGAGTTCAGGTGCAGAGCGAGCTTTCTGTGTACGCCTCCCCGATCACCAGATCTCACTTCGTGCGACCTTTTTTTTTCTGTGGGGACACATTAAAGATCTGTATGTACCGCCTCTACCACATGATGTAGCACAGCTCTGGGAGAGAATATGGGAAGCGACTGCCATTCGACAATGTCATGCTGAGATGGATATGGCAAGAATTCAATTACCAAATTGACATCTGCCGGGTCACTCATGGTTTGCATATCGAATGTTTCTAAAAAAACTTTCAGAGTTTCAGTTCAAAATGCAATATGTATGGCATCTGTACAATGTTTAGTACTTGTGCAATAAATAATTGAAAGTGTTCCCAGACTTTCTGGACACCCTGTACAATGGTAAAATGTGTGTGTGTGTGTGTGTGTGTGTGTGTGTGTGTGTGTGTGTGTGTGTGTGTGTGTGTGTGACCTGGGGGGGGGGGGGGGAGGCGGCACCATCCTACTATGGCTAAGAGCAAAGTGGAAGTGGACAACCCAGTGGCATGACATGCAGCTGAACAAAACATGTTTGATTTCAATGGCTGCTTCAAAACCGGGACCAAGTAGATTGTCTCCTCCACCACAAGCTTTTCTATCCCTCCCCCTTCCCCGCCCCACTCCAAATTATTGCTTTCATTCACTGTGACACGTGCATTCTGTCTGCAGCAGATGGAGATAGAGGTTATGTGTGCATGAGGTTTGTCTGCTTGTTTGAATGTGTGTGTGTGTGTGTGTGTGTGTGTGTGTTTATGTTTATGTTTTCTTTTCTGAAGAAGGCTTTGAGCAGAAGCTGAATGTGTAAAAGTCTTTTTGTTGTGCCTATCAGTACATCATCTGTATGGCCAACAGCAATCTATCGTTTTCATAATACTGTCGATATTCCAACCTGGACTCTCCATTAAGAAAATTTAATTCATCTATGAAAGAAATGGTTTATAAAACACTTGCAAGGACAATTCCTGAGCATTGCTCATCAACCTAGCGTCCTTACCAGGTTGGATTAGAAGAAGAGAGAGTGAAGAGCCAATGAAGTGTGCCACATTACATCACAAGATCACTTAGAAATCAGAAGATCATTACAGAGATGCTCAACAAGCTCCAGTGCCAGACAGTACAAGAGAGGCAATAACAGAGAGGTTTACAAATGAAATTAAAGGGCGTACATTTCAAGAAGGGTAGGGCAACATATCACTTCCTCTAACAGACGTCTCCTGAAATATTAGTGATGAGAAAACTGCAGAAGCAGAGCTCATACTGAGATTTATTATCAGTCGTTCTTCACATCATGACTCACAAATGGAACAAGGGCGGGAGAAAAATGATAGTGGAACCAGAAATATCCTCTGCCACACATAATAAGGCAGCTTGTGGAGTAGAGATGCCGAGGGAGGTCTATTGGTGTGTATGGCTACATGTTCATCATTCACAAATTACTAAATAGTACAATGCCTTGAATATTAAAAAATCAGCATATTAGCCTTCGGTACTACTCATGTTACTAATGATACACACTCATTATACTAACTGATAACATTTTAATACTTGTTTACAGTTCTTCACAACATCTGACAACCATAACCCTACTGGAGTCGCCGTTTAACATTTCAAATTCTGAAGGATTAAACACACATTAGAATTATTCTGTATCCAAATGTATCAACTGAGAAATCATACATTGAATGTTAATCATTTGTCCTGTCAAAAATCAATAATTCCTCACATTCAAAACAAAACCACCACCATGATTCACAGAATTTGCATGAAAACATACGTCTACTTACAGAAATTCTTATGTTACAAAAATTACCTCTATTTACCTCTAACACATCATCCTGACCTTTGAAAATAATGTAGGTGGGAGACTTGATTAACTCTGCAAGACTGCACGTCCACTTCTTACAAACAAGTTTAGGATAATTTGTTGCACGAGGTGCCATGGCCAGTAAACCAGGTTTATGAAAGAACAGAGCAGTGTTGAGGAAATGGTGGAGCAATGCTTCAGTGGTGTCAAAGTGTCTAGCCTTGCAATTCTTGGCATGTGCTGCACCACACACAGCTTTATGTGAGATAGGAAACAAACTAAGCTACACTTAACTTGTTGATTCAGAAGTTTGTTAGTCAAATGGCAACAACAGTGTGTATTATGCTGGGTAGTAAACTAGTTCGATATATAGCTAGAAAGAAGCAGACCAATCCAACAGGTCAGAAATGTAGATTATGAGAAATTTTGTTTTCGAAGAATAGAGTCAGTTAAGCAACAAGTTTGGCACCTTGGAAAATAATGTTATACAGTCATGGACAAAAGGGGGCAATGATTTAGCAAAGACATTTAAGCAATCAGTAACAGATGTCACACATACGGAGAACAGAAATGAAAAGAAAATTTCAATTAGAACAAAGCAGCTACTAACAAGAAACCAAGAATTTTAAGCAAATAATGAAAGAAGCATGATAAAACATACCGAATTAATGGTGTGGTGGTGTTTGAAGTTTACGGGCGCTAAACAGCGTGGTCATCAGCGCCCAAACGCATAAAAGCAGGAACACATGCAGTGAAGGGACTAAGACAAACAGCGAACAAGGAGAACGGCTAAAACACACAGACCTGACGCAGTTCCAAATCCTCACACACAGAGGCAAAACGAGAGGAGAAGGGACACACTCAAAAGGAAGGGAAACACAAGGAAAAGAGAACAGAAACAGAAGGGAAACAAGGAGGTAATCGTGACTGGCTGACCTCTTACCTAAAACCTGGGTGAGCCAGTCACCCAGCAGTACATTAAAACCCTCTCCCTAAAATCCGAGGCAACAAATTGGACAGGACACAAAACCGTAAGACCTTAACTACAGTCGTTGCGTCATCTTGTAAAATAGAGGGCAAATCCGGTGGCAAGGAAACCACTGCCCTCTGGTCAGAGAATAAAAGACAGTCAAGTAAAATGTGGCGGACAGTAATCTGGACGCCACAAGAACTGCAGATTGGGGGGTCCTCCCGCCGGAGTAAAAAACCATGCGTTAAGGGACTGTGCCCGATGCGGAGGCAAGTGAGGAGAACCTCATCCCACCTGCATGACTGGTAGGACGTACGCCATGGCCGCGTGGTAGCCTTGACCAGACGCAGCTTATTGTCACCGACTGCCAGCCACTCCTCTTCCCACTGACGCATAACACGAAAACGCAGGACGGAGGTAACAGCATGGAGGGGGACGGCACATTCAACAACGTGAGGGAGGGAACATGCATCTTTGGCAGCCACATCCGCTAGTTCGTTTCCCCTAATACCCACGTGCCCCGGCACCCAGCAGAAGGACACCTCCTTCCCCTGCCGTTGCAGGTGGAGGAGGGCATCATGGATGTTCTGGACGACCGTATCCGCTGGGTACAAGTGTTGCATGGTCTGAAGGGCACTCAGGGAGTCAGAACAGATGAGGAACTTAAGACTGGGAACACACCTCATCTGCTCCAATGCCCACAAGATCGCAAACAATTTGGCATCAAAGATGGTAAACGCCGCAGGAAGCCGTAACTTGACGACTCGATCAGGGAAAACAACAGCACAACCAACAGAGTCCCCCTGTGTAGAGCCATCCGTAAATACTGGTACATGGTCGGGATGCTGGTTTAAAATATCAGAAAATAAGGAGATAAAAACAAACGCAGGAGTGCAACTCCTCCGGTACTCCGACAAGTCTAAAAGGACGCTGGGCCTCTGGAGCAACCAGGGAGGCAGGCGAGTAAAACCTTGTCGTTGGGGGGCCACATGCTCCACACCAAGGGACTCAAGCAAATGCTTGGCACGAATCCCAAATGGTCTCATTGCCCTGGGACGACTGGAAAAGTGACGTTCCATAGGCGGTCGGGCAACTGTACAGTACGCAGGGGAGGTAGGACAGGCAAGGAATTGACACACCCGTCGCACCATGAGGAGTTGCCGCTGGATGGTGAGCGGCGGTTCCCCTGCCTCAGCACACAGGCTGGGGATGGGACTGGTACGGAAGGCACCAGTGGCCAGCCTCATGGTGTACTGCATCAAGAATCTTCAGATACGAAGGCCTTGCTGACCCATACACGGTGCAACCATAGTCAAGACGCGACCGGACGAAAGCCCTATAGAACTGCAGCAGACGCGCCCGGTCTGCTCCCCAGGACCGATGGCTCAGACACTTCAAAATATTCAGTGCCTTCAGGGCCCGCACCTTGAGGTCTTTAAGGTGAGGCAACCACGACAACTTGGAATCAAAAGTGAGGCCAGGAACTGCACAGTGTCCCTCAGACGCAATTCAGGGGAGGTAAAAAGATGTCGAGAACGATTAAAATGAACACACACACATTTTTTTTCTGCAGAAAAGGTAAAACCCGTCTTCGCAGTCCATGCCTCCAATCACTGTATCGTAAGCTGCAACTGCCGACTAACAGTGACAAGAGTGGAGGAAGAACAGAAAACAGCAAAATCGTCCACAAACAAGGAGCATTGGACAGGACTCCGGATAGTGGACGTGATACTGTTAATGGCGACGGCAAAGAGGGTGACACTTAAAACGCTTCCCTGAGGAACACCATTCTCCTGCACAAACAAATCAGATAGCACATTACCAACCCTATAACGAAAGAGGCGGTGGGAAAGAACCGAATGAAGATGGGGAGACGGCCACGAAAGCCCCACTCATGGAGTTGATTGAGGATATGGCGGCACCAAGTAGTGTCATACGCCTTATGAATGTCAAAGAAGACACCAAGACAATGCTGGTTACGTAGGAAGGCCTGCTGGATGGCCGCCTCAAGCAGGGTCAAGTTGTCGATAGTGGAATGACAACACCGAAAGCCACACTGAGAGGGGCTAAGGAGATGCCTGGTCTCGAGCAGCCAAACCAGGCGACAGTTGACCATGCGTTCCAACGTCTTCCCGACACAGCTCGTCAAAGCAATACTTCGATAACTGCTGGGATGCGTTCGGTCCTTCCCCGGTTTGAGGAGAGGAATCAAAACCGCCTCCCTCCACGAGTCAGGGTATGTGCCACTAACCATATCATATTAAAACAACTCAGGAGAACTTCCTTGGATGACAGCAACAAGTGCTGCAGCATGCTGTACCGGATTTGATCATGACCAGGCGCAGTATCATGAGCCACAGACAGCGCCGAATCCAGTTCCCACATTGTGAAGGGGCAGTTGTAAGGTTCAGAATTTGGAGACCGGAAGTCCAAGTGCCCCCTCTCGATGGCAGTTCGGTAGCGGCAGAATTCTGGATCACAGTTAATAGTGGCGGTAGATTCCGCAAAATGCATGGCCAGTGTCTGGGCAATGTCTCTCGGTGCCGTGAGGAGACATCCCTGATGCAGCAATGCCGTGACAGGTAGTTGGGTGCGTTTCCCGGAAATCCTCCTGATGGCTTCCCATACTTTCGTAGAATTAGTGGAGCGGGAGATGGAGTTCAAGAACAATTGCCATGACTGTCGTTTGCTCTCTTTAATCACGTGCCGTGCTTTGGTCCTTGCCACCTGAAAGGCCACAAGATTGTCAGCTGAGGGACGGCACTTGAAGCAGCGCAGAGCTGCACGGCGGGCTCGGATGGCGGAGCGGCACTCAGTGGTCCACCAAGGGACAGGGCGCCTCTTGGGATTACCGGATGACCGTGGAATGGACAATTCAGCAGCATGGGAGATCACGGCTGTAACATGGTCTACCCATTCGTGGACGCTGGCACGGTGTTCCAAAACAGCCAGTTGGCTGAAAAGTGTCCAGTCAGCTCTGCAGAGGTGCCACCGAGATGGCACTGATAATGCCACAGCCTCATCCAGGAGGCGAATCCAAAGGGGGAAGTGGTCACTAGAATGGAGGGCAGCAACAACCTCCCACAGAGCAGAATCCGTGTGTGCTGGAGAGCAAAAGGAAAGGTCAATAGCCGATGACGACCCGGAAGCAGTACAGAAATGAGTGGGAGCACCAGAGTTGAGGAGGCACAGTTCTTCAGACATCATGAGGCTTTCCAGAATGCGACCCCTGGGGCAAGTAGTCGGAGAGCCCCATAAGACATTATGAGCATTGAAGTCCCCCAGCAGAAGAAATGGGCGGGGGAGTTGGCTAATAAGGTGTGTGAGAGCCTCAGAGTCTATCACATCCTGAGGTGGTAAGTAGACTGAACAGACTGTGAGCCTCCGACCCACGAGAAGGTCAACTGCAACTGCTTGCAAGTCTGTAACGAGAGGGAGCTCAGATGAGGGGTGCATGTCACGGACAAAAACCGCAACACCACCCTTTGCCCTTTGCCCCGTCAGATAATCTTTCCGATATACGGTATAGCCCCATAAAGAAGGAGCATCAGTGGCCCGAAAATGTGTCTCTTGGAGACATAAGCACAAAGGGCACTCTCGTACAAGGAGTTGTAATTCGGCCACATGCGTCCTGAACCCATTCAGGTTCCACTGTAATATGGGAGCTAGTGATTAGGGTGGCTGAACTTTCACCCTTCCTCTGTGCTTTGGAGGAGAGCCTGTACCCGCCGGAGATTTATTCCTGGGGCGAGAAGATCGCCCCCGGTCGACATCAATGTCCATCAGCTCCGATGACGACCCACGGGAGATGTCAGACAGTACGATGGCCTCGTCATCGGACCGACCCTGACTAGTCTCCTCAGGTGGCAAAACCTTCACCTTCGGCGTCTTTGTCTTAGAATGCACAGCCTTGTCAACAGGTGGAGCTTTACTCGCCTGGGCAGAAGGCGCCATAGGGGGAGAGGCAGGAAGTACCCCAATGTCAGCAACCACAGCCTTGTCCGACGTTGCAGGGAGAGCCGCGGGTTGCAAAACAACCGCAGCAGCACAAGTGCATTGGCAAACGCAGGTATTAGTGCTAACACTAGCAACCTCCGTTTGCGTAGCAACAGTGGCCATTTGCACCGGTTTCTTCAGAGCAGAAGCGAAAGATGTTGTAAACACAGGAGGTTGCATGGCCTTAAAGAGCTTCTTGGCCTCACCATAGGGGATGCGCTTAGATGTTTTAATCTCCTGTACCTTCCGTCCTTCGAGATAGATGGGGCAGACCCGGCTCCAGACAGGGTGACTCCCAGAGCAATTCACGCACTTCACAGGCGATGAACAATCGGCTCCTTCATGGGCAGGCTGACCACATTTACCACAAGTGGCTATCCCATTGCAACCCAACGTAGTATGCCCAAAGCGCTGACATTTAAAACAGCGCATTGGGTTGGGGAAATATGGCCTTACTGGCAAACG
This sequence comes from Schistocerca cancellata, assembly GCF_023864275.1. Taxonomy (NCBI): domain Eukaryota; kingdom Metazoa; phylum Arthropoda; class Insecta; order Orthoptera; family Acrididae; genus Schistocerca; species Schistocerca cancellata. Next base: position 73,422 of record NW_026046834.1, read on the forward strand.
TAAGAACCCCGCTTTAACATGCTCTGGGAGTCTCGGGCAACTGAATGTGAGAATAAACGAGTCGGATTTGACTAGGTTCCCATCGACTTGTTTCATAATATGCTGCACGTCAACAACACCGTCATCAGCCCATTAAAATTTTAACTCATCTGTGGGGATATCCACCAAGTCCCTACATGTCACAACACCCTTACTATAGTTCAGAGTGGAGTGGAGCTCGGTCTCGATAGCGTACTCTCCGAGACAGGTTGCCTTCCGAAGAGAAGCGACTTGACGGGAACTGGAAGTCTCAACTAACAGAGTCCCATTGCGAAGTCGCTTCACAGATTTAAGTGTTCCTGCAATCCCCTCAAGACCCTTGTGGATGTAAAAGGGAGAAACCCTCTCAAAGCTACCCTCCTTCTGTTTAATAATCAAAAAAAACATTCTGATTATCAGCATGTGCTCTGTTACGACAGTCTGACAAATTTCGATCAACACCAGGCGCTGGAGGACTCCCAGCACGAAGCCGCTTTTTCGATTGGGTGTGTTTTCCTACCAGTGGCCCACCCAATCCACTGGTAGGGGGAAACGTAGAGGTCGAAGGGTCCATTGTGGTCCCACGAGCAGCTAGGGAACTAAAGGTCCGCTCAGACAGAGCCCCACGTGCCTGAGTAAGCCTGAAACAATTGGGGTGCGGCAGGTGCCCCAGAGGTTGCCCGCTTGCGACTGTTCCACCCCAACAGCCATGCATCTCATAGGCGCGGAGCACACCGGAAGATTGAGGGGTTTTTATAGAGGTTGTCCTTCCTTGCAATCCAGGCGGTCAAGCCAAGATTACCATTCCCCGCAGCACACAACATTCCACCGCCGCGCCATACGGTGGTCGCTGAAGCATGTCCGGGGGTTACGGTGACAGGAGTCTGGCGGCGCTGACCACTCCCCAGCTCAGGACCCCGGGGTCGCCAAGCCCGTACTCAGCAAATGAAAGCTGAGCCCCTGGGGGCATACCGAATTTAACAAGAGGTAAAATATTTATATTCAAGAGTATGTGAGGTCACACAATGTATAATTTGTGTTGAACAATTGCAAACAATATAGGAATTTAGAAAACAAAGTAGGAATTATTATTTGGTAAGACACATTTCATCAGTTAAAGATGACAGATCATAAGTAAGTAACAGTGAAGATAAAAAGTACTCAAAGACTTTTAAAATTTTTGTATAGAGAGAGATCACACATGGTCTTCAGAGCCTGATCACACAGTGCACGTTTTTAATTTTTATTATGATTTTAGATTAATCAGAAACAAACAGTTGATAATGAAAATGTACAAAAAGACATTTAAACTATGATGAAAGCAAAGGTGTCTGGTGATTATGGTGCTTCAAAAGAAATTATTGAAGCTGGATAAAAACTAATATAAAATAAAAATTGCAGAGTGTTTGCAAAAGAAGACAATTCCTTCTAGCTGGAACAATGCTGCAACTGTTCTGCATTCACAAGCAAGAGGACAACCAAGACAAAAGAAAAAGATAACTGTAGACCTATCAGCCCATTTCTTTAATGTACAAGGTATTCATCAAAATTATCACCAATCACATAGGATAGAGGATAAAATTATAGATTTTAACCAAGTGAAGGAGCAAGATGCCTGGATATGGCGATGTAGACCATTTGTGAGTCGTAAACAAAATTACAGCGCAGGCAATGATTTTGAACTGCACAAATTTGTTTTAGATTCATGTATTATTAAAGTACCACTGCACACACTTCACAGATTTTGATGAAGTTTTAGACTCAGTTTCAGTCAAATCTGCACAAACAGCCTTTGAAAATCAGTGAACTGAATTATGGAAAGGGTTGTTGCTATTCACCATATAGCAGAGATAATGTGTCACAGACAGGAAAGAGAGAGAGAGAGAGAAAAAGAGGAAACTCAGATCTCATACACAACCACCATGGTCTTTGTCTGCTGATGCCAGGCTCAGTGAAAGGTGAAAATCAACTGAAATTGGCTCAAAGATTTAATGAGATTAAAGAGAGACTGTAGTGTGGCTTGCAGATCTGTGGGTGGATAAGTGTAAAGGAGGGATACGGAAGATGCCACTAGATTAGGTGAAGTTGGTACTGGAACAGAGAGGAGAAGGCAATGGGGGTGGGGAGGGGTTGGTAGGATAAGATACAAGTTCATGTGGCACAGGACGGTACAGGAAATAACATTCGAAAATGTGCAAAAGTGATGCAGAAAGAGAGATCAATTTGAAGGTATAGGATTAATGATATCAGTGGGAGTAATGTGGGACATGAGATGCTGCATCAACAATTGATGCAGTCTTGTAGCTGTCTGTTGTGCGCGGTGGAGATAGTTGACACAGTAGAGAGTCAGTGTGGTTGGTAAGGTGACAAGAGAAACACAAGAAAAGAAGAGAAAGGAGGACTGGCCTCAGCAGCCAGTGACTGTGGTCTTGTGTGTGTGTGTGTGTGTGTGTGTGTGTGTGTGTGTGTGCGCGCGCGCGCGTGTGGGTTTTTACATAACTGAGGAGGCCCAGTACCTGATAACCTCAGACAGATGAATACAGTGCAAGAGATGCAAGACAACACATATCCAAACATCACCCAAACTACTTCTGTAAATATTTGCGCTCAACAAAAGTAAAAATTTCTCTAAATGCATTGAGCTAAGCATGAAAAAATACGTAACTGGACCAGCGATTCATTATTTAAATAATAAATAACAGCTGTAGGCTTTCCAAAAATATTGATTATGACGTATGAAATTGAATCAAATGTTTCACCTTCCCAGACAGTTATTGGTTCAGGTTACATCAGCATTTTTATCGGATAGTAAATTTTTATTAGATAATAAAAAGTCCCTGAAAAGCATTTTGATGACTATTATATAGATATATATAAAGCGTGAAGATTCAAGAGGGGGTATCCTATATGTAACTTTTACAGCTTAAAAATTATTTCCCACATTTTACACTTTCCCGTATTTTACATAATTTTTTTGAAGTCCCTTGAAAAGTGGAAAAAGTGGGATTTCATTGTACTTCATACTAGGCCATTCTCTTCCTTGTCCCAGCCCCTTCCCTTCAAGAATATTAATTATGAAGATTTTGTGTCTGATGGCACATCCAATAAATTTTCTTTTTCTTTTCTACATTTTCTTTAGTAATCTTCCCTCTTCATTTGCTTCCTTTAAGACTTCCTGGTTGGTTTTCCTTTCTGTCCAATTGTTGTAGCCTTTTCTGCTATACCCTTAACATAGACAAATGTAATGTATTGCGAATACATAGAAAGAAGGATCCTTTATTGTATGATTATATGATAGCGGAACAAACACTGGTAGCAGTTACTTCTGTAAAATATCTGGGAGTATGCGTGTGGAACGATTTGAAGTGGAATGATCATATAAAATTAATTGTTGGTAAGGCGGGTACCAGGTTGAGATTCATTGGGAGAGTCCTTAGAAAATGTAGTCCATCAACAAAGGAGGTGGCTTACAAAACACTCGTTCGACCTATACTTGAGTATTGCTCATCAGTGTGGGATCCGTACCAGATCGGGTTGACGGAGGAGATAGAGAAGATCCAAAGAAGAGCGGCGCGTTTCGTCACAGGGTTATTTGGTAACCGTGATAGCGTTACGGAGATGTTTAACAAACTCAAGTGGCAGACTCTGCAAGAGAGGCGCTCTGCATCGCGGTGTAGCTTGCTCGCCAGGTTTCGAGAGGGTGCGTTTCTGGATGAGGTATCGAATATATTGCTTCCCCCTACTTATACCTCCCGAGGAGATCACGAATGTAAAATTAGAGAGATTAGAGCGCGCACAGAGGCTTTCAGACAGTCGTTCTTCCCGCGAACCATACGTGACTGGAACAGGAAAGGGAGATAATGACAGTGGCACGTAAAGTGCCCTCCGCCACACACCGTTGGGTGGCTTGCGGAGTATAAATGTAGATGTAGATGTAGATTTCAGCAGCTTCCTTTCCAGTTCATCCAGAGTCCAACTTTCACTTCCATAAAGCCGAGTACTCCCTAAAATAATTTTGCAATGGATTTTCTGCCATTTACATTCATATTTTTTTCTGGTTCAAATGTTTTTCTTAGTCATAAATGGCTGTTTTGCCAATGCAATCCTTCTCTTCACTGCCGTTAAACATCTATTGTCCTCTGCGATCATACTATGAAGACGACAAAATTGTTTCACCTAATCAATTTTGACGTCACCAATATTTACATCGGTTCTAGTTCCTCCTGTACTGTTTCTGCACTAGAATTACTTTTGTTTTAAATTGGTTCACTTTTAATTTCCACAGTTTAAGAGGGCCTGAGTGGACTTGCAGCATTCTATTCAAATTTTTTTTTCCAGAGTCTGCAGCTGTCATGATGTATTCAACAAATCTGATCCAATGTATCCTTTCACCTTTGTCTTCTCCTTCTTGATATGAATAACTTTTTCAACAAACATAATAAATAAATATGGGGATACGGGACATACTCGTCTAATTCTTTTTCTAATCCTGAACTCTTCTTCTACCTTCCTGATGTTTACTTTTTGTGCTTTGGTTCTGATGCAGTGATTATTCTTCTAGCATTCCAGTCAAGTTCTATTTTTGTCATAACTGTAAAGAGTGGCTTCTAGTTCACATTGTCAAAAGCATTTTCTAAGTAAATAAAAGTAAGGTAGTCTGGCCAGAATTGCCAAATGTGTGCATGAGGTGTACCTGGCTTGTGTGTAAATGTGTGTGTTTTCCTTTCTTTTCTAAAGAAGGCTTTGGCCAACCGCTAAGTGTGTAACAGTCTTTTTGTTGTGCCTGTTTGCAATTCAACATGTCACCTTCACAGTGAGTAGCAATCTATACTTTTCATAACACCATTGACATTCCAACCAGGACTTACCATTGTAAGGAATGTTATTCTATTCATACCCATCCTTCTCTCTAATAGCATGCACATGGCCAAAATTGCTTCCCTTGTACCTCTGCCTTCTCTAAATCCAAATTAGCCTTCTCCAAATACTGATCTCCTTTTCCTTTTATCGTGCTCTAACTACATTAATGAGTAATTTGGATGCATGATATCACACACATATTGTTCTATAATTGTTATATGCCAATGCTACAACTCCATTAAACTTTACCAGGATAATCAGAAATTCAAAATGAAAGGGAAGCTGGAAAAGCAGATTCCATGACACTAACATTATTCTCAGTAGCCCCATGCGAAAACAAAGATGTGAATACATGTTAATGGAATGTTATCTGGAAAACCTCCATTTAACTGATAACAACATACTGATTGATTTTTTAAAAATCTGCTTTAGTTGCACTGCTATAGCTGCACTTTTATTTTGTCAAATGAACATGTTTCAGTACCATCATTAGGCCATTCCCTAGTGCACAGTCATCAAAGTCACTTACCCCTATCAAAAATATGTCTGGAATTTGTAATGTACTGTTTACCTCTAGTGTGGATAAACTTCCACAGCAAGTAGGAAAATGTAATATAGTAATTTTGAAAGTAGGACTTAAAATCATCTATAACACTATTTCACAAGGGTTCTATTTTTGATATTAAAGTGTGTGCTTCTAAACCAGTTTACCATGGGAAATTCAAATATGTAAACAAAATATTGTTGTCAAAATATTGTTTTGCATCCAGTAGTAATGGAACGTGACAATTTCTTGTTCAACAGCAGGTGGGAAGAATAAGAAGTCAATGGGTTATCCCCCGCCACACCTATGCAATTAAGACCACCTGCAATAGCTCATTAATTTGAACGATGACAGACAGTTGCTGCCTCGGCAGTAAACTTTCACGCTTCCCAGAGGGAGTTGCATTGAGTTTACAACAATGGTGTGAGCCGTAATTTGTGTCAATCTTAATGAGTGAGTGTTTTGGGTGCCAAGTAACCATCTCTGTCATATTTCTGAGCGAAGTTGAACTTCCTGTGTTTAAATTGATGTAGCCTGGTGCTGAAGGTAGACTGACTGACTGTTTTTACATATCAGCATTTCTCTAGTTCTCTAGTATTAATGTATTACAGGTGTACTGCTGAAGAGGTATTTTTAAATTTTCAGAAATATGGATGTCGATATAAGCCAGATAACTTCTGCTATATCTGAGGGAAGTTCACTTTTGTCAGAAATAGGAAGAAATTTCAACAGTCATAAAGAAAGCATATACACATTACTTTAATAGAGGTAGGAGACCAAGATAAAGAATGGGCACCACATTTCAGTTGTGCTACATGTTATTGCAAACTAATTCAGTGGTGGAAGGGTAAAGAGAATTTGGCATTGTTCGCTGTGCCCACGGTGTGGAGAGAGCCAAGGACAGCGTTACTGATTGTTATTTCTGTCCAACAAAAATTCGGGGTTTTACAAAATAAAAATTGAAGGGGCACATTGTTTACCCAGATCTGCCTTCAGCAAGAATGCCAGTGTAGCACACTGACAGCCTTCCAGTACCTTCAAGAGCTTCAGGTCAAATTCGGAGTGACAGTGAAGTTAGTAGTACTGAAGAAATCACAGATGATCCTTTATATCACTGCACAAGTGAGTCATCACCACATTTTTTAACATAAGCAGATTTAAATGATTTAGTACGTGATCTAGGACTAAGTAAACAAAAGGCACAGCTGCTTGGGTCAAGATTAAAAGATTACAATCTACTCCTCCAAAGTACTAAAATCAGTGTGTTCAGGCACAGAGAACATGCCTTTATTTCCTATTTTGCAACTAACGGAGCACTGACATTTTGCAATGACATTGCTCGCCTAATGAAAGTGCTGAATTTCACCTATATTTCACAAGAGTGGAGACTTTTCACAGATGTGTTGAAACAAGTCTCGAAGGTGTTTTGCTCCATTACGGAAATAAAATACCTTCTCCACAAGTAGCTTACGCCAGCTTGACCAAAGAGAATTACGAATTCGTACAAAGGATGCTAAATTCATTACAATGCAATGAATACAAATGGCAAATATATGCAGATTTCAAAGTAATTGCTATGGTACTGGGAATGCAACAATGCTACACAAAGTATGCCTGTTTTCTTTGCGAGTGGGATAGTCGAGGCAGAAATTCTCACTATGTAAAAAAGAAATGGCCTAGGCGAAGATGGAAAGTGGGCGAATAGAATGTACAACATTAAAGTCTGGTAGCTCCTGAAGGGGGTAGTGGGTCTGCATATCTAGCTACCAGCATTTTTCAGCTGCAAAGGTGTATTTGCGGCCCCATAAATCAAGGAGCTGCAGAAAGATGCAAATTCTGAAGCACATTTAACTGACAGAGAATAGACAGCATGGGACTGTTTTGAGATGGTGTCAGAAAAATTCCTTGGAAGAAGAGCTACTAACTACAAAGCAATGGTAAACGACATGATCAAAACATATTAAGATCTGTGGTGCAATATGTCTATGAAGGTAGATATGATGGTCTCTCATCTGAACTGCTTCACAGAAAGTTGTTATCCAGAATGAGATTTTCGCTCTGCAGCGGAGTGTGCGCTGATATGAAAAGGCAAAGGTCCCAAGTTCGAGTCTCGGTTCTGCAAGGTTCGCAGGAGAGCTTCTGTGACGTTTGGAAGGTAGGAGACGACATATTGGCAGAAGTAAAGGTGTGAGGACGGGGCGTGAGTCGTGCTTGGGTAGCTCAGATGGTAGAGCACTTGCCCGCAAAAGGCAAGGGTCCTGAGTTCGAGTCTCGGTCCGGCACACAGTTTTAATCTGCCAGGAAGTTTCACATCAGCGCACACTCCACTGCAGAGTGAAAATCTCATTCTGGAAACATCCCCCAGGCTGTGGCTAAGAAATGTCACCGCAATATCCTTTCTTTCAGGAGTGCTAGTTCTGTAAGGTTTGCAGGAGAGCTTCTGTTAAGTTTGGAAGGTAGGAGATGAGGTACTGGCAGAAGTAAAGCCGTGAAAATGGGACGCGAGTCATGCTTGGGTCGCTCAGATGATAGAGCACTTGCTCACGAAAGGCAAAGGTCCAGAGTTCGAGTCTCGGTCCGGCACACTATTTAATCTGCCAGGAAGTTTCAGTTGTAGTTATGTATCAGATGAACATGGCAAAAGATTCCATGAAGACTTTTGTACTATAGAAAGGTGTTATGAAGGGAAGTGGGTACCATCTATGATAGGAGATTATTGCTAGAATATCATTCGAGAGAAGAAAGAATCACAATAAAAGAGAAAAAATTGATGTGCATTACAATACAATGGATTTTTTTTTTTTTGGTCAATTTTCTGTAATTTCTCACGTCAAATAAATGCTACAAAGCTTATACACAAAGATTACAGTGTTATATGTTAGATCTCACCCTCCATTAATGTGATGAGCTTATACCATCATAAAACATGAATTTGTTTATCAAATTTCTCCTCATGTTTGCTGCACTATATCAGAAACAGAAAAGAGAAATTGAAATTGTGAAACTATTCCTGACAGAAAAAACTAAAAAAAGTTTTGAATTCAACACTCAAAGTACAACTAGGATCACAATGTATTTTTTCAGAAATAGAAAAATAGTATTTTTTGTAGAACAGTGTAATGAGACTAAAATAATATACAAAGAACACACCAAAAAAGGAACTGTACAAATGAAGTTGAAAAATAGTTGGTAAGTTTTTAAGTTGAGGGCAGTTCAAGACAAGGACTGCATGAGCAGAAAACATCTGAGCAGAAGAGCAAAGACCATCTGGAGTGTTTTGTCTAACTATAACTTTCAAAGCAAAATATCTGGTGTCCAATGAAACAAAAATTAACTATTTGTCTGTATTAGTAGCTTCAACTTATACCAGCAAAACCGGATTTTTTTTTATTGACTAAACAACCCTAAAACTGAAGGGTGGACAGCAAGCAATTGGGAGGTGCTAGTTACAAATTATTAAACAAGAAAAGGTCTGAAAAATTATTAAACAAGCAAAGGTCTGTGTTCCCACCCACACAGGCCAATTGGGACTGACTGACTGACTGCCATACCATCCTCTGCCAATGGCATCATTCAGATGCGTGATGGAGGTGCATAGCATCAGCACTGCTCTCTGGCTGTTGTTAGTGTTCTTAAGTTGTGTGTTCACTGTCAAGTTAACTTAAATGCTAGTCTCTTGCAGAAGCTACTTTTGTCAACTTGCAGAGCTTCCACAAGTTAGTGGAAACACTTTATAGCAGATACTTGTCGAACTTGCCGGCTGCTGGAAGTTTTTCTCAAATGCTGGAAGTTTTTCACAACCTTGCAGAAGTTTTGTGTGTTGAATCCAGGTACAAAAATCATGGTGTCCAAAACAAGAATGGTGCAACCCCTAAACATAAATAACTGGCCACAGTCAGCCAAGGAAATGTGAAATGAATATACAAATTAATTTGTTTCACCGAAAGGGGAAGTAGAATGACAGTAGTGTCATCTTTAAATTCTACAGTAAACAAAAATGTTTGTAATAAATACTGCTTGCAAAAATCGAAGAGCAATTAATAGTGATCTCTCTGCAGTATTTTTGTATCTTGTTTTAGAATTTATTATTTTTGTAATAAAAGTAATAAATATTGTTTATAAAATTTGAAGATTAAGTAAAAGGTGATCTCTTGGTGATACAAGTTGTAGCATTCTTGTGTCCTGTTTTCGAATATGTTATTGTACAATAGACGAGATATTTTTTAAGCTTGCATACAAAATTCTCAAATAGTTTTTAATCTGAGTGAAGTTCTTTGATTCTTGTTTATTCAATAGTGTTTCTTGATAATTTAAATATGTACCCATCTGTATCCAAACTTTCTTCCCTTTTCTCTGCTTTTCGTTTTTCTTGATGGTTTTTCTGCAATAGCAATAATAATAATAATAATAATAATAATAATAATAATTCCCGTGGAGGCCCAGGAAAAGAACAGGCCTCTGGTATGTTCTGCCAGTCGTAAAAGGCGACGAAAAGAACAAACCACTAATAGGGCTAACCCCCCTTTTAGTGTGATTACTTGGTTCAGGACAGAACTAAAGAAGCCTCGGACAAGCACCGTCATGGGCGGGGACGACGCTTGAACCCTATGCCCGCCCACAATGGTAACGACACTGCTAGCCAACTGGAAAATGATTTAAATCCAAATAGAGGTGTTTTGCAGGATATGCTTCCTGCAACCACCCTAGAAGGAAAACAAAGACAGAGGATGAGATGGTCAGATGAAGTTAATCGACACCTCATGTTCTGTTATTACCAAGCAACAAACCTAGGAACCAACACAACTGGATACAGATCACAAGTATACACAACATTTATTACCAGATACCCGGAATTAAAATTTTTAACAGAACAGCGAGAGCACCACCAGCAGCGAGTAGTGTTTGTATAAAGCGTTTTTGTACTTATTTGCTGCGCTTAGCTTTTAAATAGTTTTTCTGGGAAAACCTAGCGTAGTTTTCGCGTCTCGTATTTCAGTGAGTGTTTCTTGATTATCAGAGTAGCTCATCAGAAGATTATCTTGGGAATTTGTCACCGTATAGGGTAGGGTAAACATAGTCATGTGTAGGGACTGTGGTTGTGAGCGGACGCAAGGAGAATTGGCCACTCTTCGGGGGCAGGTGGAGGCTTTGTCTGTTAGGCTCATCGAGCTCGAGGCGCAGGCGTCGGCTCGTAGTGGCGTTGGGGCAACTGTGGTGAGACCTATGCCTACTTCGGTGGCCTTGGAATCACATGGAACCCCTGATGTCGCTGCGTCTTCCGGCAGTGAGCATCTTACCGGTCAGCCATCACTCCAGGGTGAATGGCGGACAGTGGTGGGCTCGCGCGTGCCTGGCCGAAAGGCGAAGGTGGGATCTGGCCGCGTGGCAGCTGCCTTACCCCTTTCCAACAGGTACGGGGTGCTTCCTAGTGGTGATGACATTGTTTCCGAGCCACCACAGGATGCCTCGCCTATTGGGCCAGTGGCCGATTCTCCGGCAAGGTCCCGACAGTCACAGAGGGTGGGCCTATTAGTTATAGGGAGCTCCAACGTTAGGCGGGTTATGGAGCCCCTCAGGAAAATAGCGGGTAGGTCGGGGAAGAATGCCAGTGTGCACTCGGTGTGCTTGCCGGGGGGTCTCGTCCGTAATGTGGAGGAGGCCCTTCCGGCAGCTATTGAACGCACTGGGTGTGACCGGCTGCAGATAGTAGCACATGTCGGAACGAATGACGCCTGCCGCTTGGGTTCTGAGGCCATCCTTGGTTCCTTCCGGCGGCTGGCTGATTTGGTGAAGACAACCAGCATCGCACGCGGAGTGCAAGCTGAGCTTAATATCTGCAGCATAGTGCCCAGAGTCGATCGCGGTCCTCTGGTTTGGAGCCGTGTGGAGGGTCTAAACCAGAGGCTCAGACGACTCTGCGACTATAATGGTTGCAAATTCATCGACCTCCGTTATTGGGTGGAGAACTGTAAGGCCCCCCTAGACAGGTCAGGCGTGCACTACACACCGGAAGCAGCTACTAAGGTAGCAGAGTACGTGTGGCGTGCACACGGGGGTTTTTTAGGTTAGAGGGACCCCCCCTTGGGCGAAACGATAAAATACCTGACGGCTTACCAGAGAGGACATTATCATCGTTGATAAAGAACGTCCGTCCTCAGAGACCAAAAACAGGAAAAGTTAACGTAATATTGGTAAACTGCAGGAGTATCCAGGGCAAGGTTCCTGAATTAGTATCTCTTATTGAAGGAATTAGTGCGCATATAGTATTAGGAACGGAAAGTTGGTTAAAACCGGAAGTGAACAGTAACGAAATCCTAGACACAGAATGGAATATATACCACAAGGATAGGATAAATGCCAATGGTGGAGGAGTATTTATAGCAGTAAAGAATTCAATAATATCCAGTGAAGTTATTAGCGAATGCGAATGTGAAATAATCTGGGTTAAGCTAAGTATCAAAGGTGGGTCAGATATGATAGTCGGATGCTTCTATAGACCACCTGCATCAGCAACCGTAGTAGTTGAGCGCCTCAGAGAGAACCTGCAGAACGTCGTGAAGAAGTTTCGTGATCATACTATTGTAATAGGGGGAGACTTCAATCTACCAGGTATAGAATGGGATAGTCACACAATCAGAACTGGAGCCAGGGACAGAGACTCTTGTGACATTATCCTGACTGCCTTGTCCGAGAATTACTTCGAGCAGATAGTTAGAGAACCAACTCGTGAAGCTAACGTTTTAGACCTCATAGCAACAAATAGACCGGAACTTTTCGACTCCGTGAATGTAGAAGAGGGTATCAGTGATCATAAGTCAGTGGTTGCATCAATGACTACAAGTGTAATAAGAAATGCCAAGAAAGGAAGGAAAATATATTTGCTTAACAAGAGTGATAGGGCACAAATCGCAGAATATCTGAGTGACCACCATCAAACGTTCATTTCTGAGGAAGAGGATGTGGAACAAAAATGGAAAAAATTCAGAAACATCATCCAGTACGCCTTAGATAAGTTCGTACCGACTAAGGTCCAAAGCGAGGGGAAAGATCCACCGTGGTATAACAATCATGTATGAAAGGTACCACGGAAACAAAGAAAACTTCATCATAGGTTTAAGAGTAGTCGAATCACAGCTGATAAGGAAAAGCTGAACGAAGCGAAAAAGAGCGTAAAGAGAGCAATGAGAGAAGCATTCAACGAATTCGAACATAAAACATTGGCAAACAATCTAAACAAGAACCCTAAAAAGTTTTGGTCATATGTAAAATCGGTAAGCGGATCTAAATCCCCTATTCAGTCACTCGTTGACCACGATGGCACCGAAACAGAGGACGACCGAAGAAAGGCAGAAATACTGAATTCAGTGTTCCGAAACTGTTTCACTGCGGAAAATCGTAACACGGTCCCTGACTTCAGCCGTCGCACGGACGCCAAAATGGAAAATATTGAAATAAACGATATCGGAATTGAAAAACAACTGCTATCACTTAGTAGCGGAAAAGCATCCGGACCAGACGAGATACCCTTAAGATTCTACAGTGATTATGCTAAAGAACTTGCCCCCTTTCTATCAGCAATTTATCGTAGATCGCTGGAAGAACGTAAAGTACCTAGCGACTGGAAGAAAGTGCAGGTCGTTCCCATTTTCAAGAAGGGTCATAAATCAGATGCGAATAATTATAGGCCTATTTCGCTTACGTCAATCTGTTGTAGAATAATGGAACATGTTTTGTGTTCTCGTATTATGACGTTCTTAGATAATACAAATCTCCTTCATCATAACCAACATGGATTCCGCAAACAGAGATCATGTGAAACTCAGCTCGCCCTATTTGCCCAAGAAATTCACAGTGCCGTAGACACTGGCGAGCAGATTGATGCCGTATTCCTGGACTTCAGGAAGGCATTTGATACGGTTCCGCATTTACGTTTAGTGAAAAAAATACGAGCTTACGGAATATCGGACCAGGTTTGTGATTGGATTCAGGATTTCCTAGAAGAAAGAACACAACATGTCATTCTTAACGGTTCAAAATCTGCAGATGTAGAGGTAATTTCGGGAGTACCGCAAGGACCTTTATTGTTTACAATATACATAAATGACTTAGTTGACAACATCGGTAGCTCCGTGAGGCTATTTGCAGATGACACGGTTGTCTACAAGAAAGTAGCAACATCAGAAGACTCGTACGTACTCCAGGAAGACCTGCAGAGGATTAATGCATGGTGCGACAGCTGGCAGCTTTCCCTAAACGTAGATAAATGTAATATAATGCGCATACATAGGGGCAGAAATCCATTCCAGTACAATTATGCCATAGGTGGTAAATCATTGGAAGCGGTAGCGACCGTAAAATACTTAGGAGTTACTATCCGGAGCGATCTGAAGTGGAATGATCACATAAAACAAATAGTGGGAAAAGCAGGCGCCAGGTTGAGATTCATAGGAAGAATTCTAAGAAAATGTGACTCATCGACGAAAGAAGTAGCTTACAAAACGCTTGTTCGTCCGATTCTTGAGTATTGCTCATCAGTATGGGACCCTTACCAGGTTGGATTAATAGAAGAGATAGACATGATCCAGCAAAAAGCAGCGCGATTCGTCATGGGGACATTTAGTCAGCGCGAGAGCGTTACGGAGATGCTGAACAAGCTCCAGTGGCGGACACTTCAAGAAAGGCGTTACGCAATACGGAGAGGTTTATTATCGAAATTACGAGAGAGCACATTCCGGGAAGAGATGGGCAACATATTACTACCGCCCACATATATCTCGCGTAATGATCACAACGAAAAGATCCGAGAAATTAGAGCAAATACGGAGACTTACAAGCAGTCGTTCTTCCCACGCACAATTCGTGAATGGAACAGGGAAGGGGGGATCAGATAGTGGTACAATAAGTACCCTCCACCACACACCGTAAGGTGGCTCACGGAGTATAGATGTAGATGTAGATGTAGAACAACGACTAGCTGATCAGATCCATGTAATAATAAAAAATAACAGGATACACCAGTCAGAATTAGAAAACATCAAACAACAAGTACAACAAATACTAGAACAAAATAATGTGCAATCAGAAGAAGAAGAAAATACAGTAATGGACTCAAACATCCCAGAGCAAACAAACAAGGAACAACAAGCATCAATTAAACAATCAGAGGAAAACGAAATCTTAAGACAGCCAACAGAACAAGCACAAATAGAACACGAAGTGACACACATGTTAGATATAGAAGAAAAATTTCAGCTGACATATATAGAATACAAAGACATTAGACAGACATTAGACCATTCTTGCATAGACCACCAAATAACCCACAAGTTGAAACAACAATAACAACTATCAACACAATCATACACAACAAAATAAATGAAAATACAACTATGGAAGAGTTACAACTACTGGTTTACGTAGGAGCACTCACTACACTAAATATACACACTAGGCAGAGATCAGAACCAACCAACACACAGAAGAAACCCACAAAACCAGCATGGCAACACAGGCTACAGATCAGAATAGAAAAACTGAGAAAAGACATCGGACAGCTAACACAATTTATAAGAAATGAAATATCAGACAAAAAACGAAAAAGGTTAGGTAAAATCTCACAACAAGAAGCGATAGAGCAATTAGATGAAAAGAAGCAGAAATTACAAGCATTGGCCAAATGACTTAGAAGATATAAAAAAAGTGAAAATAGAAGGAAACAAAACCAAACATTCAACACAAACCAAAAGAGATTTTACCAAACAATAGATAACACACACATTAAAATAGACAATCCACCAAACATAACAGACATGGAACACTTCTGGAGCAACATATGGTCAAACCCGGTACAACATAACAGGCATGCACGGTGGATACAAGCAGAAACAGACTCATACAAGATGATACCACAAATGCCTGAAGTGATAATTTGGCAACATGAAGTCACCCGAGCAATTAATTCTATGCACAACTGGAACGCCCCTGGAAATGATAAAATAGCAAATTTCTGGCTAAAGAAGTTCACCTCAACACATTCACATCTAACTTAATTATTTAACATTGCAGACCCGTACACATTCCCTGATACACTTACACATGGAATAACCTATCTGAAACCTAAAGATCAAGCAGACACAGCAAACCCAGCTAAATATCGCCCCATAACATGCCTACCAACAATCTACAAAATATTAACTTCAGTCATTACACAGAAATTAATGACACATACAACACAGAACAAAATTATAAATGAAGGACAAAAAGGCTGCTGCAAAGGAGCACGAGGATGTAAAGAGCAACTGATAATAGATACAGAGGTGACATATCAAGCTAAAACTAAACAAAGGTCACTACACTATGCATACATTGATTACCAAAAAGCTTTTGATAGTGTACCCCACTCATGGTTACTACAGATATTGGAAATATACAAAGTAGATTCTAAATTGATACAGTTCCTAAACATAGTTATGAAAAACTGGAAAACCACACTTAATATCCAAACAAACTCTAATAATATCACATCACAGCCAATACAGATTAAGCGTGGAATATACCAAGGAGACTCATACGTCCTTTCTGGTTCTGTCTTGCTCTGAACCCACTATCCAACATGCTAAATAATACAAATTATGGATATAATATTACTGGAACATACCCACACAAAATCACACATTTGCTATACATGGATGATCTAAAACTACTGGCAGCAGCCAATCAAAAACTCAACCAATTACTAAAGATAACAGAAGTATTCAGCAATGATATAAATATGGCTTTTGGAACAGACAAATGTAAGAAAAATAGCATAGTCAAGGGAAAACACACTAAACAAGAAGATTACATATTGAATAACCACAGTGACTCCATAGAAGCGATGGAAAAAACAGATGCCTATAAATATCTAGGATACAGACAAAAAATAGGAATAGATAATACAAATATTAAAGAAGAACTAAAAGAAAAATATAGACAAAGACTAACAAAAATACTGAAAACAGAATTGACAGCAAGAAACAAGACAAAAGCTATAAATACTTATGCTATACCAATATTGACCTACTCATTTGGAGTAGTGAAATGGAGTAACACAGACCTAGAAGCACTCAATACACTTACACGTTCACAATGCCACAAATACAGAATACATCACATATATTCAGCAACAGAAAGATTCACATTAAGCAGAAAGGAAGGAGGAAGGGGATTCATTGACATAAAAAACCTACATTATGGACAGGTAGACAATTTAAGAAAATTCTTTCTAGAACGAGCAGAAACTAGCAAAATACACAAAGCAATCACTCATATAAATACATCGGCTACACCACTGCAATTTCATAACCACTTCTACAACCCTTTAGACCACATAACATCAACAGATACAAAGAAAGTAAATTGGAAAAAGAAAACACTACATGGCAAGCACGCGTATCATCTAACACAGCCACACAACGATCAAGACGCATCCAACACATGGCTAAGAAAAGGCAATATATACAGTGAGATGGAAGGATTCATGATTGCAATACAGGATCAAACAATAAACACCAAATATTACAGCAAGCATATTATTAAAGATCCCAATACATCAACAGATAAATGCAGACTTTGCAAACAACAAATAGAAACAGTAGATCACATCACAAGTGGATGTACAATACTAGCAAATACAGAATACCCCAGAAGACATGACAATGTAGCAAAATAATACATCAACAGCTTGCCTTACAACATAAACTTATAAAACAACATGTTTCCACATACAAGTATGCACCACAAAATGTACTGGAGAATGATGAATACAAATTATACTGGAACAGAACCATTATAACAGATAAAACAACACCACATAACAAACCTGACATCATACTCACCAATAAAAAGAAGAAATTAACACAACTAATCGAAATATCCATACCCAATACAACAAATATACAAAAGAAAACAGGAGAAAAAATTGAAAAATACATCCAACTGGCTGAGGAAGTCAAGGACATGTGGCATCAGGATAAAGTTGACATTATACCAATTATACTATCAACTACAGGAGTCATACCACACAATATCCACCAGTACATCAACGCAATACAGCTACATCCAAACTTATATATACAATTACAGAAATCTGTAATTATTGATACATGTTCAATTACCCGAAAGTTCCTAAATGCAATATAACATATACCGTACAGTTAAAAGGAAGTGACGCTTGATCAAGGTCCGCGTCACTTTCCATTTTTAACCAGACTTAACGTCTGAGAAAGTAAATAAATAATAATAATAACATTAATGCAACAATGACGGTGGCTGCGCTGGTTTTTAAACATGACACTGTAAATTCCCACTTGGCTATCTCATGATGAAACTCATGTGGAAACACTTCCGCAAGTACTTGCAGGAAGTTCCTGAAATAAACTTGCCCAAGTGACTTGCGAAAGCAAACTTGTGCCTGTTTTTGTTGTAATGTAAACACCTCAGCAAGTATTTGTGTAAGTTACTTGCTAATAGACACCCGCCTTTAACCTTGGAGCCACTGCTTCCCACTCAAGTAGCTCCTCAACTGGCATCATGAGGCTGAGTGCATTATGTTCTAGTTCCACAAATAAGGAAAAATCCCTGCGGTACTGGGAATTGACCACAGGTACTTCATATAGCAGCTGGAAGTGCTTATCATTGAGCTATGCAGGCAGACAGAATTATTAAAAGGGAGACAGGAAAACTAACAAAGGCATCAGGATATACACTGGAGTTCAATATGTAATTATGGCGATAATGTGGGAATGATATGGAAGTGGGTGTGACACTTAGTCAGGTGACTGAATAGTGGATGGTACAAGAAACTTCTTTGTAGCATTCAAAGAGAAATGAGGAGGAGGAGATTAGTGTTTTAACATGCCATCAACAATCAGTTCACTAGAGATGGGGCAAAGCTCCAATTAGGAAAAGATGAGAAAGGAAATCGGCCGTGCCCTTTGTCAGAGGAACCGGCATTTGCCTGAAGCGATTTAGTGAAATCACAGAAAACCTAATTCAGGATGGCCAGACTTTGGCATGACCGTCTAAGAGAGAAAAGAGCAAGACGATCACTGGAAGACAACATTAGAAACGTGGATGTATCGCTGAAGAACAATTTTCTTGGGAAAGGCTAGAACAGGCTTCCATACAAAAGTATAAGGTATTTCAACAAGTGTACTCAGTGATTTGTCATTACGAAACTGACACAACAATAACAATCACAGGCAAGAGAATAAAAGAAATGAACCTGCTGTACAGATTTAAATGAACTCACAGATTTTATTTTATTTTATTTTATTATGTTTCATTTGTCTCATGCAGTCAGCAGTATTTTCTTTCTCTGAAAACAATTAAGTTTCCCCCCACAACTGTCTCAAGCACAAAAAACTATGCCTTACTGTTGAAAATTAAGCAGACAGAGCATCACCGATTCACTGGCAGGAACATAAAATTTTCAGATTTAGGATATAGCTCAAATTAGATTGCTGAATTAAATCAGAGCTAGCCTGAGCTTCACATGAACCAATTTAGAGAAATCACAGAAAACTAAAATCTAGATGGCTGGACAAAGACAGTACAGTGTACTAACCATTGCATTATCTGACTTGGTTTTCGCAATATGGAGCTGTTTTTCTGTTCATATTGCTTGAAAGCCTGTCTCTATTAAGTGATGAGCAGCCGAGGTCACACAAATGCACAAAACATGTTGGTAACACAAATCAAGAGTTACTAAAAATCTATTTTGAGTAACGGCAAGTATGCTAATTATATAACTGCTTAACTTATAAACACACTGATAAGTACAGAAAAACAATATACATTTTTTATAACAGAAATTCAATGATACCTCAATTTTGAGCCAAATGAGCGATCAAGTAGATTTAAAGAGTAACGACTTGGCGATGTCTCTCTGCTAGCTTCACGACTAGGTCCTGTCGAGAGGGGGATGCTGGATGGTCAACGGTGTCTGCCATCATGTCCTGTTTCTCTGTTTGTATTTGAAAAGGTAGCATAACTTAGTCTGGAAGACGGAGACCCTGAGCGGCTTGTAGCTATGAACAAAATAACAACAATAATAAAGAAAAAGATCATCTTTCAATCATGTTACAAGTAATTTACAGAATAAAAGACATAAACTATATCAGTACATGGGGAAAAATATAAGCATCATCACAGAACTAAATAAAATGTGAAAGGTACATATGCACCAGAGTTTTATTTAACAAAACATCATTTTCATTTAAACAAATACATCCATTTGGCACTCACAACTGTGGTTTTTAATTATTTAAATGAAAAGCGTCATAAATTTCTAAAACCTTGCAATGTCTTGCATTCTAACAGCCTGATATCTCAATCACTAAATATCTAGGTTTCTTATGATTGTTACTGTAGAGTCTCATAAGAAAGAAGTCTACATGCAAGTGCACCAGACACTGCAACTCTTGATGCCTTGTAGTGTCCAACATACCATTCTGTAATGTTTACTTGTAAAATGTTATCCTCAACATCAACTAAATGACAATGTTTTGTACGGAAAATAAACTATATTTATCGATCAACGAATGTTGATGAAAGTCTATTTCACTTGGTTTAGGAAATATTAGATCAAATATATGTTTTCATGTTTGTAAAAATGATTTCACAATTATTCCCTAAATGAGAACTCACTCTGAAGGTGCTTTCTTGTATCTAACACGGCACGAAAATCGGTAATGTTATTGAGTAGACCATTTATCTTGGAAAACTGCACAACCACCTCATAACTTCATATACTGTTGCCTGCTTGTCATCCAATCAGAGATACGTCTTGTAAAGTGTGGGCTACAGTGATGACTACATAACAAGAACAATTTTACATTATCCTTTATCAGCTAGAGAAATGTGCCTGAACTAAAGTCTCAATGAATGTAAAACTTGCAAGAATCATTCACAGGCACACACTCAGCTGCCCCACCATCAAATATGCTGATGAAATGACTGCTGACAGACTAACCATAGCTTTTATATCCATGGCCCCTTCCACTTGTCTCCCATGGTTTTTATCATGCTGGTTACTGCACCATCCAAGGTTTACAGCCAGGAAAATTATCAATACATAATGTATTTCATTGAAACCCTGGCATCATAAGTCATTTTGTTGTTGTTGAACAGTAGCTCTTTACAGCATAGTGAGAGTTCCCAGACCTTGTTACAGTTGAAACCACAGTCACAATTAATTAATTTTTAGATTTTTGGGTTGAAAATGTCAAAAAGTTGACTTACTTTTCCTATTTTCATTCACTGATGTCTTACAGCAACAAACTTTGGCATGACTTATCATTGACTTACTTGTCACTTCTTCTTCCGTGTGTATTTGCTTTTAGGAAGCTTTAATTTTCGAGTGCTCTTAATAGTGTTCCATAGATTTCGTGTTTGTTTTGAATACAGTCAGAGAGAGTCCCTTTAGTCAGCCATAGTCAGTGTCAGTGTCGTCGTAACTGCCGCCTGCTTCACGTCTGCTGTGCAGCGAGCTACCTTAATTTAAGTATTAACTGTATTTTTCTTACTTGTCACTTCTTCTTCCGTGTGTATTTGCTTTTAGGAAGCTTTAATTTTCGAGTGCTCTTAATAGTGTTCCATAGATTTCGTGTTTGTTTTGAATACAGTAAGAGAGAGTCCCTGTAGTCAACCATAGTGCCAGTAGTGCTAGAGTTTGTTTTCAATACAGTCCAGAGACAGGTAGTGCTATTTTCATTGTTTTCTACAAGAAGTGGCTAGCAACCACAGTTTAGTGAATAAGCAGCCGCCTTTAGTGAATTAGCAGTCTAGTTAAAGGTTGATTAACTCTCTTCAGTAAATTGTTTCCTTAGGATGGATAGGATGTGTGACTGCTGTGTACGGACGCAGGAGGGGCTGGCCACTGTTCGCGAACAGCTGAGCGTGTTGATGGCCGCGGTCAGCCGTCTTCAGGCTGCTGCCTCAGAGTGTAGCGGCAGTGAGGAGTCTGGTGCGTCGCAAGGTACACCCCAGGTGTTACATGCTTCACCCACTGTCCCTGCTGTCGAGACATCTTCGCGGGTACCGGGCGCGGTTGGGCCACCCTCTCCCCAAGGGGAGTGGCGGGTTCAGCGGCGTTCGCGGCGAACGAGGCGGAAGGTCAATGTGGAGGCTGGCCGTGTGGCATCGCCCGCTCTGCCTGTGAGGGGACATGTGGCTGCTCCTTCAGCAAGGTCCGAGCAGGCACACGGGGGGAGGGGTTTATTAGTTATTGGGAGCTCCAACGTTAGGCGGGTGATGGAGCCCCTTAGGGAAATAGCGAGAAGGTCGGGGAAGAAGGCCAGTGTTCACTCTGTCTGCTTGCCGGGGGGTCTCATCCGAGAGGAGGCCCTACCGGCGGCGATAGAGAGCACTGGGTGCACCCGACTGCAAATTGTTGCTCATGTCGGCACCAATGACTCCTGCCGTCTGGGTTCAGAGGTCATCCTCAGTTCGTACAGGCGGTTGGCGGAATTGGTGAAGGAGGAAAGCCTCGCTCGCGGGGTGGAATCAGAGCTAACTATTTGTAGTATCGTTCCCAGAACCGATCGCGGTCCTCTGGTTTGGAGCCGAGTGGAAGGCTTAAACCAGAGGCTCAGACGATTCTGCGGAGATCTGGGGTGCAAATTTCTCGACCTCCGCTATCGGGTGGAGAAATGTAGGGTCCCCCTGAATAGGTCAGGCGTGCACTACACGCCGGAAGCGGCTACAAGGGTAGCGGAGTACATGTGGAGTGCACATGGGAGTTTTTTAGGTTAGAGAATCCCCTCCCTAGGCCCGACAAGATGCCTCCTGAGACGCGGCAAGATAGGAGTAGGCAAAATGCAACAGGGAATAACAATATTAATGTGCTAATAGTAAACTGCAGGAGCGTCTATAGAAAGGTCCCAGCACTGCTCTCATTAATAAACGATCACAATGCCCATATAGTACTAGGGACAGAAAGTTGGCTGAAACCAGACGTAAACAGTAATGAAATCCTAAACTCAGATTGGAATGTATACTGCAGAGACAGGCTGAACAGTGAAGGGGGAGGCGTGTTTATAGCGGTAAGAAGTGCAATAGTATCGAAGGAAATTGACGGAGATCCGAAATGTGAAATGATTTGGGTGAAGGTCGCGGTTAAAGCAGGCTCAGACATGGTAATTGGATGTCTCTATAGGCCCCCTGGCTCAGCAGCTGTTGTGGCTGAGCACCTGAAAGATAATTTGGAAAATATTTCGAGTAGATTTCC
Source organism: Schistocerca cancellata (assembly GCF_023864275.1). Taxonomy (NCBI): domain Eukaryota; kingdom Metazoa; phylum Arthropoda; class Insecta; order Orthoptera; family Acrididae; genus Schistocerca; species Schistocerca cancellata. The sequence goes on from NW_026046834.1 coordinate 96,113, forward strand.
CCTCCATGTTATAGTTCTGGGTGGAGATTTTAATTTGCCGGATATAGACTGGGAGACTCAGACGTTCATAACGGGTGGCAGGGACAAAGAATCCAGTGAAATTTTTTTAAGTGCTTTATCTGAAAACTACCTTGAGCAGTTAAACAGAGAACCGACTCGTGGCGATAACATATTAGACCTTCTGGTGACAAACAGACCCAAACTATTTGAAAAAGTTAACGCAGAACAGGGAATCAGTGATCATAAAGCGGTTACGGCATCGATGATTTCAGCCGTAAATAGGAATATTAAAAAGGGTAGGAAGATTTTTCTGTTTAGAAAAAGTGACAAAAAGTAGATTTCAGAGTACCTGTTGGCTCAACACAAAAGTTTTGTCTCAAGTACTGATAGTGTTGAGGATCAGTGGACAAAGTTCAAAACCATCGTACAATATGCGTTAGATGAGTATGTGCCAAGCAAGATCGTAAGAGATGGAAAAGAGCCACTGTGGTTCAACAACCAAGTTAGAAAACTGCTGCGGAAGCAAAGGGAACTTCACAGCAAACATAAACATAGCCAAAACCTTGCAGACAAACAAAAATTACGCGAAGCGAAATGTAGTGTGAAGAGAGCTATGCGAGAGGCGTTCAATGAATTCGAAAGTAAAGTTCTATGTACTGACTTGGCAGAAAATCCTAAGAAATTTTGGTCTTATGTCAAAGCGGTAGGTGGATCAAAACAAAATGTTCAGACACTCTGTGACCAAAATGGTACTGAAACAGAGGATGACAGACTAAAGGCCGAAATACTAAATGTCTTTTTCCAAAGTTGTTTCACAGAGGAAGATTGCACTGTAGTTCCTTCTCTAGATTGTCGCACAGATGACAAAATGGTAGATATCGAAATAGACGACAGATGGATAGAGAAACAATTAAAATCGCTCAAAAGAGGAAAGGCCTCTGGACCTGATGGGATACCAGTTCAATTTTACACAGAGTACGCGAAGGAACTTGCCCCCCTTCTTGCAGCGGTGTACCGTAGGTCTCTAGAAGAGCGTAGCGTTCCAAAGGATTGGAAAAGGGCACAGGTCATCCCCGTTTTCAAGAAGGGACGTTGAACAGATGTGCAGAACTATAGACCTATATCTCTAACGTCGATCAGTTGTAGAATTTTGGAACACGTATTGTGTTCGAGTATAATGACTTTTCTGGAGACTAGAAATCTACTCTGTAGGAATCAGCATGGGTTTCGAAAAAGACGGTCATGTGAAACCCAGCTCGCGCTATTCGTCCACGAGACTCAGAGGGCCATAGACACGGGTTCACAGGTAGATGCCGTGTTTCTTGACTTCCGCAAGGCGTTCGATACAGTTCCCCACAGTCGCTTATTGAACAAAGTAAGAGCATATGGACTATCAGACCAATTGTGTGATTGGATTGAGGAGTTCCTAGATAACAGGACGCAGCATGTTATTCTCAATGGAGAGAAGTCTTCCGAAGTAAGAGTAATTTCAGGTGTGCCGCAGGGGAGTGTCATAGGACCGTTGCTATTCACAATATACATAAATGACCATGTGGATGACATTGGAAGTTCACTGAGGCTTTTTGCAGGTGATGCTGTGGTGTATTGAGAGGTTGTAACAACGGAAAATTGTACTGAAATGCAGGAGGATCTGCAGCGAATTGACGCATGGTGCAGGGAATGGCAACTGAATCTCAATGTAGACAAGTGTAATGTGCTGCGAATACACAGAAAGATAGATCCTTTATCATTTAGCTACAAAATAGCAGGTCAGCAACTGGAAGCAGTTAATTCCATAAATTATCTGGGAGTACGCATTAGGAGTGATTTAAAATGGAATGATCATATAATGTTGATTGTCGGTAAAGCAGATGCCAGACTGAGATTCATTGGAAGAATCCTAAGGAAACGCAATCTGAAAACAAAGGAAGTAGGTTACAGTACGCTTGTTCGCCCACTGCTGGAATACTGCTCAGCAGTGTGGGATCCGTACCAGATAGGGTTGATACAAGACATAGAGAAGATCCAACGGAGAGCAGCGCGCTTCATTACAGGATCATTTAGTAATCGCGAAAGCGTTACGGAGATGATAGATAAACTCCAGTGGAAGACTCTGCAGGAGAGACTCTCAGTAGCTCGGTACGGGCTTTCGTCAAAGTTTCGAGAACATACCTTCACCGAAGAGTCAAGCAGTATATTGCTCCCTCCTATGTATATCTCGCGAAGAGACCATGAGGATAAAATCAGAGAGATTAGAGCCCACACAGAGGCATACCGACAATCCTTCTTTCCACGAACAATACGAGACTGGAATAGAAGGGAGAACCGATAGAGGTACTGAAGGTACCCTCCGCCACACACCGTCAGGTGGCTTGCGGAGTATGGATGTAGATGTAGATGAAATAAGTATTTGTCGCTCGGAAGTGTGTAATTAGGGTCACACATAACTGTCGTGTCTTTATAGTCTGTAGAAAATGCTTAATTCGGTGTTTCTGCAAGACTCATTTGCTTTTTTCCAGATAATACACTATCATGTGGAAGACACACATTAGCTGTGGTCTTCTCAGGTTCTTCTAGTTCTACGGCATTATAAGTTGTAGGACAGAAGAATATGTATCTGTGTAACCACTCACAGAGTACACAGTCTTCAGCTGCTCAAAAATTTCTTTGTGAGACATTCCATGCCATAGAGGATGCAAGCACTACTAACAGGAATGAACTCTAAAGGGTAAGGTGGAAGAGTAATGAGATATGGGAAGTAGGGAAGGAAGATTAGGGTTGACAATTAGATACAAAGCACATGCTCAAATGGAGTATGGAGGGAAATGAAACTGGCCATGTCCTTTCGAAGGGACCATCCCAGCATTTGTCTTATGTGGTTTAGGACAATTGAAGAATGGAACTCAGCTCATTCTGCACACAGAAATGTATGTAAATGGGGGTAGGTCAATTTACATTACTTTTTTAGTCAATACCCATGTTTATATCTGAACTATTGTGACCACATATAAGAAATTATTCCATCCAGCATGGGCTGTAACTAATAAAAGTGTTTCTTCTGAGATATAGTCAAGTGTAACACTTATGCTTAACATAGAGTAATAAAAGTTTGTCACCACATCATTTATTTTACAATAAGTAAGTAATTAAAAATAAAAGGAGGAACTAATAATCCAAACAACACTTTACATTTCTTTTCCATTGTGTATTAAATTGTAATGGTTAATCAATATGTTCCACAAACTGTCAATAAATTATATTATTCAGTATTTAGCTATCATTCTCCTGAATGTAACAGTCTAGTTAATTTTATTAATAAAAGTTTATTTAACGAAATATGACCAAGTTACGATACATACAAAATATGTACTACCTAAAATTTCTGCACAGGTGAAAGTTATTCGTATTAGCCTTGACATACCTCAACTGAAAACACCTTTTCTCAATTTTTTTCCAAAAATAATGTCTTTGAATAGTTGCTGATAATAAAGACTTTCACGTTCCAGAATATTCTTTTGTAAAATTGAATAAGATTTTAATTGCCAATACTATATATTTGTAACCCTAATTCTAAGGTCTCACTTTGTCAAAATTAATATTGAAATTAAAAAATTTTCATTTCAAGAAAATTCTTGTGGGAAAGGTGGTGGTGGTAGTGGTGGTGGCGGTTGTCATCGTGGTGATCGTTTTGCAGGGCACTCAACTGTGCGGTCATCAGCCCCCATAAAAAATCAGAATTTTTACACAGTCCACTCTAGCCTGTCATGAATGATGAAGTGATGAGGACAACACAACCAACCAGCTCCCTGGCAGAGAAATGTGGGAAAGGTGAGACTACAAATACAGCTACTGCGCACCAATTCAGTGAGTAAGTGTGTTTCATGGGCCAGTTCAGCGAATCTTTGTTTCACTTTCAATCTGTAAAGGAACTTGGGTTCTTAACCATCCTACAACAAATAACATTTGTCAAAGTCACAGTTCAGATTTCTAACGCGTTCTGATATTGAGAAGCCTATCTACGCACACAGCAAGAATGTACTTAATTCATTAGACAATAAATTACAGGCTACTGGCATATTTTGTGATCAGTCAAAGGCATTTGACTCTGTAAATCACAACATTCTTTTCAGTAAATTAGAATATTATGGTCAAAAGGAAATGTTGCAAAATGGTTCAAATTCTACCAGGACAGGACAAAAAGGATGTCAGTAGGAAAGAGATTGTATTAAGCTATTAGGTATCATTCAACTGGGAACTAATTACACGTGCTGTTGCACCAAATTCCATCTTAGATCCCTTACTTTTCCTTGTGGATATCAATGACCTTTCATCAGTAACATTTCGAAATGGCAAGTCAGTATGCAGATGATAGTTAAAAGTTTAATTATGAAGAAAGTTCAGTTTAAGATGAGCCTCAAGGATCTATTGGCAGCCAACTTCTTCTACTCCACTGATGAATTTTTCAGTAGAACTCACTGACATGTATATGTTACTTAATAATCTCAAATAATGTTAAGTATTACATACAACCTGACTCCTGTATAAATTTAGTGACAAGTTTGTTATTGCATTTTAAATGAAAATATGTTCATGATTTTTTTGCTTATACCACATCCATGAGGACCATTTCACTTGGGATCTGTGAAAGGTACATTAGCATACCTGTTGTTATTTGTAATTATTTACTGCGTATTTTTGTTTTCTGACATGTTCTACATCCTTATGGATCTCCTCACTACAGCTCTATTGGAATGAAAAGTAAATCTAATCTAATTTAACCATACCAAACCCAAACTCAGAAAACAGGCACAAGCAAAAGAGAAAGATACACAAAACACAGTTTGTTTGTAATGTTTTCTCCCAATGATAATTAAGTAGTGCACGAATGGTGAACACTTACACCTACAATGCACTTACTTTGATCAATGATCAACGCTGCTGCATACTGACTTGGCTGGAATATTACAACATGAACACTGAGGTGGCTATAAAGTCATCACTGCACGATATCATAGATACTTAATACACTAATTTGAGTTGTAATTGCTGAGATCCACCTTCCCATTTTCTTAATGGGATCTGTGTGAATCTTACAATTGATATGAAATTTTATCAGCTGTTCTGATAACACTGAACAATGTTGATGCAAAAATGTTGCTTACAATGACTGCCCTAAAAATCTGCCACTTAAGGTACACAGAGAACTGTGCTACGTAGCCAGAACAGAAATCCCAGTTACAAGCCTTTGCTTTATTGGAAGGAAGTGACCCCTGCTCATATTACTCATATACTGGAGCAATATTTACATTATTTATTAACTACACTTTTACAGGGTATGTACTAAGAACAGGAATGGCAACATTACAGTTTCATATTTTCTCATACGAACTTGTAATTATCTAAGTTACCTTAAAATTCATTTGACCAACTGTCTACCATTTACAAGGCTATCTTTTCTCTGTTGTTTCATTTACTATACTTACAAACTTGAGCACAATCCTTATATACATTCTTGTTTCAGCTGAAGCTAAGTATTGGCAAATAATAAATTCTATAAATTACTTCCATCCCGGCTCCTCCATAAAAAATTGATCTATGATAAGCAACAACTTCAGAAAATAAAACCTTACTTGTTACAGAAATATATACCCACTACTTTACAGTTAACATCTATTAAAATTTATTTTATTATATGCCTTGACTTTTAATGAGATTTTGGGTCTCTTTCATACCAAGAATTGCATGATCATCATCATCATCATCATCATCATCAACAACAACAACAACAACAACAACAACACCACCACACACACACACACACACACACACACACACACACACACACACACACACACACACACACACAAAAATAAATGACAAATATATTAATAGTAATAAAATGAGAGAAACTGAAGGAAATTAATAGAAAGAACGAACTGAAGATACTTACGTTGGGACTGTGATACATTTGACATCCGACTCCTTGTTCTGCCCAATCTTTCTGGAGATGTTATGACACTTGTGGACATGCCAGATGAGTCTGCAGCTTGCTTTCCTGGCCGAGCTGCGAACAACAATTATTTTCCAGAATCTTCCTATCAGTGTTCATCTTAATAACAGTAAAAATGGAACTATTCAAAGCACACAGCAACTTGATACAGCAACTTGGGTAAATGAGCAAATTTTTCCATTCCGTACAAGATACCAGAGAGAACAGCAAAGGAGAAAGGCAAGGTGAGGACAACTCAAACAAGAACCATGTTGCTGAGAGTTGTTTTTATAAGTCTATGTTTAATGAGTTCCAAAAGCAGACACAATGATGCTAGACTGGGCAGTACACTTTTTCATATTTGGTGAGTATGTCCAAATATTTATTGCAGTATAAACAAAATTAGTGAATTTAAGTTATAAAATTCTCTTCTAATTAAAACTAGGGAAAATAATATAATAATATACTAAATTTCTGATACACAACCTTGGGCATCTTAGCTAAGATGAAATATTAATGATGCATGCAACAGTGTAATGTACATTGCCATGATCAGCTGGCCATTGATATATTTCATTATGGATTCATATGCCTAGTTGCAACAATGTCAGTGAACTAGCATAAAATTATATGAACGGATCAAATCATGAGGAAGGTAGTGAGAACAAATGGACCACAGCAGCAGACTCAGATTGTTCTACTGTATGTTTCTTACTGTGTGTGTGCATGTATGTGAAGAGGGCACTTGTATAACATTGCACGCCTTGGAAAATTTTTAATTAGCCAGGATTTTTATTAAACAGAAATATTCCCAAACATTTGTGTAGGCTTCATTTACACATCAGCATATGATATCGCATTATGACTGTAGTAACACAGATCTGTCACGAGTCTACTACTTTGCTAAAACAGAATTTACAATAAATATAAAACATACAAAACTTTTCAGCAAGAAGATGCCTCTGATTATGCAAATGTGGTTTAAAATCAAACATGAAGTCAAATAGTTTCTCAAAACCTTCCATCATAGCAAAAACTAAAAAAGAATTGAATTCAGCTAAAGTAACCAGCTTACTTACATTGCCTATGGTCATCTTATATCCAAGCAGCAAAAAAACAAACAGAAACACAGATTGATTATAATGACTAGTAGGCACATACGTAAGCAAGCGTTAATGATACCAGAGGAAAACAGAATCTCTCCTTTATTCAAACCCCACTTTCACCTTGATTCCAATTAAGAATAGTGGGGGCGAGGACAGAGAGGAAGAAAGAAAGAAACACACACACACACACACACACACACACACACATACACACACACACACACACACACACACACACACACACACACACACAGTGGCAGGGGGCTGAGATGGGTGTAGGGAAGAGGACAGAAGGGTGCGACAAACTAAAGGTGAGGTGAGGGTGGAGATATCATGTAGTGTATATGAGAGAGAGAGAGACAAATGTAACAGCAGAGCCCTTTTCTGTCCCCTCTAATGTCATAGAAGTACATGTAGAAAACTACTGGAAAAATTTCATGAACCCATTACTGATACTGATTTACTACAATCACAGAGTACGATAATGGCAAAGGTCATAGACAGCTTCAACTTTATAAAATCATTGCATATAGTACAAATCTAAAAACAACTACCAGATCATTTCAAAAATTGCAAAAATAATAGATACAAAAAATAATGGTAATGTGTAACAGTCACCCTCCCCAAAAACAGAGGGAGGGAGACAATTTGTACTACCAGTTCCTCAGTTTATTCCATTGTCAAAGAGGCTTTGTAAGCAGGTGCCTTGTCCTAAAGAATGTTGTTTTTATTTTTTTCATTTGGATCCATTTTCATTTATTCAGACACCTTTTCTTCCAAATTTTTCCAACAATTGTGAGATTTCTGTGGTATCCACCAGATTTTGTTTCACCCCTGGTAAGGTACTCAATAAGAAGAATGAATTTTGCAACCTAAACAACACTGGTCATAACTTCTGCTACAAGTTAAGTTAGATTTATCTTTTCTGTGCTGTCGCATATGAGGACAATGCACTGACTAAAAAGCAATGGCAGCAGCCAGACTGAACAATTTATGCTTGCAGAATACATAGCAAATTCCACCACAAGGGTGCCAGCTGGTTGGGGCCGAATTTAACATGTGACATCCCGTGAGACCATGCTGCTCTGTCCGGCTGGGCATGTGGACGTGGCCACAGCCACAAGGGCTAAAGGAGGCCACACATCATCCAGGAGAGTTTGTCAGTTGCGTACAATCATAACATATGGATCCCATGTTAAGTCAGGCCTCAGGTCTGGACTTAGAATACGCTCTGGTGCCGCTCCTCCATACTTAGCGTGTTGCTTCTTCTTGGGAAATGTACAAATTGTACAAAGGTCAGTACAGTAAACATTGTTCTCAAGTATTGCCTCCGTATGTTCATATTTCCTCGACAGAGTGCCATAATTTTCAAAATATTTGATTAGCCGAAGCTATAGACTGCTAATTGAACAGATCTACCTCCGCATAATGTCAATCAGCATAGAGACCATTCGCTGGACACAACATATATAGATTACTTTAAGGTGCAGGGTTTGGCACTGATTAGGAAGGATTGTTTGCTGTTTTCTTATTCGGCAACAGCATGCTAAATATTAATGGAATGGGTCGCCCTCCCTTTTGTAATTGAACCCACTCAGCCAAATGTCAAGCAAAAATATGAAACAGTTCTGAGGGGTCCCTTTCTTTACTTAAACAATCAGTATGCTGGCTAGTGGTATGGGCGGAAGAGCAACAGAGAAGAAAAAGAAGAAGAAGAAGAAGAAGAAGAAGAAGAAGAAGCTGGAACGAGACCACCAGACAGATGATGCCAAGAGGAGACAGAAGAAACTGGAACAAGCCGCTGCATACAGACGATGCCTGAAGTTAAAGCAGCCATCCCAGAAGGCAACCAGGAGCGGTGCAGCAGCAGCAGACGCTGGCGTGAGTACACACATAACACACAGTGTTGGTCTAGTAGAAGCAACAACAGCGAATAGTGGTACAAGGATTCAGACAACACTTCATAGTGGAATGTGCACAGCAGCAACACTTCACTCAGTGAGGGACACAGCTTAGTAACTATGTCACGTAACAACGATGTACATGCAATGATACTGACACGCAAGAGCCATCATATTCTAATTAGGTTTTTCGACAACTGCGATATAGCATTTAAGGGAGTTCGAACGTCCTATCCCGACAATGTTTAATTTACTGACTTGGCTTCCCCTGTATTTTAGAAACTACTGTAGCCATTGACATGAAACTTTTACAGGACATTAAACTGTATTTTCTGAGTCTACTAAACTACAATAATTGCATTTCAGCCACTGCTTTCAGAAATACAATTTTTTAATCATGCAGTTAAAATTTTGTATACTTTTTTGTACTTTATCCTAAATAATTTTAATTATGTTCTTCTATTAGTTCAGTAGACACAGGATGTGTATGTTATTACTTGTTGAAAATTTGAATGCTTACTCAAAGTGGTTTCCAAGATTTAGGAAAAAGGAAACAGAAAATGTGAATGTAAAGTTCCAAAAGACTGTAACTCATTTAATATATGCTTAATATTTTTATTTTTAGTCACTCAGAAACACCATGAACCACACTGTATATCATCATCTTGATCTTATTCCAAGTTTTTTCTTCTTTTCTTCCTTCTCGACTCCTTCGTGGCCAACTGTGCTGCATACTCTGCTTTATCAATGAGAATCTTGTCCATTCATTCAAGTTCTCTGATGCAGTTTGCTCCAGGATTAATTCTCATATGATGTAGCACTTTCACCCTACCAATGTTGCCATCATTAAAAACAATAACAGCATCACTGAACCCCCACTTTAGCGTCTTCATACAAAGAAAAACATTTTTTGGTAAGCGAGTCCATATAAGATTACTGAATGAATCATTGGGATTTTGAGTCTGACCCTCCAGACACTTCTCCAGTAATTCATGTTTGTCAGGTCTCTGTAAATAGATCTTATGATATCCATGACTGCTGCTGGGATGGAACGTTTATGGCTGCATGAACTATTTGAGTATTGCGCATTGCGGTAACTGCACCATGAATCAGGTCCAGGAGGGCAAAGACGGTGTACTGGTTTTTCATCAGTTGACAGTCTGTGGAAGAAGGTAGCCCATAGTGCCTACTTCATTTTCAACAAAGCCTCAGAATTATTTCTAATGGCCATCCCATAATACTGCTGTAGTTCATCAATCATTTTGTCTGTTAGCCTGCCTCTTATGGTTTTACCATAAGAAAATTTCTTGTCTGCAAACTTTGTTTCAACTTCCTCAACCTGGTCCTCTTCTACCACCACTTGTGCCTTCATAATTTCTGTCACAGACATGCCCTTCTTCATTCCCTGATTTACACTTATAACAATGTTTGGTTAAAATCTGGAAATCTATTACCTTTCTTTCCAGTATCCACACTGGTCACCGTAGCAACAGAATTCATAAAACTGTAGCCGCACTACTGCCAAGTGCCATCAAAAGCTACTGGTATGTCAGTCACACTATCATTTATTTCAACAGCTTTGTTTGCAGCACCCTTCATTGACTCACATGCAACAGATTCCACAGCAGCTCCAATAAATCCTGCATACTTGTTGATTTTATGAGGTGGGTTTGGCATATTCATCCCAAGGTATCATGAGAGTTCCCTCTCTGGGGACACCACCTCGTAGTTGAAATACTGATCATGCAGATAGAAAGGCTTCTGTGTATGCATGAAGCTGAGGGCTATGACAGCTGTAGTGTAGCTAATGGCAGAATCTCCTATGCTGGATGAACCAGATGAGCAGAGTGCCTCACAAAGCTCCACTACAATTCATGCTGAGGGGTGTGTGGCATGTAGCAAAATTCTCAGGGCTACTGGTCAACTGACCCAAGTAACCAGCCTTGCACCATGCTGAGCACCATGGTATCAACCTAATAAATGGCTAAATCTCATGGTACCAAAATGAAGAAACAAAAACTGTGGGATTTGATGAGACTTAAAATACCCAAGCATTGAGGTTCGAACTAATGGAAGCTGTTTCTGGAATTGGATCAGTTGATAGACCAATCCAAGAAGAGGAAATCATCACTGAGAAGTTGGACTGTATCGAGGTCAAATCATTGTCTGGGGCTGAGAGGAGAAAACTTCACAAACAACAAAATGAAAAGGAAGACAAGAGGTCCCAAACTTAAGACCTCTACAAAGGTGGTCTCAGAGTGAAGGGGAAAAACAGATCCCTTCTACTTCCAAGACAGGAACAAGAGACAAGTCAAGACAAGGAACAGGAGAGGAGTCTAATATTCCCTTTTATCACAATAACTGGATCCAGAAATAGCCGAGGTAAGAAATAAGCCCCTGTGATGGAAGTCAGTGAGGAATCCTTGAGGGCAATGGGAAGAAAGGGTTCTTGCAGGCTATCGTCAGAATAATCTCACACACTGGAAATGACCATGGTGTGGAGTTAGTGGCTGCAAGAGTTGCAGATAAATCTGCAACACAGTAAGGGGGCAACTGCCACCCTGAGTCGTCTTCTGGGAAGACAAGAGGTGGACGTTGTCCTGATCCGGGAACCCTATGTATATAAATTAGGCGTTTCAGGTCTTGGGAAAACTGGAGGATGATGCTGGAGGCAAAATGCCAGAGGTAACATACTAGAAATTTAAAGAACACCAGAATATGCATTTATGTTGAGTGCGGAATGTCATTCCTGCCCACGGCGGACTTTCATTTCAGGGACTTAGTGAATGAAGTTGAAAATTAATGTAGCATGTAGACAGGTGTTCATAGCTGAATGAACAGCTGTTGGTTGGTTGTGATGCCAATGCCCACAACCTGTTGAGGGGAAGCAGCAACACCAACAGCAGAAGAAAATTTAATTGAGAGTAGCCTGGAGATCCTGAATAGGGCATCAAATCGACCTTCAGGAACATAAGAAAGGAAGAAATAATGGACATAACTTTTGGGTTCACCTTCACGGGTAGCTACATCAAACAATGGCATGCGGTGTTGGAGCCATCCTTATCAGAACACACATATAACAAGTTTGAGGCTGAAATGAATGCTAAACAGACCATGACCTATAGGAATCCTAGAAACACAACATAAGAGTCTTATAGGAAAGACCTAAACTCATCCATATCTGAATTTGTAATTTTAGTAAGGACTCCAGTAGTACTCGAGGAAATGGCAGATGAAGTGACATCTGCCATTATGACCTGGTACTTAGAAAATAACAACAACCTTGAATTGCAAAGAAAGCCAGTAAGAAAACTGTTAAACAATGCAAGAAGTAAAGGAAAATGGGCAAAACAGCTGAAGGCATTTGCCAAACACTGCCTTGTCATTAAGCAAGCAAAACTATCTGAAGCCAGAGAGAGATGTACATCTACATTGATACCCTGCAAGCCACCGTAAGGTGCGTGGCAGAGAGCACCCTGTACCACTACTTGTCATTTCCCCTCATGTTCCACTCGCAAATAGAGTGAGGAAAAAACTACTGTCTAATCACCTTCGTATGAGCCCTAATTTCTCATGTCTTATCTTCGTAGTCCTTATGCACGATATGTTTGTGGCACACCCGATGTATGTTGGCGGCAGTAGAATCGTTCAGCAGTCAGTTTCAAATGCCAGTTTTCTAAATTTTATCAAAAGTGATTCCTGAAAAGAATGCCGCCTTCCCTCCAAGGTTTCCCCTTTGAGTTCCTGAAGCATCTCTGTAACACTTATGTGTTGTTTGAATCTACCAGTAACAAATCTAGCAGCCCTCCTCTGAATTGTTTTGATACCATCCTTCAATCTGACCTGGTACAGATCCCAAACAGTCAAGCAGTACTCAAGAATAAATCGTACCAGATCCTACATGCAGTTTCCTTTACAGGTGAACCACTCTTTTCTAAAATTCTCACAATAAACCAAAGTCAACCATTTGCCTTACTTACCACAGTTTTCACATGCCCATTCCACCTCATATCACTTTGCAGTGTTATGCCCAGATATTTAAATGACTTGATTGTGTCAAGCTGGACACTAGTGATACTGTATCTGAACATTACAAGTTTGTTCTTCCTACTGATCCACATTAACTTACATTTTTCCTCATTTTGGGCTAGCTGCCATTCATCACACCAACTGAAAATTTGGTCAAGTCGTCTTGTATCTTCCTAGTCACTCAACTTCGACACTTTACCATACACCACAGCATCATCAGCAAACAACCATAGACTGCTGCCCAACCTCCCCACCAAATCATTTATGTATATAGAGAACAACAGCAGTCCTGTCACATTTCCCTGGGGCACTCCTGGTGGTACCCTTGCCTCTGATAAATACCGCTTCTCTATGCCAGGTATGAGAATTTCTATGTCTTCCATACAGGAGTCTGTCCGATGGTCAAATGATGGAATGTTTGTATGTTTCTCCTGCATAAACAATTTCTTGAACATGAAATTTAAAACTTCGGTTTTTGTTTCACTATCTTCAACTGCGACATCAGACTGGTCAACAAGGGACTGAATTGAAGCATTAGAACCACTTAGCAATTTTACATATGACCGTAATTTTCACAGGTTCTCTGTCAGATCTTTTGCTAAGGTGTGATGGTAGTAGCTGTTGTATGCTTCACGCATCGATCTTTTCACAGACACACGAATCTCTACTAACCTTCACTTGCCATTGTTTCTGTGTCCCTTTTTGACCTAGAGTGCAACAGCCTCTGTTTCCTCAGCACCTTGCGAATTTCGTTATTAAACCTTGGTGGGTCTTGAGCATCCTTTATCCATTTACTAGGCACATAACTCTCTAGACCATGAATTACAATCTGCTTAAACTTTGCCCGTAATTCCTGTGTGTCCATCTTACTGGTACCAAGTGATGCCAATTCACTGTATAAGTGAACTCCTTATCTGATCTGTCTAGCAGGAACACACTCCTAGCCTTCTTGACTGATTTATTAACTCTCATAATCATGATTGCTATAATGATATCATGATCGCTAATCCCCACTTCTATACTGACATGTCGATAAGGTCTGAGTCACCTCCAACTACTATTGCATGATCTGAGTATTTAAGTGCTATTGACCATAGACTTCCTTTGAATGACTCTAGAACTGTCACAGCGCAATCGGATGGCCACATCCAACAATTAACATAGTTTCACCTACACCTGTTATACGTGACCAGACGACTTCACTGTCACACTCAATTTCAACATCAATAGAGACAATATTTTTGTCAACTGCAATGAACACTTCCCCTCCTATGGCCTGTAATCTGTCTTTCCAATACACATTCCATGACTCACTAAATATCTCAGAGATTTCCACTTTGGGTTTCAGCCAGCTTCTGGTCCCAAGAATAATTTGAGTGCAATAACTTTCCGGGAGGGCAGTAAATTCGGGAACTTTACTACAAATACTTACACAGTTTACTGATAAAATTGTGACAGTCAAAGTGTCTTGATTCTGAATGCTGTTTGCCTTTCTTTGCTGTGAATCGACTGGCGAATGTCCATTAGAGAACCTCAAACTACAGCCTAGCCTAAAAAACCCTCATGTGCACTCCACAAGTACTCTGCTACGCACCCCTGACCTATCGAGGGAAGTCGCCACCGGAAATGTAGCCTCCACATCTCAGATGAGGCTTCCTGACAGACATACCAGGTGCACATTGGCTTTCTTTCCAGCCCAGAATGCTATCTGCCTAGGGGCTCCATAATGTGCTAAACATTGGAGCTGCCAATAACAAGTAAACCCTTGCCCCCCACGTCGCTGCTTGGACCCTGGTGAAGCAGCAGCCACCTGTCCACTCATAGGGCGAATGGACGAGGCCACGCAGCCAGTTTCCACATTGGCCGTCCGCCTTGAGCAACGCGAACATGTTACCATCCAACAGTCAGCCTGCTGTGAGGGCAGATCCATCGTGTCATATGCGCTAAAAGGTGCCTCGGAAGCAGAGCCCGTGGGCAAAACAACTGACTCCCGAGGTGTCCCACGCAACGCGCCAGATTCTCCGGCACTGGTGTACCCTGAGGCTGCAACCTGAAGGTGACTGACCATAGCCAACAGCACATATAGCTGTTTGTGAACTCTGGTCAGCCCCTCCTGTTTCCACACACAGCATGCACACATCATACCCATCCTAGCAAGACTAACTGAAGAAGTAAATATAAAAGCACACAATTCTAGATATGCGACTTCTTACCCGCCTGATGTGTCACCAATGGACACTAATGCGTTAAAAGAGCTACGTAGGTGGCTGTTCAGTGACTCAACTACTATTAGCCTGTCCTACTTTTTCCTAAAGACATTAGTATAATTGGTTAATGTGTATGCTAAGGAAGGGAGGTTAACTAAAGTTACTCTACATGTGAACTAACAAGTATATCAACTATGCAAACCATGTGAAGCAGCACTTCACCAGTTTGTTGAGAAGTTGGAAAAAGCACTATGCTTTCAGGAAATTGCTACCTGCACCCTCCTGGACATTAAAGGGGGTTTTAGCAATACAACCATGGCATTAAGAGCACCATATACAAGTAGTTTAAGACTATAATGAGTAAATGAAAGGTAGAAGCCACAAAGTTGAATGAGAAAATGGTGAACACCACCACCGAGGGGTGTCTGCGAGGAGGGTTTCTGTCATCTACATGAGTAAGTATATATAAACCGTGTACTGGAATCTTAAGCTCATGGACAAAACTCTACTAGTAGAGGAGGCAATAAAGTAACTTTGGGTAATACTGAATGCAAAACTATATTTGACCCCACAGATAAACAATGTGCGTTCCAAGATGGAAGGTGCTCTTATGTGCATTAGAAGGGCCTGTGGTAAAAACTGGGGTCACGACCCGGAAGTATGTACTAGATATACACCAATATAATAAGGTCTATGATCAAGTTATAGGGCTACAGTATGGTGGAAGAAAGTACAACAGCAGATGGCTTCAAACGAGATTTGCAAGGTACAGAAATTGGCCTGCTTAGCAATAACACGTGGAATCAGCAGCATACTCACCACTGGGATGGAGACCATTCTGGACATGCCACCTTCACACCTTTGTGTTACAATGGAGGTAGCAGCAACAATAACATACAAGAAGTAAATGGAAATCCTTAAGAAATCCAGACTCCCATACCAACATAGTGAATATGGTAAATACAGGAAATGCTGGCTAACTATACAACTCTCAGGTACTTCAATAACCCTTTCAAGGTGACTTTGGGAACCACGGCTGACAATAACGTTAATGAATAATGAAAACTACCTCAGCTGTACTACTACACATTTATTGTGTTACAAGCAGTTTTGTTTGTAAAACATCTTCAGATTGCCTGCAGTTAAACAAAACAGGAAATGAGGCTAAAACAATGAATAAAATTACCAACTAACTCTGATGACAGCCTTACACTAAATTCTCACCGGGTTGTGCTAAAGTTATGACACAGACAACAACAATACCAACTGAGTCATGACTTCTGCACAACTTGGTGAGGATCTAGTGTAAGGCTGTTATCAATGTGAGTTGCCTATTTTATACGTTAAAATGCTGTAGCTTTAGCCTAATTTCCTGTTCTGTTTAACTGCTGGCAACCAGACAATATTCTACAAACGAAACCAGTCGTAGAACAATCAATGTGTAATAGTAGAGCTTAGGGGGTTTACATTAATCTTTAGCATCTGAAAGTAACAGTCAGAAGTAGGAAGCAATGGAAGAACAAACCTATCAGGAGATGCAGTGTGGTTTACTGAGAGATTGTAAACACATGAAGGTGCTGGGGCCGGGATATACAGGGTACAGCCCCAACTAAAGAAAGCAATCTCTCTAGGACAGCTAGCTACAGTATTCCAGGCAGAGATATGTGCTATGGAGAATCTGCATAGGTGCCACAAGGATTACAGCCTGTATATTCATCCAGACAGTCAAACAGCTCTGAAATTTTTACCAGCTCCTGCATAGAGACAAAAGATTGTTACAGAATGCCATGAAGTCCTTGTGACAATAAGGGAAAGTGACAGAGTAAACCTGCTGTGGGTCCCTGGTCACACAAGGGTCAGTGGCACTGAACAAGCTGACAGGCTGGCTACGGCAGGTGCAATGACTCCACTAGTTGGACCAGTACATCTTTTAACCATCTCTGAGGTGATACGAACAAAACAACAAGCTAGATTAGAAGACAGCTTGCAGAATACAAGATGTGTTCAAAAAGTAACAGGAATGCTAATTTTCTGGGAATAATTTTATTTATTCATCTATGTTAATGTTATCTCCTTCAAACAAGTCCCCATTAGATATTACACATTTATGAGATCACTTCTTCCAACCTCTGCAACACTTCTAGAATTCAATCTTTGGGAAAGCACTTAGTTCTCTCAGCGGTGCACTTTTAATCTCATCTATGCCTGTAAAACTCTTTAACATTATCTTTATTTCTGGAAACAGAGAAAAGGTACACAGGGCCATATCTGGTGAATATGGAGGCTAGGGTATCATCACAGTGTTGTTTTTTACCAAAAATACATGAAAAAGCAATGTAGTGTGAGCAGGTGCATTTGGCACAAATTTTGCTGTCACACAATTCATACCCAAAACACCCAAAAAGCTTTCACAGCATGAGTCAACTGATATGCCAAACAATCAGCAACTCCTCTGACTGTGATCTTGTGATCCTTCACAATAATTTATTTCACTTTTTCCACAGTTTCATCGGTTGTTGGTGTGGTGGGATGTCCAGAATGCTTGTTAGCTTCAACATCTTCACAGCCATCTTGGAAATACTTATACCCCTCGTAACCCCTTGTTTTACTCATAGCAGTCTCATCAAAAGCAATATTCAACATTTCTAAAACCTTGTTACATTTTATTCTGTTTTTATAGCAAAATTCTTTGAGGCCTTTTTAAACCAAACCTATAATAGCCACTCTTAAGGAAACACATGTAACCTCCTTGACAACTATACTTCTGACACTGCTACCAGTGTACAGATATGTTTCACACATGTTCACCAGCACAACAATGAAAAATCACACGAAATGGACTAATACAATATGCAAAATTACAAAATACCTGTTTTTTGAACACATCTTCTATTGGACTAATATCCAAAAACAGCACATGGCAAGCTAATGATACAAAACCCATATTTCAAGAGAAGTTCTGTAACCCTCGGCTCCAAGAGACAGATTTAACTCATGGTAGGACTGGTGACAAGTCATGGGAAATTTAAGAAAAACCAAAGCATGATGAATACAGAGAGATAAGTGCAGAATAAATGGTGAGAGGCATGAAACAGTGACACATTTAATCTTCCAATGTGAAGTGGTGGAGGCCAAAAGACATAGAATACTTCAGTCTTAACTCTTGAAGAAACTATTTACAATTGCTTGTCGTGTGATTCACAAAAAATCTTTTGTTTCAATGTATACAGCCCTTCTCAGTTACTTGTGGGATTACAGTGGAAAACATACTGCTGATACTGATTTGATTCATTTGACCACACAACTAAATCCACTGGACGACATCAGGGTGCATCTTTTTTCTTTCTATCATCCTGTCCTCCGCAACAGGAGTGTGACAGTACCATTTATGTGAATTCATCGATGCAGTGAATATAAGGTACTTAGTAATTTTACAAAGCATCAATGAGAGAGAAGAGGGGTGGAGGAAGAGTAAATGAAGGACAACAGAAGAGGAGGGGAGGAATATTCAGATTATATAACCTGTCGATGATGAGGGCATCAGAGATCGAACACACGAAGGGACCAATGAAGGAATGAGAATGTATTTGGCAGCATTCTTTTCAAATTTAGTGAGCTAGGAAACCCAAAATCGGAATGGTGAGATGAGAATTTTAATCCAAAATACAGTAGGACTAGGATGGTAAAAAGGAGGAGGAATATATCTCTGTGTGTGTGTGTGTGTGTGTGTGTGTGTGTGTGTGTGTGTGTGTGTGTGTGTGTGAGAGAGAGAGTGAGAGTGAGAGAGAGAGAGAGAGAGAGAGAGAGAGAGAGAGAGAGAGAGAGAGAGAGCATGCGTGCATAGCTCAAATAATTTAATTAAATCTATACAAACAATGTATACACTAAAATAAAACCAGCAACTATACTTACGAAGAGACGCCCCAGATCCTACTTTATGTCAAGCTAAAGTAGCATACTGTGCTCGTGCCTTAGCACGTTGGGCTGCCTGCAGATCAATAGCACTATTAGATCGGAGTGCTGAAGGGCCAGGAGCTGAACCTCGACGTGGTGATCCATCTGCATAAACCAAGATAAATTTGTAACATTTAATACGTTACGGATGAGAGACATTGTTTTGAATGCCATGCTGACTGCTACTCAACAGTGACTACGTCAAAAAGACATTCTTTCAATAGTGACATTTCCTAGAGTACATGTATCTTGAAACTTAAAGCTTTTCGAGATAAATGGAATGTTTCCTGGTTACCATCTGCAAGTATCACATTTAGTGAATCACTGCCAGTGATATACATGCAAGTTAATCATCAGAGAGAACAATCAAATACTTAAAAAATGTAGCTTCATCAGACTGTGTATACTGTTTGGTTAGGGCATTTATTTGTATGTAATACGTTGGTTTTAGCAACTTAAATGTATTTGATTTGTGCTGTGATGTCTCAAAGATTTTCAGTAATTTCTTTCCACAGCATATCTCTCCTTACACTATAGTTGATAGTTGTGTCTTTGCTGTGTGAACAAAACAAATACCTGTGCCTATAATGCTCAGCAATAAAGATTTGCAAAACATACTATATATAGAATATATGTAATTGCCAATGACACCCCCCCCCCCACACACACACACACACAGAGCAGAGAGAGAGAGAGAGAGAGAGAGAGAGAGAGAGAGAGAGAGAGAGAGAGAGAGAGAGAGAGAGAGAGAGATAGAGAGAGACAGCTAGGAAAGAATGGCAGCAATGGAACAAGATAGGAATGTGCCACCAGCGAATTCACCCTGAAGCAGAAAGGGGAAGTCCATATGGTACACATGATGAAATAGGAGGAGTTGGTTAAGGGGTAATGGGTGAGAGCCTAGAACAGAGAAAGATGGAAACAACAGAGAGTAATAAGTGGGAGCAGATTATGAGATAGAAGACTCTGACTAAATTCAAGTGTTGGAGAGAGACTGAGGAGGGTTTTGGGAGGGAAACCCAAGAGACAGAGTTGACGTGGTTATGAGGAATGTGTTATCTGATATAGAGACCTGAACTTTTTTGTGATCAAATATTACGTTCATCTACATATACATCTACATGGATACTCTGCAAATCACATTTAAGTGCCTGGCAGAGGGTTCATCGAACCACCTTCACAATTCTCTATTATTCCAATCTCATATAGCGTGCAGAAAGAATCTTTCATACAAGTTCTGATTTCCCTAATTTTATCGTGGTGATCGTGCCTCCTTATGTAGGTCGGTGTCAACAAAATATTTTCGCATTCGGAGGAGAAAGTTGGTGATTGGAATTTCGTGAGAAGATTCCGTCGCAAAGAAAAACGCCTTTCTTTTAATGACTTCCAGGCCAAATCCTGTATCATTTCTGTGACACTCTCTCCCATATTTTGTGATAATACAAAACATGTACTCCATCAGTCCTATCTGGTAAGGATCCCACACCGTGCAGCAGTATTCTAAAAGAGGATGGACAAGCGTAGTGTAGGCAGTCTCCTTAGTAGGTCTGTTACATTTTCTAAGTGTCCTGCCAATAAAATGCAGTCTTTGGGTAGCCTTCCCCACAACATTTTCTGTGTGTTCCTTCCAATTTAAGTTGTTTGTAATTGTAATATCTACGTATTTAGTTGAATTTATGGCTTTTAGATTAGCCTGATTTATCATGTAACCGAAGTTTAACGAGTTTCATTTAGCACTCTAGGGACACTTCCCACCCACATAATTCAGAGAAGCTGGTAGTGGGCTGAGTGGAGTGACACAGATGGTGCAGGATATGAAGCAGCCATGAAGCCAAATGTGTTTTGCTCATTATCATGCTGGCCACAATTTTGCAGTGTCATCCATTCAGGTGGGCAGCTGATGGGTTGTCAGTCCATCATAAAAGACTCTGCAGGCATGTGATGCAGTCCAGAAATAAAGCAGAGAAGACTGGTGTATCATTCTAGTGATAAAACAGGTTGTAAATGGGGAAATCCACTGGCATAGGCAACTTTGACAAAGGGCTGAATGTTATGGCATGGCACTGGGACCAAGCACCTCGAAAACAGTGAAGCTGATTAGCGGTTTGTGTGCTACTGTTATGACCATCACTGGAAACTGGTTGGAGGATGGGGAACCTATGAGAAGACAACAAAGTATTAGGGCTGGCTGGGCATACCTCATCACAAAATGTGGAGATCGGAGGCTTGGCCAGTCTGTAAGGCATAATAGTTCGTGTTCTGTGGCAGATCTGATTGCAGACAATAATACTGGTGCTGGTACAACTGTTTTGGAGCACACTGTTCAACACACACTTCTGAACATGGAACTTCACAGCAGAAAACCCCTACTCCTTCCCATGTTGCCCCAACAACAGAGTCAACAATAATTACATTGGACACAAAATCATTGAGATAGGACTCAGAATCAATGGAAGCACGTCACCTGACTGCCTTAATCATGTTTCTTGTTCCACAACGACTATATTAAGAGTCCACATACATCATCATCCTGTCCAATACCTGATCAACAGACGCACTGTGTTCAGGACCCAGGCCCATGGGGCAGTACAGTGATATGGGGGACATTCACCTGGGCTTCTATGGGACCTGTGGTAGTAATCGAAGGGACTATGAACACTGTGGACTACATGAACACTTGCATCTCTCCATGCTTGATGGATCCCCTGATGGTGTCTGAAGTTCCATGCCGCTTTTCACGGATGATGCTGTAGTATACAGAGAAGTTGCAGCATTAGAAAATTGCAGCGAAATGCAGGAAGATCTGCAGCCGATAGGCACTTGGTGCAGGGAGTGGCAACTGACCCTTAACATAGACAAATGTAATGTATTGCGAATACATAGAAAGAAGGATCCTTTATTGTATGATTATACGATAGCGAAACAAACACTGGTAGCAGTTACTTCTGTAAAATATCTGGGAGTATGCGTACGGAACGATTTAAAGTGGAATGATCATATAAAATTAATTGTTGGTAAGGGGGGTGCCAGGTTGAGATTCATTGGGAGAGTCCTTAGAAAATGCAGTCCATCAACAAAGCAGGTGGCTTACAAAACACTCGTTCGACCTATACTCGACTATTGCTCATCAGTGTGGGATCCGTATCAAGTCGGATTGACAGAGGAGATAGAGAAGATCCAAAGAAGAGCGGTGCGTTTCGTCACAGGGTTATTTGGCAAGTGTGATAGCATTATGGAGATGTTTAGCAAACTCCAGTGGCAGACTCTGCAAGAGAGGCGCTCTGCACCGCGGTGTAGCTTGCTGTCCAGGTTTCGAGAGGGTGCGTTTCTGGATGAGGTATCGAATATATTGCTTCCCCCTACTTATACCTCCTGAGGAGATCACGAATGTAAAATTAGAGAGATTAGAGCGCGCACGGAGGCTTTCAGACAGTCGTTCTTCCCGCAAACCATACGCGACTGGAACAGGAAAGGTAGGTAATGACAGTGGCACGTAAAGTGCCCTTTGCCACACACCGTTGGGTGGCTTGCAGAGTATAAATGTAGATGTAGATGTAGATGGTGCTGGCATCAGCAGGATAATGGTCCATGTCATAATGCCAAAAACGTGATACAGTGGTTTGAGGAGCATAATAGGGCTCCCATGTAGATGTCATGGCTACTAAATTGCTTGATCTAAATCCGACGGAACACATCTGTGATGTTATCAGGAATCAGCACTACACTCCCAAATAGCCAGCCTGTAATTATGGATATTGTGTGTGTTATTTGGTGCCCCACACCTCTGGAAACCTACTGATGACATCTCACATTCATGCCATGAGGAATTGCTGCTATGTTGTGTTTTACATGTGGACCAAGATGCTATTAAGCAAGTGGTCCTACAGCCTTGGTTCATTTGCGTAAATGGCATAACTGCTTTGAGCAGTTGCCCTGTCTCTGATGGGGTAAGTTATGCTCATGATAGGCCTGGGATAAGATATACTGAATGGGTGTATGGAACATATTCTGAACCTGAGCCTTTCACAGGTATATAACCCAAGTAGTGCATGTGCATGTGCATGTTACAGTCCACTGAGACAAAAGGTCAGCTCGTTTTGTATTATCACATAATATGGGAGAGAGTGTGGCAGATATGATACGTGAGTTGGGATGGAAGTCATTAAAGCAAAGACGTTTTTCGTTGCGGCGAGATCTATTTGCGAAATTTCAGTCACCAACTTTCTCTTCCGAATGCGAAAATATTTTGTTGAGCCCAACCTACATAGGTAGGAATGATCATCAAAATAAAATAAGAGAAATCAGAGCTCAAACAGAAAGGTTTAGGTGTTCGTTTCTCCCTCGCGCTGTTCGGGAGTGGAATAGTAGAGAGATAGTATGATTGTGGTTCGATGAACCCTCTGCCAAGCACTTAAATGTGAATTGCAGAGTAATCACGTAGATGTAGATGAAGTAGGAAACACATTGAAGCACTGCTACAAGGCAACTCTCTCACTCGGTTGATATCCTAAGAGGATTTCATCAATCAATTTCACCAAGAAAAGTTCCAATATTCCATACTGAATGTGGCCTCTGTCATTAAAACAAAAACTGAGTGAAGTACATTCTATCCCAGCTTTGTGTGCAGATTTGCCACATTAGCTAGCAGTTGAATGATGTTACATGGCAACATGGGTACCCGAAATGTAGACATTTGTAACAATAGGCTGCTACCTAATGGATATTTGTTTTGCCTCGAGTCACCCATGACATTAACATGTAGCACATGTTGAGTAACTGTTATTTTAAAATATATTTTAAACATATAAAAATATTTTAAAATAGAGTTCGATGATCTCAGTAGTTAAACTCACATTCTGTGAGAAATGACATTTTACTATCATGACACATGATGGCTCCTTATGACGTCTACAGCTTATAGTTTAAGAGGGCTGGCAGTGTTCAGTCCCAGTCTGGAAGATCCCAGATTCACCAAATCAGCACTCGGTAAAGACTGGCTGAGTTCCCTTAGGCACTTATCATTTGGCACAGCAATGAGGACTTGTAGATTATTGAATATTGTGGACACAGTGAGCCTTCACCTCATAAATGACACGATACCTGCTATAACCACGTACATGATATTTGGATACACAATGCAGCACCAGCTGCTGGTGCACTACACTTTGAATATTCCACCAACAGAACAGCATCTGCGTGGACCAGCCACCAGAGGCCGCTGCAGTGGCCATATGACTTGTGCACATGACACGACATCTGTCACGCCATCTACTGGAGCCCTCCTCTTTATATGCATGGTGCAGCAGACACTTGCTCTCCCACTGTGTTCTTACTTATTATTTGCAAGTGATTATATCAGTACTTGGATTGTTTCTATGTTTGTATTTATATTCTAACTGTTGTTCACTT
The DNA here is from genome assembly GCF_023864275.1 of Schistocerca cancellata. Classification (NCBI taxonomy): domain Eukaryota; kingdom Metazoa; phylum Arthropoda; class Insecta; order Orthoptera; family Acrididae; genus Schistocerca; species Schistocerca cancellata. Next base: position 120,708 of record NW_026046834.1, read on the forward strand.
GTATGCGGAAGAAGAATTAACTATGGTTCATTTTGGCCGTACTGTTGTTTGTTTCAACAATACAATACCTGTTATATTAGTTAAAGGAAAACTATTCACTAATTAAAGTCACTGTTTTGAAATTAAGTATCTGTTGTACTCCCCCCCCCTTTCCCCCCCCCCCCCACCACAACAAAAACAAAAAAATCCCACTTGAGAGAGCTAAAACAACACAAAATAATGATGATATAAGAGAATGAATGAAGCACTAAAAACATATGCTCACAGAACAATAATTCATGAGTGTACAGATTTTCAGTTACGCACAACAGAAATAAAGCAGCAGTCATATTAGGTACATTTTGAAAGGGAGAAAGATGGAAGATATGGGTTAAGCCCATAGGTGATGAAACTGCTGGAGACTGCCCTTGAGCTATGCATGGGAAAGAGTATGTCATGAAATTGGCTATGGTGTCTTCAAAGGTACCATCATGGTTTTCACTTGCATGATTTAGGAAAGCCACTGAAAATCTTATTATCTTATTTCTAACCAACAAGACAAGAGATTTGAAGCCCACTCCTCCTAAACGGAGTACAATGCCTTGACCACTCTGCAACCTCGGTGATGATTTTGGAACAAAAGAAATTTACAGTCAGACCTTTACCACAACAATGAGACTCCAACAAGGAAAAATACAATACCAGAGTGCACAGTACTGGAAACATACAGCTATCATTGTATGTTCAACTACAATAAACATTGTAAAACTTAAGGGTCACAAAGGTACACCAGTAAATACTAAAGAATTAAGAGAATGAAGTAAGCCACTGAGATCTCAAAAGACCTTATGTAACTAAGTGAGGTGAAAATTGAAAGGTGGCTCACGCTTTAGAACACTAAGAACTATCCCGAAAAGTCTTGATGATCCTGTGCATATTTGTTGTCTACTTTCCTCAAGGGGTTTGCATTTCAGCTTTATTCACTCACTGTTTACAAACTTTACTGGAGATTAGTTTTTTTTATTTTTTTAAAGGACCTTATGGTGTGCAAGGATTATTATAGTGTTACACATTGGAGAGCCAAAGAAACTGGTATACCTGCCTAATACCAGGTACTGCCCCCATGAGCATGCAGAAGTGCTCCAAGATGACGTGCCATGGACTCAACTAATGTCTGAAGTAGTGCTGGAGGGAACTGACACCATGAACCCTGCAGAGCAGTCAATAATTCCATTAAGAGTACGAAGGGGTGGAGAACAGCATGTTGCAACGCATCCCAGATATGCTCAATAATGTTCATGTCTGCAGAGTTTGTTGGCCAGCACAAGTGTTACAACTCAGAAGAATGATCCTGGAGCCACTCTGTAGCAGTTCTGGACGTGTTGGGTATTGCACTGTCCTGCTAGAATTGCCTATGTCAAACAGAATGCACAATGGACATGAATGGATGCAGACAAGATGCTTACGTACATGTCACCTGTCAGAGTCATATCTAGACATATCAGGGCCCCATATCACTCCAACTGCACATGCCCCACATCATTACAGAGCCTCCACCAGCTTGAACAGTCCCCTTGCTGACATGCAGGGACCATGGATTCATGATTATGTCTCCATACCTGCACATGTCCATCAGCTCAATACAACCTGAAACGAGACTCGTCAAACCAGGCAACATGTTTCCAATCATCAACAGTCCAATGTCAGTGTTGATGGGCCCATGTGAGGCGTAAGCCTTTGTGTCATGCAGTCATCAAGGGTACACAAGAGGGCCTTCGGTTCCGATGATGTCTTATTGAATGGTTTGCATGATGACACTTGTTGATGGCCCAGTATTGAAACCTGAAATTTGCAGAAGGGTTGCACTTCTGTCACTTTGAATGATTGTCTTCAGTAGTCATTGGTCCCGTTCTTGTGGGATCTTTTTCTGGTCACAGCGATGTTGCAGATTTGATGTTTTACCGGATTCCAGCTATTAATGGTACACTAGTGAAATGGTTGTACAAGAAAATCCCCACTTCATAACCACCTCTGAGATGATGTGTCCCATCACTCGTGTGCTAACTATAACATGAAAGTAACTAAATAACTCACTTAAATCTTGATAACCTGCCATTGTAGCAGCAGTAACCGATCTAGCAACTGTGCCAGACATTTGTTGTCTTATATAGTCAGTGTCGTATTCTGCCTGTTTATATATCTCTGTATTTGAATGAGTATGCCTATACCAGTTTCTTTAGCACTTCATTGTATATCACTGGATATTGTACAGAGTGATAAAGAAGGCCACTAACTTTTGAAATTGCACTATTCATGAAATAATGTAGTTAGAGAGAGGGCAAACTGAAATGATATGCGGTTTTACTGAAACAAAACACTAGTGCTGAAACTGGCCAAAAGATGGCGCTGGACAGCAATACATCAGTAACATCGCATGACAATCATGTATAAAATGAGCTGTAGTGAGAGAGAAAGCCAGATGCACCAGCAATCACGGTATGTTGGTTTTATCAGGAATGACACTATTCACAAAGCTTTGCTATCAGAATGGAGAATCCGCTACTGCATCTTTACGATCCTATCAGCATAAGAAGGGTGTTCGAAACAGTTAAAGGTCGTCTGACAAGTGTAGCTGTGAAGAAAATGATCACAAAGTTCATAACCAAATGCTATTTAGATGATCGGTCCGGTAGTGAATGATCAGACTCCAATTGCTACTTCTGCTCAGGTAGTTCAGGAAGAAATGGAGGTATCAGCAGGTTCATCTCTGCATGGTGAAGTCAGCGCTCATGAAGTCGCATGGCGCACTGGCATTCCACGCACTATTGATTAGAGAGTACAAAGGTGTAGCCTCCAATGCTATCCGTACAAAATCCCCAATTGTCAAGAAATATTAGCCACCGATTTTGTCACACGGAGAGCATTTGTGGTGTGGGCACTTCAAAGAATGGGGGACGATGACAACTGGTTGTCTAATGTGTTGTGGAGTGACAAGTCCACTTTACACTTTAAGGGTGTGTCAACACCAACAACAGCAAAATTTGGTTTACCAAAAATCCTGGAACTGTCATGGAAATCCAACTGCATGTCGAGAAAGTCATGGTGTGGCTTGGATGTGCCACATTAATTGTGACTGGACCCTTTTACTTTGAGGAAATGTGAGCTGCTGTTTTCAAACTGTCAGCATGACGGATTCAAGGTACGCCAATATGTTACAGAATCGCATCATCCTTAGCCTGGCTAATAAACACCTGCTGGAAGGTATGACTTTTATGCAGGTTGGCACTTCACCCCATATAAAAGATTTCTTGTTCACATTGTTTGGTGAGGATCGCGTGCTGAGCTGCCACTTCAGTCATGCTTGGCCTCCCAGGACACCAGACCTCAATCCATCTGATTATTGGTTGTGGGGTTACCTGAAGTTGCAAGTCTACCGCAATCATCTAATCTCATTAGTTGTGCCAAAAGACAACATCTGACGGCAATTTCTCACCAAACATACTGAGATATACAGCACTGTTCACGAGATTGACCCTGGACTGCAGGTATTGTTGATGAATGATAGCCGAGATGTCAAGCATTTATTAACATTGTCTTTGCTGAAAATAAATTGTTACGCTACTTATTGCTTTGTATCATATGAAGTGCCATCTGTTGGTCATTTTGTGCACCTTTTTTTGCTTTCAGTAGAACTCCATGTCATTTCAAGCATATATGTCAATTTTTACCTCACTACTCACATTAGTCCATGGAATGATGAATTATCGAATGTTAATGGATTTCTGGGTCATCCTGTATAAAGGCATTTAATAAGTGAACATGTGCTGAGTTTTTACAAATATGTCATGCATACAATTTAAAAAAAAATACTACTTCATTTTAATTATAATTTTATTGCATAAACCTAATCGGGTTTTCATTTGAACTGTTTTGAAAATTGGCATGTCTCACTGAAGTTCCTTATAACTTTTGGATGTTCACTGTCAATTTTTTGATTCTGAATTACATCCGGCTGTAGTTTTTGTATTCTGTAGCTTTCTAGCGTCTCCAGGATATTTAGTGTTATACCTTTTGGCTGTGTATGAAAAATGGTCAGCACTTTATTCATGTCTGGTATTTGGCAACATACCACACAGATGGGTTGTGACAACTGGCTTAACTAATTCTTTAGTTGAAGGGCTGCCATGTGTTCACAAAATCTAATGTCAAAGGCTTTCCCTGTCTTTTTCATATAGAAGTTTCTACAACTACATTATATTTTATACTCTCCATGTTTCCAAAATTTATCTTGTCTGTTTACTATATGTGGAAATGCTATTCCTTGCTTTTCTTGGTGTTGATTTTATGTTTCTCCAGGATTTCTGATTTCCAGTATAAGACAGTACCAATGAATGGTGTGTTATGGGGTAAGTGTTTTTTATGTTCTTTAGCTTTGTCACACACTTTGTTACTGGCTATGTTCTAATCATTCTGTTATGGTTTCAACTTTGTAACCATTTTTCAGCACTAAATTGCCAACTACTTTGCAATACAGATTTTGTTACAACTGCATCTTCTGACAGGCAGTGTTAGTCCCTATGGAACATACTCTTAAAATGAAAGCAAAGCTGCCGTAAAGAGTCATAAATAAAAACTTGAAGTTAAGTGATTGGTTACATTGTATTTTTACTGCAATTATACTCTTACACAATGATGCAGCATATCAGAGCCCAACATCATCTGGTAAACAGTAGAGCAACATTAATTAGCATTCAAGTATTCATCACTCTTAATGTCATCATTGTATGAAAACCTCTATTTGTGTGTGTGAAAGGAAGGAAAAATAATTACTTAAGCTGTTACACAATTTAACTCCCTCAAATGACACTCATATTTGCAGTACACACCAAGTATGGAAGATTTCGGAAGACTACTTGATTCTGAGAATTATCATTCAGATCAACTGCTAAATTTACAGCTTGTCTCTCATACATATCTGGTAATAAATATCATAATATTAATGACCAACAGAAAATGAAATGATTAAAATGCTGGAAAGTGGATCATCACTCATTTGATAGATGAAGTTGCAATAGGAGTGCAAAGTGGAATTATCCATACTTCAATTTCTTTAAACGGGAGTAGGCTATTTACTCAATGAATGAACTACACAGGACTAATTCAGTATCAATGTTATGTATGTGACAGCCAGTGTGAACAGTCTCATTAGGAAAGCATAATCATGTGGATCTTGAATACTCAATGATATTTCAAGAATGCAGCTGACTGATGTTTTCTACAACATACCATATCACATCTGAGTACTTATCAGACACTGTCAGATGAAATGCTGCTAGTTCACACAAAGATGTCTGAAAGGAGTCCACACGAAATACGTGTATCATGTGTGATAGAAAACAACTGGCTGCACTTATAAAACATAACTGGGAGCTGTAATGATTATATAGGCATGAGACAGCAACTAGAGATAGTCCACTAGAGATAGTCCAGAGACAGGATTTAATGGGGTTTGGGAATACCAGTGCTTATAAAATGAACAGTAGTTAACAATAATCAAACCTAAAATACACAAAATAAAGAAATACACACCAAAAATAAGGTTCGATAATGAAACTGAGATAAGGTGGAATAATTGTTTTAATCCAACAACAAAGAAATGAACACAATATACAGATAAATACTTAAAATCAAAGGGTGACAAACAACAACAAAGGTCTCTAAATTGATAGGAAATAGCACATGCCATTATCTTCAAAGGTAACAAAGATTACAGGTATGATACAAGTGCCAAGAGATTATTCATATCTCATATGCACATGAAGTGGCGCAAAAATTCTACAGCTTGGTTACATGCCATGAATGAGATACCTATTATCATTCTGTATAACACAGTATTGGCATACAACAACAAGGAGATAGAAAGGGTGGCCACTGTCTCTCCTCATCCTCACAATAGATGGGTTCATCACATTCTGATGATCTTTCTAAACTATGATTGCCCTCCACCCCCAATCCCTTGAGGTAGGTAGGTAGGTAGGTGGTGTGTGTGTGTGTATAGAGGGGAGGGGGGGGGGGATAGAGAGATTAAATGGTGCTGTCATATACGGTCCCACATAAAGTAATAATTGGATACAAAATTTTCCAATTCTTATGCAGAATTTGAAACCTGCAAGAAGATATGGATAGCAAATTTCTAACAAGACTCATGCACCTGACATCCATCATCAAGCAGACGACATGATGAAGTTCAGAAATCTTCCATTCACAACATACATAATACTTTCTCATTTGGTAACAAAAGAGTAAAAGTCAACTGGGGTACAGCCTAATACAGGATTACCATGATTGAAGTTCCAGTTTCAAAATGCTGTAGAAAGAAAACCACTGCTCAGAATGACATCAAATTTGAACAGCATATTAAAACGCCATTAGAAAACAAAAGAAGTTTGTTCATCAGTCTGTGTCTGAGACGCCCATCACTGTCTCCACAAAGGATTGCTCACTCCTGGAAAAGCTCCATCACAAGAATGGTGACTGCACCAGTAGCCCTGCAGAGAATCCAGACACTTGAGGGTATGAAAAACTGAGATCTGATGGAAAAACTGAAAAATTGTTGGAAACCAACAAAGAGTTCAATACAGTTTAGAGATAAATATTCAAAACCAAAGGGTGACAACTGACAAGAAAGGTCTCTAATTGAAAAGGAAATGGCACATGCCTTTACCTTCACAGGTAGCAGTGCATGAGTTCTGCTCAGGTTCTGGAGAAAATGGTTACACAATTCAAAAAGACAGATTCTTTTGAAGTTCAATGTGGCAGAGGGAGGAAAGAAGTTGATCCAATGTCTGTCAAAGACATAATTGCAACACAGCACAACAGATCAAGCAGTATTGTGCAAAAATGCTGCACGTGGGGGAACCTCCCCAAACATTGGACATGCTTTGAGCAGTGTGTAAAATTCTACAAAACACCCTGCATTGCTCTCCATACATCATCACCCATGTTAAAGAGTTGCTTCCTGCTAACCTGCCAGCAAGACAAACCTTCAACAGCATGGATGTGTTGGTAGGATCATTTTTATGCAAGATGGTACTCCTCTGCACATTGTAGTCAGTTAAGCAGCTGCTACAGAGGAATTTCAGAAATGCTAGAATTATCAGCCATCATTTCCCTACAGTCTGGCCATCCCAATCTTCTGATCTTAAACCGTGCAGTTTCTCTTTGTGGGATTATCTGAGAGGTGTTGTGTTCAGTGCTTGAATTCTGAATGTAGTTGAAATGAAGGCATGCACTGTGCAACATATTCTAAATGTCACCGAGACACTCCAATCTGTTGTGGAACATGCTGTTTCTCAATTTCAACTTGGGGCAGAAAACAGTAGACAGCATATTGAACATGGCTTGTTTTGGTCTCATAACAATTAGAAACCAACATCATTTTACTTTTGATACAGTTTTTGGCCGCATGACAGTTAAAAACTGATTTCTTCCATCCAATGTCGTATGACTTTCATACGGTGTTTTTTGTTGAGCGTCAAACTTATGCAGTCATGCACTTTGAACAGTATGGATGGTGTAACATGCAGCTCAAACCACAGCTGTCACACTGCAATTCCATCTGTCATTTGTAGAATTTTCATGAACTGTGTGTGTGTGTGTGTGTGTGTGTGTGTGTGTGTGTGTGTGTGTGTGTGTAATACACAGTTCAAACTTGATATCATTCTGACCAGGGGTTCTCTTCCTAGAGCATTTTGAAACTGAAACTTAAATTATGGACACACTGTAGATTACACTAAAAGTAACTCAACGAAGCTTTTTTCTGCAAATAAATACAGTGTGTTTCACAGTTATTATTACAGGCTTTTATAGGTTGCAAAAAGAGCTTAGCAGATAAAGTTCTGATAAGAAGTCAATGATCGGACTGTACCATTTGAATGTCAAATAAGATTAAAGATTGAATCACTTCCAAATCTCCCAATTAGTGTTATGCACACTGCAGAGACAATGAGTTCTGACCTATGTGCTCTATTAGAGCCCACTGCACCGGCAATGTTTCCAGTACTCATCATAATGTTCTTGTTTACGCGATGAAGGACGTGCTCTTCAAAGTCGAGAGTGCGACACGTCCACAGAGAACCATAATTGACCCTCCTAGCAGTGACATAATAGTTTCTCACAGCCATTGTTGTAGTCAGATGAAATGGTATGCGATGTCATAACTACAACAGGGACTGTCTTCTCAGTTTGTGTATGTGCGCGCCATGAAGAAGAAAATTTGAAAGCGATGTGATATTCAAACTTATTTTATATCCAAATATTACATTTCAGGACATGGGTTCCCAATCAAAATTTTATCCACCAACCACTAGAAGTTAGTAACAGAAACTGTGAAACATAGTGAATATGAAAATTATAAAATAAACATTGATCTATGTAACTATTCCATTCTGTGGACACCTGGTCCCATCAAGATTACAGCTAAACTCAGCCGATAAACACACAACCATAAATAAATATCTTCTGCATGCTATAAAAATATTAATGATAGTGTAGGTAGTTGATGGTACCTGCAACAGTTCGACCTCTTGGAAAGTCACTTCCAGCTGCCAGCCTACCTCCTCTTTCTGTTTCCTGGTCTACGAAGTTGTTTGAATTTAACATTCCCATTTCAAGATTAAGAGCTTTCTTATGTGTACTATCCAGTGAGTTTAATATCTGCTCAGCATTTTCATGAAAATGGCCCCGGAAATGCCAGAAAGCCCTACATACAAACAACAAAAGCAAACAATTATATACAAAGTACACAACACATGAAAAACATAAAAAGAAGACACAGAACATAGATGTGCACGTAACTTACATGTACAGATACAACACTCATTTCACAGTCTGCATCACAATCTTTATTATGCACTAATAAATGAAGTTTACGTTACTCTTTACAAAGGGAGAAAAGAAAGGAAAACAACAAAGAAAAACAGAAAATGCAGAAAGAAAGAATTAAAGCTGCCCAAAAAATAACAACAGAAACTGGGAATAATATTCTCTAATAATGAAAAACTGAAGCTGCAATTCGAGTGATATTCAGTAGAAAGTACTGAAAATCCTACAGATAAAGACAAAAGATATGTAACACTATGTGCAAATCAGCTGAACATATTTGGAGTGGCTCATAATTCATGTTACACACTTCTAAAGATTGTAGAGGAAGCTTAGTAGATCAAGTTTACATAGCAATCCACATCTGGAATCATCATCCAACGAAGCAACAGAGTATTTAAGTTATATGTGCCAGGGTCTTTAAATGTATGTATGTACACGGTGATTCCATGATGATGTTACAGGAGATGGATAAACACATCAATCTGAGGTAATGGTCCCTGTACCAAAAATGAATTAGTCGAAAGTTACAAATGAAAATTATTCTGATGCCTCTGACTGTGGTATACATGTACCAGTACTGTTGTTGCTAAGATTGTAGGGTAGCAACTTTCAGAGGTGGTAGTATAGACCAAGACAAGAAAAATTGTCTAGTCAACATGGACTCTAATATGCATAGCTGAGGATCTATGAGCACTTGTTCATCTTTGCTGTTGTGAAACACATCTCCTTCCCCAACATTGCAAAGGTAAAACAAATATGACAATTTGTTTCTCTCTTTCTTTATTTTTCCATCTATTTTATGTTTCCTGTGACAAAAATTTTATTGGAGAAAAACAGCCTTTTAAGAATGATGCAGAATGAAACCAGACTCAATCAAATGACTTACAAAGTAGGTGAGAGCATTATCCTCATTTATGTATTACCTCTTTTAGAAAAATATTCGAACCAATCTAGTATATTTAAAATAGTATACAATGAGTTACATGATGTTAGATGCATGCCAAATACAATCTGAGATTAATCATTAATACTCATCTTACTGTTATGACATATCTTAAGCATGATAACTTCGCCTAGTGTGTCATGAAATAACTAAATTACTGTTGTTGTGCACAGTTGCAGGATGAATAAATTAAGACAGTACAAATATAGTTCATCAGGAGAGTTTAACTATCATAGTAACTTCTGCAGTGGTTTGTTGCAGTTTAGCATTGACTAACCTTTTTCTGGATTGGTTTTGGCTGTGACATGCCATCCAAAGTGAGATATTGTTGAGTCAAGAGGCACACTAGTCAGTGCATAGCTACGGTTTCAACTGAACTGCCTAATGGCAAAATTATATTACACAATGTAATATCACAGTGATTTTAGTCAAAGGAATATTTCCCATTTTAGGCCTCACAACAAAACATTAACGGAAAGAGCATAAAAATCAGAAGAGAAATGTTAGTTCAGACATCCAGTGTAACTAGGAGGTTGCCCACTCTACACACAGTAGTAAGTATCTAGCAACTTTTCTGGGTGTCTTATAAACACATATCTGTTGGGTGGAACTAACTTACTAACAAGGGTGTGCTGGAAAGTAATGCCTCTAAATTTTTTATTCTGCTCTCAATACTAGATGAGGTATTACATGTCATGTATATTACTCAGTCGTTCCCGCTTCACTGACAAAAACTGCAACCGTATGTCGCTAGAGGGCTCTGAATTGTAGTGCATAAAAAAAGATTGTGTAATGTAACTGTGTATGTCAATACATGTGAAACGACGTGCTGTAATCAAGTTTCGAACTCGAAGAGTTTGTCCATACATGGAGCACCATCTCCTTCAGGATGACAATGCCAGACCACAGATGAGTGCTGAGACATCTGCAACAATTCGATACCTAGGGTTCACTATGATAAATCATCCTCCATGCACTCCTGACTTGCCTCATTCCATTTTCATGTGGTTCCAAAACATATTCGATAACTTCACTTTGATAGTGATGAAGCAGAGCAAGCAGAGGTGAGGTAGTGGCTCTGTCAACAAAGTCAAACATTCTCATGGTGATGTCAACAAGCTTGTCTTTCGTTGGGAGAAATGTGTTCATCACCAGGGTGGCTACGTTAAGACATAAATATATAGACATGAAGAATAAAGGTGTAGAATGTTAATCAAATTTGTTTTATTTAAAAACCTTTAAGAGTTAACACACAAAAAAAACAGAGACATTACTTTTCAGCACACCCTTGTAGTGATAATAATCAGAATACCACATAGATGTAGGCAACAATACATAGTATCTAAATGCTTAAATCAGTTATGTCCAAAATTATGCATTAACTTCAATTGTCATGAGGACTTTTTATAAGGAAATTGAACACAAAGATTTCTTAAGGGTTTCATTAATGCTTAGATGTTGCAATACGAGAGGAAAAATTTACAGCAAACAGCTTTACAGACTGACGGACTTATTTTTGAATACATAAATTATGTGTATAAAAATACAAGTTTCATTAGAGATGTATATCAAAAACTTCTCAATAATAGCATGCTGACTATCACAGAATACAACTCCAATGAAGCATTACTTGTATAATTCACTTTCACCTAAGGGAAATATAACAATAAACAAAGGATAAGGATAAGGACAAGTAACTATGAGATTTCACACTAAGAGATTGAGGGGGGGGGGGGGGGGATTGCACAACTGACATCACCCTTTATTAACACAATGCAGACAGAAAACTTTATGTTTAAATATATGGGGATAATAATGTCAATGTGAACATTTTTGTTGACAAAGTATATGAGGATAGGCTATTCTCACAAGATCAGGTTTCAGGTAAACTTAATCTTGATAGTATTTGACATGTTGACACTGTGTTCCTGACTGGGACTTATGTCCGCATCTCTGCCATTCACGGGCAGCATGTTTCCAATTGCGCTACCTGAGCACACATCACACACTGGCATAAAGCATTAATCTGCTACCATCTTCTCGGCATTCTCTTCCAAACTATGCATAGGTTCTCTCATGATCTCATAGGATTAACACATCCAGGAGGTATGCTCAGATAGCACAAATGACAGTTCACAAAACACAGGCACCTGTGTTTGAGCCCCATTACAGCACACTATTTAAATTTAGCACATTCAATTAGAAAATTCAGTCCCAGATACATAACTCCAGAGGTTAACAGGAAACAAAAATCAAAACAGTTAAACGAGTTGAAGCCTACTACCCATAAATATCAGTACTGTATCTTAATCACTGTATTACTTTGGTTTCATATTCATGGTTTGAGGGTTGTGATTTCTCTTCAGCTGCTCAATAAATACATGGCTGTGATGCAAAAATTTGATGAAAGTCTTTACAATCCTCACACCAACATGGGACATGGTGCATATGAGGCCTGAGAGTGAAGCATCAGCAGCATGTGGCAGCTGATCGAACCCGTTAAGGAAACTGTCTCAGTTTTCAGAAACAGTGAAAAGGTTCAACAGCACCCAGTTATTCCACTGACAAACCACATTGGCAACTTTCTGTTAGGCACTGTTTTCTTTGAAAGGTAGAGCCACATGGAAAAGCACTATATGGGAAAGAAGGAGCTCTGAACAATTCAATGTTTGGTGTAGATGAATACAGAAAATCTTAACATGTAACATTTATTTAAGTCTGTTAAACTTGGAAATGGCTGGAGAGTTATAACGTATGATCAGTGAGAGCATCTCCGTGAAGGGGCTCTTCAATCACATGATACTAACACTACATCTCCTCTTAAATAGAATGTACACTGCCACAGCAACCAAATGTGGAGAGTGCCTGTGTCATTAGCCATGTTTCCATAACAGACCTCTTTTAAGTGATTACAGTCTTGGCATGCATTGTAACAATGCACATTATCATGTATTCACTGCTAGTAAAGCCGCAGTTCAAAGTTGTGAAATACACCCCCCCACCCCACCCCCCCAAATCTCTCTGCCTCCAGGAGATTCAAATGGTTCAAATGGCTCTGAGCACTATGGGACTTAACATCTGTGGTCATCAGTCCCCTAGAACTTAGAACTACTTAAACCTAACTAACCTAAGGACATCACACACATCCATGCCCGAGGCAGGATTCGAACCTGCGACCGTAGCAGTCGCGCGGTTCCGGACTGAGCGCCTAGAACCGCTAGACCACCGCAGCTGGCAGGAGGTTTATAGTCTGCTGTAAAGTACAGTTTCCTGTTATGGACCTGGTAGTGTATCTGTGCACGGAGCAACTTGTCACACAGAGACCACAGCTACTGAGCGGCATTGCATGCCGGACCTTGGTGTGTACTTGGCCTGCAGGGACAGCAATAATGTATGACAGACAATCCTGAGTGCGAGGAAGTTTATAACTCAACAGGACATGGGGTTAGCAAATATTGGCAAACTAAGCATTACTCTACAAATTCTTTTAGAAGAAACTGTGTGTGTGTGTGTGTGTGTGTGTGTGTGTGTGTGTGTGTGTGTGTGTGTGTGTGTGTGTTGTTGTTGGGAAATAGGGGGGGGGAGGGGTGGGGGTATATAAGAGAAATATTAAATTGGTGAGTTAAACAACAGCTGGTAAGTCAAATGTAAGGCTATATTCAGGGTAAATTTTGCAGAATGCCATGACAGTGTTATATTTCTACTGGGGATACTGTGCTCCAATGCATGATTTGACTTTGCTGGAAGGTCACTCAAGACTACAGTTAAGTGTGTAAGCAGTGTCTATGAGTCAGAGCTATTGCCACTAATGTCTGGCCCAGTCGAACTATTGACTTCAAGTAATGTAACTCCCCTCCATCACAAATATTGGCATTTCATCTCATATATGTGTGAGTCTCCTGATGCCAACGCATCATCCATGCACTGTCTGGTGATGGAAAGTACAACAGTGCTACTGCAAAATCTGCCTTCCCATGTTCAGTTTGTTTCAAATTAATATAAAATTACTGTTTAATGAAGTATGAAAACAACAAATATTAAATGTGTGTACCACATCTCCAGGATGGTTGTTCCTGAAAAGGCCCACAATCAGATCTTCGGGTGGTCACTTACCCAAGAGAACTACACAATCAATCAAATCAAGATAGGACGATGAAAATGGGAAGCATTTTTATTGAGGATTGCTGCAGGTAATGTGAAAACAATGAATAAGAAAGTTGGACAACATGAAGAGAGAAATAGAGAGACATTTTGTAAGTCTTGTAGAGCTTAGTGAGGTTCAATGGGAAGGAGAATCTGAATGCAAAGAAGACAATTTATGAAGGATCGGAAAGGAAGGCAAATGGAGTTGGAGTTACATCAAAGAAACAGTTAAACATGAGCATAGTTAGGGGTATTCAAATTAGTGACAGAGTGTTAACAGAGAAACTAAACAGTAACTTTGTGAATACATTGATTATTAAAGTCTACATGCCAACAAGAAATGCAAACAAAGAGGAAGTGGAAAAAGTATGTGAGCAGACTGGGGAAGTCTGTGAAGAAAATTGGAAAGGACAATTAACAACTGTAATGATGGGAGATTGGAACAGTATAGTGGAAAGAGAAGGAGTAATATAGTTGGAGACAATGGACTGGAAAAGACCAATGAAAGGAGTGGAAACCTAATAGGTTTAAGTAACATCAACAGGTAGCACCTGAAGAAGGCAACGAGTTACGTGGCCGAAATATTGTGCCATAGCGACACAAACATCCGGCAGTAGACCCGATGATTCCACATGTCAAGATCTCGCCGGGAAAGCCTGAAGAGTTACATCAGAAGACTCTACGGGGAGGAGATGTACCTTAATATCAAGAAGCTGGATAAGCTTCGACAGAGGAAGGGGAGGATGCCGAGTTCTCTGTTTACTTCTGCGATGCCGAGAGGGGGATGTAGTTCCTGTCTTCGCCAGGTTGAAGCATCATGTCAACACCAGAACGGCGAACAGAATGGAACACCGTGCTAGCCTCGCACTGGTAAGAGAAAGAGTGCGTGACATGCACCACCGCCTAGATGTAATGTCCAGGGAGTTGCTGTATCTCCACCTTTCCATAGCAGCTACCCTGACCCGAGAAGACTGGGACCAGGTTGATGGTGCCTCTTGGTCCTTGGCTGAATGCACCATGAGGAAATCACCAGCATGTCAACAGGCCAAGTTTGAACGCCTTAACAAGAAGGAACAACATGATGGGTACGCACAGACAGTGGTCAACCTGAGCGACAAACAGCTCGATGAGGCCACCTCAAAAGGACTCAGCAAGGGCCTCAACTTTGCAGTGACTCCCAGAAGCATACCTGTTGCAGCCTTCATCAGTGCGGTTGAGCAGGTCGTCCACACACTACCTTCCAACGTGTTTGAAGAGATCCGCAGGGAGACCTGCAGGGCACTCACCAGGACGAAGCCCTCCAAATCCAACATCTCGAGCGAGGAGAGGGTGGCCCTCAGGCAGCTATGGAAGGATGATAGAGTTGTAGTTCTGCCAGCTGATAAGGGTAACTCCACGGTCATCTTAAACAAGTTGGCGTATGATAGGAAGGTGCAACAACTTCTGGAAGACACTGCTTACAAACCACTAGATGGCGACCCCACTGACAAGATGGACAAGACGACCCGGAAGTTGCTGAAGGAGACAGGTCTACCTGAACAGGTCATCAAGAAGCTTCATCCCAAAGCACCTGTACCACCCAGACTCTACGGACTTCCCAACGTCCACAAGGAGGGGGTCCCTCTTCGACCTATTGTCAGTAACATCGGTGCAGTGACATACCCCACTGCACAATACCTGCAGAAGATATTGGCACCATATGTGGGCAAATGTGCACACCACATTCGGAACTCAGAGGACTTCCTACAACCGCTAAGGCAGCTACACACCACGGACTCTGACATCATGGTCAGTTTCGATGTGGTGTCGCTCTTCACACGAGTGCCACTCACCGATTCACTCAAGATCATTGGAGAGAAGTTCGATGGTGCCCTGCTCTACCTGTTCAAGCATGTACTGACCTCAACATATTTTCTTTACGGGGGTCAATTTTATGAGCAAACGGAAGGAGTGGCAATGGGCAGCCCTTTATCACCAGTGGTAGTCAACCTTTTCATGGAAAGGTACGAAGAGGAGGCACTTGCATCAGCCACTTACCAACCCAAGTGCTTTCTTAGGTATGTCGATGACACTTTTGTCATTTGGCCCCATGGCAGGGAGAAGCTAGATGACTATTTGGAACATCTAAATTCATTCCACCCAAGTATAAAATTTACTATGTATCTAGAGAAGGATGGACAGCTCCCATTCTTGGATGTCCTGGTTAAGAGGAAGGCAGATGGCACTCTGGGGCACAGTGTGTATCGTAAGCCCACCGACACTGACTTATACCTTCAAGCCAATAGCTGCAACCACCCCGCACAGAAAAACGGAGTCTTGAAAACATTAGTTCACAGGGCTCGGGCTCTGTCAGATACGGAAAGTCTGGCCACAGAGATAGAACATCTACAGCTGGTGTTCAGCAGAAATGGATACTCCTCCACAGACATCCAAAGGGCACTTCGTGCTACCAGCCAACCACAGAGTACAGAAGAGGAGCCAGAGAAGGCGAAGAAGGTGGCATACCTGCCATATGCTGGACCTATTTCTGCGAATATCAGCAGAATTCTCTCAAAATACGATATAAAGAGTATCTTCTGTCCACCCTCCAAAATTGGGACAATGCTAGGGAGTGTGAAGGACGACCTGGGGCTACGTAAACCAGGCATTTACAACATCCCGTGCCAGTGTGGAAAATCATTCATTGGACAGACAACCAGGACAGTGGACGTCAGGTGCAAAGAACACCAGAGGCACACCAGACACGGGCAGGCAACCAAATCTGCCATAGCAGAGCACTGTCTGGAGCTCGGTCACTCGATGGACTATAACAACACCAAAATTGTGACACAGACTCCAAGATTTTGGGACAGTGTCATAAAGGAGGTCATCGAGATGAAGGTCACAGACAACCTAATAAACCGAGACAGCGGATACCAGCTCAGCTCGGCATGGAGTCCGGCTCTGGAGCTTATCAAGGACCAACAAAAGGAACCAAGAAACTCCTCAAGAAGTAGTAACACCACAGCAGGAGCAGCTCCAGGCACGTGCGGACCGCGAACGGAGCACCCGACAGGAGATGGGCCTCAGACAGCTACCACAACTGCAGATGGTGGATGAGGCAGGCCCGGACGTCTGTGGGAGCACCAGGGAAGTGCCAGCACCTCAGGAGCTGTGCCTAGCAGGCGCAGACCACGAACGGAACGCCAAACGTGGGTCTGGCCCCAGACAGCTGCCACGACCACAGATGGCGGACAAGCCGGGCGCAGACATCCGTGGGAGCACCAGGGAAGGGCCAAAACCTCAGGAGGAGCACCAGGCGGGCGCGGCCCGCAAACAGAACACCCGACACAGGACGGAACTCAGACAGCTGCCACAGATGGCGACCAAGTCGGGCGCGGACGTCCAAGGGAGCACCGGGGAAGAGACAACACATTACAGGCAGCACCAGGCGGGCGCGGATGGCAGAGAGAGCACCCAGCGCCCTCTGGGCATAAACACTGGACAAGATCCTCCAATACGGCAGTCTCAGGTAGCACCTGAAGAAGGCAACGAGTTACGTGGCCGAAATATTGTGCCAGAGCGACACAAACATCCAGCAGTAGACCGAATTATTCCACATGTCAACATCAACAAAGATTATACACATGAAACGCTCCAGGTGATACTGCTAAATATAAAATAAACTTTGTCATTATCACAGATTCAAAGACAAACACGGCAAAAACCTTTCCAGGTGCTGATGCTGATATGGAACATAATTTACTTGTAGCAGATATTATGACAAGATTAAAGCATATTAAAAAAGACTACAGATAAAGAAATGGGATGTTGAGAAACAAAAATGTTAACTTTTAAGAAAGAGTATACTGTACGTCAAAAATAAATAGGAACATGTAAGGAAACCTGCAGAAGTCACTGAAGAGTGAAACATCATTAGAAATACATATTGGAAGGAACAGAGATAGATACTGGAGAGGAGAAAAGAGCAAGAATTAAGAAAGAGTGGATAACAGTAAGTATGCTGCATATAATGGGTAAGTGCAAGAACTGTTAAGATGACAATTTAGAAAGGCAGCAGGCAGTACAGAAAACTGAACAATGAAGTAAGAAAGTGAACTGAGCAGGCTACAGAAGACTGGATGAGGAAACACTAGAGGAAATAGAAGAATAAGAAAGGAAAGGAAACTGGAAGGAATGTAGAAAACAGTAAAATTCTTATCAAGAAGATAAGTAAGGAAAAAAGGCAAACAAGGAATGTTAAATAAACATAGGAAGAAGACAGTATGCACAGAAGGGGATAAGGAAGTTTGGGTTAATTATGTGGCGGAGTTACATGGTGTGCAGGCTGATTACACAATACTGGTTTTGGAAGATGAATGGAAACAAAATGAAGGAGACCGTGGTCCTAAGATATTGAAACTGGAATTGGAGACAGAAATTCAGAACGTCTGAGAAAACGAAGAATTGGGCTGTGAATATTACCACCTGAGGAAATGAAGTCTTTGGTCCAACTTCAATAACCAGATAGACTGAGGTAGTAAACAGAATTTAGGAATTTGGCATCAAGACGTACTTATGATCGTTCTAGTACATTTATCTAAAAATGTGTAATGCAAAACAATGCAAGTAAGGACTATAGGACAACTAATTTTATCAGTCACGTTACAAAGCCTATAAAAAGAGTTATACTGAGGAGCACTGAAAACAAAATTGAGAAAAATATTGTGGAAGACCAGACTGGGTTCAGAAAGGATAAACAAAGAAGAGATGTTATAGGCTGTCTGAGAATGATTGGAGAACGAATAATGGAAATCAACCAGGAGGTGTGTATTTGGCTTGTCGAGTGGGAAGAGGCTTTAAATAGAGTAATTGGAGAATTATGCTGAGAGTTTTAAAAGATGTCCCTGGTAAGATAGAAAGTTAATAAAGGAGATGTATAGAAAGCAAAAAGTAACAGAGACAGAAGAGACAAGCACTGCAAGGATCCTCACTAACACCAATGCTATTCAACATACATATATGGAGAAAATTGATAGTTAAGTCCACAGAGGAGGCAAAAAGCATTGTAGTTGGAGGAGAAATGATAAATATTATAAAATACGTGTCTAATCAAGCAGTACTGGCAGAATCAGAAAAGAAGCTACAGAAGAAGTTGAAGAGTATTCCTAGAAGTGGCAAGGAAGATGAAATGAGGATAAATAAAGGAAAGACAAAGTGATGTCAATAAGCAAGAAGGGAGCTCCAGTTAACATATTCCTAGACAGAAAGAAGATAGAACAAGTAAAATCCTGGGAAGTTTAATGACATGCAATGGAAGCCGTACAGAAGAAATGAGGAGGAGGATACCTATGGGAAAGAGAACATCTAAAACATGAAACACTATCATCATCTAAAAGAATTCCAGTGTAGCTGAGGAAAAGATTTGCTAGATGTTATGTCTGTATTGCAGTGATATACAGCAGTGAATCACGTACAGTTAAAAAGAAACAGGAAAGATACTGAAAAAGTTTTGAAATGTTGCCACGGAGAAGAATGCTGAAAGTGAAGTGGACTGACGGACTTAAGAATGAAGAAGTAATGAAGAAAACATGGAAAGGAAGAAGATTATCAGAAGTGATCAAAAAAGAGAGAAAAGTCTTGGCTGGAGCATGTACTACTTAGGAATTGGGTGCAACAAAGACTTACAGAGGGAAAAAATGGAAGAATTGAGAGGAAGAGGTTGGAAGAGAATCAGCCTAATGTTTGACATCAGAAGAGGATGAACACACAAACAGTTGAAGGAAGATGCTCAGAACAGGACACGATGAAGAGTCTCCAGTTGATTGGTTGGTTTGTTAGGGGAAGCAGACCAGACAGCGAGGTCATTGGTCTCATCAGATTAGGGAAGGACGGGGAAGGAAGTCGGCCGTGCCCTTTCAAAGGAACCATCCCGGCATTTGCCTGGAGCGATTTAGGGAAATCACGGAAAACCTAAATCAGGATGGCCGGACGCGGGATTGAACCATCGTCCTCCCGAATGCGAGTCCAGTGTCTAACCACTGCACCACCTCCCTCGGTGTTTCTAGTTGAGAACTGCTGTGAGATTGATACAAAGAAGAAGAAGAAGACCATGTCCAAGCGCAGCTGAGCCGTATTAAGGGTGTTCTAGGTTAAGGTGGAATAGCCATGGGTGGAGAGTAGAAGTGGATGAAGATCATGCACTTTCCTCCATGAGTGGTCTGCAAACTGAAGAGTGAAAAGGTGTTTCCCCACTCCTCTACCCCACATCATCACAAGAAGCAATTGCAGGGTGTTTCAAAAAGTTATACCAATCCTCCACAGCACGCCTTATGAATCACTGGTGGTGCATTGTGCCAACAAGTCTGGTGATGCTCATGCCTAATTTGTCATAGCAAGGAGAAGAAGTGCAGCTTCAAGTCTCTTTGTACTAGGAGAATCTCCTATTTTCCAAAAAAGGGTAAGATGATGACATTGTTGAATGTGTGCATTTCAAAGAGGAAGTAGATGAAGGTGAAGCACCGAAACCCAATGCAACTAAATCAGATGTAGACACAGTGGACAAATTAGGCAGGACCTACATTACAACCTTTATGACAAGAAAATGAGCTATTGTAATTTTTTTTACACTATTTTGGACATTAGTGTCCTCAACAGTTTCATAATTTGGTTGTACTTAAATCACGATTGGGAGAAAGGAACGAACTACGAAAGAAGAATTTCTTCTCGGTCAGGGAACATCTCTAGTACAGAAAACAGAAGTTAGTGCAGTCTTCCTCCTTTTCCTTCAGTACAAGTGCAAACAGGGACAAAACATGGACAGTGCCCTCTATATGAATGTTCTGTCAACAGAGAACAGCCAGAAAAGGTCAGAAGATAGTTTTCCATTGCCTGTAAACAGGATACAGTGTTGCACTGTTTTAAAGGTAAGGATGTTTGAGATAAATGCCAAAGACAACATCTGAAGTGCTTACACACAGTTTTCCTTTTTTCAATTCAGTGATGCTTCTTTCATGCCTGTTCATTAAAATACATGAAATACTACCAATATACCCCATGTAAATTACTTGGGGTCAATATGACCAAGTGGTACTCAATGAAAAGTGAACAGTGCTTGTCGTGGGGATGTTGCCTTTCCCAGAAGAATGCTGCAGCTGCTGTACAAGATGACTAAGGATCAATGTCCCCTATACAAGTGCAAAACAGTGTGCACAGGATTATGTAGAGTCTGTACGTATGTTTTTCTTGCATTAGTATTGTTAGTAACTCTTATCTGCACTCCATGTAGTGATAACACTTCATAAACACCCCTGGACACTGCATCACCAGTGATTCACATACAGCGCACTGCCAAGGGTTGGTACAACTTGTTAAACACCCTGTAGTTGCTTCTTGGAAGGTAGTGGGGTAGATAAGACTGGGGAAACACCTGCTCACTCTTCAGTTTTCAGCCCTAGGACAGAGGAAAGTGCATGACCACAGTCCGCTGACTTAAGAGGAGTTAGAACAGAAAAACAAATTTTTTCCACATTTTTTGTTTTTTATCTCATTATAAAATTTGCAACTTTCCAAATAAAATGATGTATATATATGTATCAATTATAAACTCACATGGCAAGGTGTATTTTTTTTTTAAATATAATTTTCGCCGGTTGAAAATGTTAAAATTTTTATGTGCATTACCTCAAGATCTAACAAAATCAGTAATTTTTTATATACAAGGCTGTGGATTGCTGTGTTATAAAGGTTAAATTATGTGTTTGTATTGTTAGCACTGTCAAAAACAGTATCATATTATTTCATAATATAAACATGCATTGTATGTTGAAGTGCTAATGTTTTTCTGAGGAAAAGTGATGAATAGGTTAGTAAATCCCTCAAAAAAGTAAAGTATGATGCCAAAACGAAGTGTTTTTAAGAAATGTGGGTTTCAAGGTAATACATTTTCGAATAAAGGGAAACCACTGTGTTCAACATATGGCGTGTGAAGTTACAGACAATGAAATATGGGCAAACTCGTCAGTATCTAGACAAACACCCATTACTGCTTCGAAGATTAAAATAAAACTTTGTGATACGCAGTTTTCTCAAAACAAAAGTGATGTAAATGGTAGATTAGGTTATATTCTGACAGATTTACACAACCTAACAAGGGTGTTAGGTGAATGAGTGTGTTGTAAAATATGTTGAGGAGCAGTTAGTTTACATGAAGACAGTGAGGTAACAAATGGACTAGCCAGGAAACTTATCATTAATTGTGCCACTTGTAAATACACTCATTCATTTTGGAATTCTGATAAGCATAAAGATAATTATTTTGAAGTAAATGTTAGGTGGTTTTATGGACTGAGAGCTATTGGCAAAGGACACACTGCAGCAGAAACAATGTGTTCCGTAATGAATATGCCATGCCCACCTTGTAAAATCAACACGTATGTAGGATTTATTGGAGCTGCTGTGGAATATGTTGCATGTGAGTCAATGAAGGGTGCTGCAAACAAAGCTGTTGAAATAAATGATAGTATGACTGCCATATCAGTAGCTTTTTATGGCACTTGGCAGAAGCGCAGCTACGGTTCTACGAATTCTGTTGCTTACGATGACCACTGTGGATACTGGAAAGGTAATAGATTTCCAGATTTTAACCAAACATTGTTATAAGTGTAAATCAGGGAATACAGAAGGGCATATCTGTGACAGACATTATGAAGCACAAGTGGTGGTATGGAGGGCTCTACAGCTATTGAAATTTTTAGTTGATCTGTGAATGAAAGGGGATTGTGTTACACTAAGTTCTTAGGTGATGGAGACTCAAAAGCATATAACAGTGTAGTAGCCGCTCAGCCTTATGGTGAAAAGATTATCACAAAACTGAAATGTGTTGGTCATGTCCAGAAGAGAATGGGCACCAGGTTGAGGAAGTTGAAGCAAAGTTTGACAGACAAGAAACTTTCTGATGGTGAAACCATAAGACACAGGCTGACAGACCAAATGACTGATGAACTACAGCAGTATTATGGGATGCCCATTACAAATAATACTGAGGATTTGTTGAAAATGAAGTAGGCAGTATGGGCTACCTTCTTCCACAGACTGTCAACTGATGAAAAACCAGTACACCACCTTTGCCCTCTTGGATCTGATTCATGCTGCAATTACTACAATGCCCAATACTCAAACAGTTCATACAGCCACAAGCATTCCATCCCAGCGGCAGTCATGGATATCATAAGACCTATTTACAGACACCTGGCAAATCCTGACTAACTGAAGAAGTGTCTGGATGGTCAGATTCAAAATCCCAATGAGTCGTTCAATAATCTTATGTGGACTTGCTTACCAAAAAATGTTTTTCTTGGAATGAAGACACTAAAGTGGGGGGGGGGGGGGGTCAGTGATGCTGTTATTGCTTTTAACGATGGCAACATTGGTAGGGTGAAAGTGCTACAGCATATGAGAATTAATCCTGGAGCAAACTGCGTGAGAGAACTTGAACGAATGGACAAGATTCACATTGATAAAGCAGAATATGCAAGCACAGCTGGCCACTAAGGACTCCAGAAAGAGGAAAAGAAGAAGAAAACTTGGAATAAGATCAAGATGATGATATACAGTGTGGTGCATGGTGTTTCTGAGTGACTAAAAATAAAAAAAATTAAGCATATATTAAATGAGTTACAGTCTTTTGAAACTTCAGAAGCCATTCCTGAAAATTTACATTTTCTGTTGCATTTTCCCCTAAATCTCAGAAACCACTACGAGTAGAGTATTCAAATTTTCAGGGAGTAATAACATACATATGCTAAGTCTACCAAACTAAAAGAAGAACATAATGTTATGTATAAATAAAATTATTTAGGATAACGTAAAAAAACACACACAAAATTTTAACCGTATAATTAAAAAATTGTGTTTCCGAAAGCAGTGGCTGAATTGCAATTATTGTAGTTCAGTAGAATATACAGTTTAATGTCCTGTAAGAGTTTCATGTCAATGGTTACAGTGGTTCCTGAAATACAGGGAAGCCAAGTCACTAAATTTAACATTGTCAGGATAGGGTGTTCCAACTCCCTTTAAATACCTCCACCCTCAGCCCCTAAGCCTTCTTACACCCCCAGAACGCAATTTATCTCTTAATATGGTTCTAATGCACTTAGAAATGGTTCACATTTTAACATTTGTTCTTAATCCATTTCGTTTAACAGTAAACAGTATTTTTTTTTATATAACATTAATACACTATTTTTAGTAATCTGCAGTTTTTCCATCCCAGCCAAAGTAGTAACCATTAGCCCTAGAGACACAACTGTATAGGATCTTTTTTTTAATTTTGAACTGGAACACGTTTTTACTAGAAGCACCAGTTCTCAAGAAAAACGAAAACAAGTAACCTTTATTCCCCCCCCCCCACCCACCCGCCCAATCATACTCAACCAGTGAAGATTTTCAGTGCGCCCAATCATACTCCACCAGTGAAGATTTTCAGTGTGTGTTCATGTCACTCCCTCCAATCACTGTAAAAATATTTGCAACTATATCATTTTTGCCACTATTTGGTCTTCATTACTTGGGCTATAGTATAGGGAAGTGGGAAAGGAAACTGGCTGTATCTCTTTCAAACAGACCGCAATCCATAATTGATTTATGGAAACTATGGAAAATATGCACCTGTGATGCAAATTCCATGCCATAACCATTGTGCTCCAAATATTGACAGTTAATTTGTATGTCTTTTCCTTACTAGATTACACATACTCCATAAAAAGTAAATGAAACCTGTTACTGCAAAACCTGTTCAGATCACGGGGGAAAGATTCTAGTAACCATGTATGAAAAGAAAGAGTAGATGATGATTATGATGATGATGTAAGGCATTCAGGGTCTGCCTTTTTGTACCACTGTTTACTTTTTGGCCTTTATTTTCATGATCTGAGACCAAATACCACTAATTCAGCTGAACTACAAAGAAACTCTTTATAATGCTCACCATTGTTTCTTGTAAGAAGGTAGTCAATAATGTATGTTACACCTAATAAAAATAAATACATCTTCCCGAAACACATTTATTTTTCTCTTTGAAATGTTGGGGAAAAAAGAAAGAAGAGGAAGAAGAAGAATGAGGAGGAAAGGGGGGGGAGAGACCATACTCCATCCTTTCATTTTATAATTTTGTTTCATAACAATTCCATATTATGCCAGTCTCAGACCTATGTATCATGTGGAAACAGGAACACTGCTGAACGTTTTAATGTATTCAATACATTCCTTATTTTGGGGAGCTGTTGACTAAAAGACAAACAGATGCATGTCCTATTTTAGTCTAAGCTTTGGCTTTATTTCCTGATGACTGATTCGCCTGTTGACTTCAGATGGTTTCAAAGGCATTAAAATGAATGAATATAGTTCCATTTTTACTTTGTAATATGCCTCCCCCATCAAGAGTGGGAGAATTGTTAACACAACACAGGTGAAATATTTTCAAATATGAAAAGCACAATAGCTTTTAATTGCTTTTTATGTGTCCAAGTCCTCAGTAATCTTAATTTGTGGTACTTGACAACACTGATCAATTAATTTAAAAATAATGTTGCAGCTCATTAGCTATGTGTTTTCCAAAGTTAGTGTCTGGGCTCTTTGAGTACACAATTGTTGATCTGGCATGACTGGTATTATAGTAATGGGCATACGGCAATGCATCGGAGAACCTTTTGGAACACAGCATATAAAATGCATTAATGAAAAATTTTTAACACTGCTGTACAATTGGTATATGAGGCACAAATGAAAGTTTTACTATGAGAAGAATAGTCTGACATCTAACCTCTGACTGAGAAGTACTAAATGATATTTACCAGTGACTGAACATAATGCATGAACACTGCTCCTACATCACGGAGTTGTAGAAAGCAAAATGCTCTCCTTCCTGGTAAGTCTAACCAACCAATATCACAATAAAATTACCCCAGAGTATGTGTATCTATAATTAAATACAGTATTCACAATACTATAGAAATCCTAAATAGTTTTCCTTTGTAACATATTGTTTCTAATCCCAAATGGAAAAGGTTTCTATAGTTTTATTTAGCACATATTGTTATTGTTATCATCATCATCATCATCATCATCATAACAACAATATATTAACATTGTGACAATATCTTTGTGAGTAGGCTCCACCCGAAGGTCAGAAAGGGGAACTACAGAGTAATTATAATTAAAGTTAAACTTTCAAATGGCTGTAGAAATAACACCACTGGTCAGAATGATGTCAAATTGCAAACAGAATGTTATCAGAGTAGGGGGGAAACGTATGGCCGAAGAAAAATAAATAGTTACAAAATTTAGCAATAGATGGTGCTGTAAGTATCATAATTTAATAATGATCGACTAAAAACGACAAATGAATCATACAACAACGCCTAAGGCGTACGTTTGACATTGAACAAAGTGAACTGTTCAATGTGCACGGGTGCACAGGTGTGATACTGTTAGTTATGTAAGCCCATCCAACACAGCAAGGTCATATCACATTGGATGAGAAAAATCAGTTTTTAATTGTCCTGAGGCCAAAAACCACATAAAGCATTAATCAAAATCAAATTCGATTATTAATTTCCATGTGACTGGTGCAAAACATGTTCAGTATGTCCACTATTTTCTGCAACAAGTTGAAATTGAGAAACAGCATGTTCCACAACTGATCGAAGTGTTTCCGGGGTCACGTTCAGAATGTGTTGCGGAATGTGTGACTTCAATGCAGCTAAGACTTCAATGCAGCAATCAGAACACTAAACACAACATGTTTCAGATAGCCTCACAGCCAGGAGTCACATGGATTAAGATCAGGTGATCAGGACGACCGGGCTGTAGGGAAATGGTAGCTCATAATTCTAGCATTTCTGAAATGGTGCTTCAGCAACTGCTTAACTGGATTTGCAATGTGTGGAGGTGCGCCATCTTGCATAAAAATGATCCCATCCACACATCCACGCTGTTGGAGAGCTGGAATTATGTAGTTGCACAAAAGACACTCATAGAACTTACCAGTGATGGTACAGGTAACAGGACCGGAAGCACCTGTCTCTTCGAAAAAATATGGCCCTATGATAAATGATGCCGTAAACCTGCACCACACAGTGACCTTTCAGGATGAAGTGGTACTGGTTGATTTGCGTGTGTCTTTTCCGTTGCCCATATTCGACAGTTCTGTGTATTGACATGTCCTGTCAGATGGAAGTGGGCTTCGTCTGTCCACAAAATCTTCCACGACCAATCATTGTCCACTTCAATGCGAGCAAGAAATTCTAAAGCAAAGGTGTGCATGGGTGATTTTGAAAGGATAGCAAAGAAGGATTTTACACACAGTCCTCACAGGTATTTCCAATGTACGGGCAGTTCTCCGTGCATTACACGTTTGCACACCACCACTCGTCTCCTCCTGCATTGCTGTGGCCACTGCTTTCACTCATGTTGAACCAATTCGTTTCCTCCCTCTACCAGGGTGCACACCAAAAGAACCCAAATTTTGAATTCATTTTCTCCAGACCCACGGCAGTCATCGGACCAACGACTTTTTTCAAACCCTTCTGTGTCATTAACTTCTGCAGAGCAACGTGTGCACAGTCATCATTCTTGTAATACAGCTTTACAAGCAGAGCGTGATCCTGCATTGAGACAGTCATGGCGCATGTCGCAGATGCGCAAGGAGGAAAAGCCGTGTACCCTGCGTGTTTAGACCAACTTTAATGGGTCATGCGCATGACAGGTGTTTTCATTTATGTATTATGACACATACAGTGCCATCTATTGATCAATTTTCACACTCTTTTTTTTTTTTTTTTTTCCTTCTTCTGCCATTCGTTTTCCTCCTCCTCCGATAACATTCCGTTGCAATTTGATATGATTCTGACCAGAGGGTGTTATTTCTACAGTGTTTGGAAGTTTAATTTTAATTATAATTACCCTGTATTTTCCCTACAAGGATGTCATTTTCATTACACCAAACAGCGGAGCTGCATGCCCACAGGAAAAAGAGTTGCTGTAGTTTCCCCCTGCTTCCAGGCATTCACAGATCAACAGGAAAACTTCTGTGAAGTTTGGAAGGTAGGAGACACGAGATACTGGCTGAAGTATAGCTGTAAGGATGGGTTGTGAGTTGTGCTTGGATAGCTCAGTTAGAAGAGCACTTGCCCACAAAAGGCATAGGTCCCAAATTCGAGTCTTGGTCCAGCACACAGTTTTAATCCGCCAGAAAGTTTCGTATCAGTGCACACTTCTGCCAATATTTATGTCCCAACTATTCTTGTGGTTAGATCAGAACCTCTGTCTACTTTAAATGCAGCAATTAACACCTGTACTTCATCACATTTTCCAAACTAGCAAGCTGCCGTCTCCCCCCCCCCCCCTCCACCCCCATCCCAAATTATGCCTGCAGTTCTTGTCCGATATGGTGATTCTTGTCCAATATGGCGAAAGCCTTCCCAAATGTTACACTCGTAAAATGGATTTGCCCTATCTGCTATACAAACAATTCTCCTGTACCATGAACTGCCATTTCCCAGCTGTTTTCTACATCACTGTCAACAACCAAGAAAGATTTCTCCTCATTCTGTGCCATCTCATTGACTTTAATAGCTCAATCAATACTTCACTGGGATTTAGACTAATTCTTTGTCCTCTAAAGGGATCGGTATTCTGATACAAATCTTTCCTACAGGTTACAAAGTGTTATTCAGTCATCTACCCAATCTCAAATATTCATTCATCCTAAACTATACCTGATATGAGTATCATGCTCCATAAGTCATACCTCTCTGCCAATAAAACATGCAACCAATGCATACTTCTGTATCCATCTTGTGAATGTCAAGTATTACCTCACGATTAGTACAGGAACTTGCAAAACAGTCACCTGTCAGCACTGTGGTGAATACCCAGTTGCAAAGCACAGTGGTGTTGAGGTAACAGTTGTTTGCAGTAACTACTATATAACTCATACCATACAGTTGTAACAGCCCCATTGCTAAGCTGCCATGCATTTTTTTTGTCATTTTATATATGCAGTAATGTAAATGCAGTTCTGGAACACTGAGCACTACCCATCACTCAATTACCAACATGGCCAAAGACTTTTAGTTCTTCAAGTTTAACCTGGGAGATTTTCTGTACCATTTTGTATTGAACTTAAGTTAAATTGCATCAATCGTTATCCAAAACTGCAAGAGATGTTCTTGTTCTGCTATTATTTTGTGAACTTATGAACAATTAACTCTGTCACCTATGGTGTCAACTGCACAGTAAATACACCTGCTGCATGATTTTGCAAACTGTTTTCTGGCCCAGTGGCAGTATATAAAGCAGACAACAATCACTAGAGCTTTATACAAGATCACAGTTGACAGCTGTTGTCTCACTACTTCTAAAAGCCACCTGTGTACTACCTAAATATCAGGGCAAGTGAAATTTGGCAGCTCGACATGAGACAACATGTAGCTGAATCGGCCACAAATGGCAGCTCACTGCAGCTGTTGCCAAATAAAAAGGGAAACAGAGAGGGGGGGGGGGGGGGTGAAGATGGAGTACAAAGTAAGAATTTTCAGACAACTATTTATAACTACTAACATCCGCGTCATGCTAAGTATAGTCATGGTACCACCATACTACTGAAAGTCATAACTGCTCAAACTTTAATCAAAAGAACAACAACTACCTCATGGGAACTAGTTTTTAGGGAAAGAAGTAAACTTAATAGTACATTTTTGTGTTCAAGCTCCCTCCCCCCGCGAGTTTCTTATTTATATTGCAAATTTCCCAAAGATGTCCTCTACAGATTCCATGGGGAAAATTATAATTTCAGGGGAGACAAGGAGATTTGAGAAATCAAAGATAACCTAAATCTGGATATACACACAGGTATTTGGAACACTTTGCCGTGGAGAAGGAAATCAATAATAGAACTGTCTACACCAACCATTTCCTAAATACAAATACGTGGCTTGTGAAAGTAGACAAAGCCCAGAACAAGTCAGACTGTTAATAAACAGCAGCTTTGCTATTAAGATTGATTTTCTTCAGTATTTAGGAACTGCAATATGTGACATATCAAAAATATTCATACTTTATCAAGTGCAATGCCTTATTCAGTACACGAGATTACTTAATTTCTGAAAACAAGTGATTCCATTTCAATGAGACAACTGTTATGCTGTATCAACATAGACAGCATGTGTAACTCTCAAGAGTTTCACCTTCTTCCAGAATATCAAGAGATGTTAACACACAGATGTAGGGACTCATTGTTTAAGACAAATTTATTTTCTGGTTTCATTCAGACAACTAAAATTGAGAATTAACACGAAATGTTTATAAATAATGGACATGTTAGTATGCAACAGGTATAAATCAGTGCGGCTTGTTCTCAGATGCTGGGAAATCTATGATAGTCACTGATGGAATAATGTAAGATGAACGGAATGTGCCTTCAACTGAGGGATGTTCTTAATTCTGATTGCACACACAAACCTCTCATTAATTGCAGACGCTTGTCTGATACTGTACACCATATTTACTCAATTATGAGGGTTTCTCCCCCCCCCCCCCCCCCCCCACACCAAATTGTCAATTGAAAAATATGTGGCTGTCTTATATTCGCTGATTAAAATATTGCTGCAGTGTTCAATGTTTTTACATTGTTTAACAGATTAATATAGGGGCTGTCTTACATTTACAGATGAAGCTTTGGCTATTAATGTTTTGTACAAATTTATTTTGAAGAATTCCAACGGATGGGGCTTAGCACACAATGATTTCACTTGAATAGTCTCAAGATTTCCCAATACACCGAAACACTCCCCACACAGTATCGACATTGCTCGAACAATCACGTGACATTTGATGCGTGGCACTAGTGCAAGGGATATGAAAGAAACTATGAACTAGCCACTCCAACAATCTAATGTTCTGCTTAGAAAGTGACAATTTTGTGACACACAGGAGGAAATATCATTAAATTCTGTCAACTTGGAAACTTTTGGGATATCTGAACAGATCTGCAATAAAAGTTCTTGTACATATAGGGATACCATACACAAACATTTATGGTGCTTTTTAAGTAAAGGTTACATTCAAAGGCAAAAAGCTTGTCCTTCAAAACCCATTACTTGATTCTGAACCCAAATATAAATTCTGTTTGGTTATGGGAAACTGTTATGATTCACCAAGTGGGTTACAAATGAGAAATTTAGTTGCTGTTCACTTATTACAAAACTAGGTGAAAAATATCACCAATTTTTAATCAGCTTCAGAACACGATTGTGACATTAATATCAAAAGAGAATGAAAATTAAATGAGAATTAAAGGTCTAACAAATAAAATATATCACATTAAACTGACTGCAACTGTTATCATAAGAATAAATTACAGGGAAAAATAATCATTGTGGAGATGGCACCAACAGATGTCACTAGATAGCAGGAAGAGTAGAAGATCGAGAACTGGACTGAACCATGACTGCAATCTTTTATTCATATATATTAGTTGCTGTTGTTACATATGACCTGCACCCTGGAAGATATTGCTGTCCGTGTTTCACTTCTGCTCAAGTACAGCATTACAGAATGGTTGGAGGGGGAACAGTGACATCAGCTTGGCTGAGAACTACACTGAGTGCAAGGAGGAGTGGTGAGTGGGCAGCAAATTTTGTTCTGCTGCTAATCATGGTTATATGTTTCTGCAGAAGATCACAAAAGTCTAAATTGGGGCCAGTTGCACAGTAATGTATGCTCAACAGCAATGCTGTCAATGCCTACCGTGAGGTATGACGCGAACAACGGGGTGTGTCAGCTGCCAGTTCTACATAGCCAATGAGAGAGCAGTGGGCAGACGATATATTTGGAAGCAAGAGACATTGTAACATTCTCATATCAGTATAGAAGAGAAATCCGCTGTGTGTTCAGAGAAAAATAACTGTTTTCTCAAGTTCCGCCATAACGATGACCTCAGAAATTGCAACATATTCTTGGAGATATACCCAAATATTTGGGCCAACAAATATATAAGTTTCACAGATGTCTTGTTATGATTATAATGATGATGATTAAATATACAGATACCACACAACTGTCTTAAGTATTGTAAAAAAGGTAGTGAAAATATAAATTAATGTAAACAATTTCTTTTTGTTTATTTTATTTCTCCCTGTGTTATCAAAATGTTGACAATGAATAAATGGCGCAAGTGTAGAACAGATGAAATGTTACCTTTTTAGGTAGATACCTTATATCAATGAAAGTTTGGAATTTTGACCAACAGAATATGTTAAGAAATAAATTTTTCCTCAAAGAGCCACATAAAACAAAAAAAGTGGGAGGAAACTGGAGGGGGGGGGGGGGGGGGAGGGGGGTGTCATGTTCAGGTAAATACAGTACTGTATGTTCTAAACACCGTTTTGAAGACGACATGTTACTTCCATACATTAAGTAGTGCACAAGCTGGACGCAATGGACCAAAGTGTTGTATCTGTAGCCTATGTAATACGTATATACCCAGAACATACAACATGTAAAATGCCTCCATTACATACAAAAAAAATTTCTATTTTTAGTTAAGTTTAGTGAAACTGAATTATGTTTCACATAATGACCATAATTCCACTTACCTACGGGAACACTGCCGAGCTTCACTGTCTGCATCATACATTCCTTTCCTCAGAGCTTGTTGCAGGTTTGCAACCTGTTTTTCAAGTTTATGAGCAGGCCAAAGACGAAGAATTAATTCAAGAAACTCACAACATGCTCGTCGGATTTCCCTAGATTTTGATTGCATAATTGATATTATCACTGGTATCAGTCTGTGCGAGTGAGTGTACCTTATGAGAAAGCGTACTGTTACTAGGCCAGCAGTTGCTATTACCTGTGAATGAATAAATGAAATATAATTGTTAGGTGCTCGGAAAATAATAAAATGGATGCTTAGGAACACTCTAGTGAGAAGAAGACTTCTTTGTAAGTTCTACTGATGAGTACATGCTGTCTCCCCTTGCAATTTCATACTATCAGCACAGATTTAATTTTTAATACAGTATCCAGTCCCGCCATATTAATGTTATCCAACAGTATAGGCTGTTAATATCTTCTATCAAAATCTCAACCCTTACTAATGTGTACTTTTAATGCTATGATTTGTAGTAACTGTGCTAAAAAGATGAGTTACAAATGTCTTTTTTGGAAATAGCTCTTCCATAGTTACATTGTTTATTTTGACAGCAATAGTTTCAAGCCCACTAGCCATTATTTAGCACTCACACACATTGCCGCCAGACTAGCAGCCATCGTACTGTTCAGCGCATGCCCACGCGCCCGTGCATCCCCGCCCCACACACACACCCAACCACACCCACCCACACACACACAGCGAGAGAGAGAGAGGGAGGGGGGGGGGGGGGAGGAGGACTGATGAGTCTCCTAAGTAATATGATTAAAGCTTGTCTGGCTTCAATGAGCACGAACAATTAACAACAGGGTTGCAGCCTTCAAACTAGTAGTTACGAAATAACATCAATTCCAATAAGGCAGTAGCTTTGATAAACATTAAGATGAGTTTGGGAAAGATAGGTAACAAGGATGGGTCACAAAGAATCCAGTTTAAGAGAGACTATAAGGACCGTGCACTAACCAACTGCATCATTGGGACATGGACTGGCCAGTTTTTATCACCCCCCCCCCCCTTCCATATTTCTGTAAATCATTTGACTATTACTTCAACTCTCATCCTAAAAGAATGCTAAAACATAGTCTTTCCACAAAAGTATTGTGTGTATTTCTATTAATACGACTAGGTGCAGCATCTCTTGAAGATTACAACTGGTCGTAATTATTTCTGTAATTTATTTTTTAATATACTGGATTAAAAACGAAGCAACTTCTCTAAACCGCATATTCCAAAAACACACAACTGGAAACAACAACAACATCCATAATGTTATAAATTCTTACACAACACTACATTACTGCTACAAATATAGATGATACACACTAAACAAAGTTTCATTTACCGTCATTTAACATTGCCTCCAAATAAAAAAGGTGACAATACAACAAATATATTATGAAATCATAGTGATGTGACTGACAGCCTTCTCTTACTGATTTCTCCATTCGTAGTGAGAAATCTACTACTATATGGACAGAAGGCGAGCATGGTAAATCATTCTCCTTATGTGAATCACATGGAATGATTCATGTGATATCACATACTGATACCACCCAAGGGTGTCGCGAAGTTGGCAACACAATTGCAAATTTCCGTTAGACACCGACAGTGGTCACGCAAAATCTGGTGGACCCAATGGTGTGCACCCACTGAGATCATGCCGCCAGCAACTCTGCACCACTTGTGACCTCTGTTGCCACAAAATATGACAGGTGGCAGCAGCCACTGAACCCACTTGCTGTTGGAGCCTCATTGTTATGACACCATCAATCATTTTGAGTACAGTGAGCCTCATCCTAGTTGTTATTGTATGAGATGGACCTCTTAATTCTTGCTGCCTTATTTGTAATGAGTCTATGTACACTTGGAGAAATACAAGTTAAGTAAATCTTCTGATTACTGTGTTAACTTGTTTGCTAATCATTTATGTGTCTGTCCAGCTTTCCTATGATGACAGTTGCCGTAACGCACTGTAGTCCACATCTCCTTACTATTATGTATGAACTCGTGCACAACAATACAAAATCAGAAAAGGTATGGGGCATGGGTACTAATTGTCATCACTGATATTTAATTTGTAAACTGAAGCTGCTAGTAAGGAAACAAAGGACCATCTCGTCGTGGGGGAAAAATCAGCTCCTTTGGGTTTTCGGGACAGCTATAATATCCACACAAACAAAATCAAAACTACTTGGACATACTAGGTAGCTAAATGTTAAACACAGGAAATTCCAAAGAAGAAGTTGGTTTATGAAATTTCTACTTATATTACATCCTTTTCTTGTTATACTTGTCAAGAATCTTAATATTTAAATAGTTATCCACATGAGGTCAACATACCTTAGCTGAATTTGGAATCAGATTAATTAGATTGCCAAGAATAATTTCTGCAAAGTGGTCAAACTTTGAGCCTAGCTGTCGAGACATAAAAGCTATTGTGCAGCACGCTTCTCTCACAACCTGTGACCTGTAACATTCATAATGATGTTATAGTAAGATATCATTTCTAACACATAATTAAAGCATAGCTTGCACAGGATAGAGTAGCATGGAGAGCTGCATCAAACCAGTCTCAGAACTGAAGACCACAACAACAACAACAACAACAATTAAAGCATTTGCAGGATCTCAAACCTGTAGTAGCAATGTTTAAATATTGAAATGTGTGATATATTTCTACCGACATGTAATAACAGACTGTGTATTGTAGCAAAAACATATTGGTACAACAAACTAGGACTGCACAGTCTGTGACATAATTCCTAAATACATGTGAAGGATTGAGTTCCTCTTGACACAAATGGCGTCTTGTACACCAAAAAAATTTCTGAATCTATGCTGAACACAGACTGTACAGATACTTAACAGTTCCTATCTTGTTAATAAAAATTCATGAAATTTAGAAAACTGTAACTGCCGTTTTTTACTATGACCTCTTTCTCTGAGATTCCCTGAAGCAGGCCAAATACAATGTACAGGTTTCAAATAATACCAGTCCATATTATCATGCCAGTAATGCTACTGCACATTCGCACAAGTAGGAAAGCCATGTAATTAACACATTTACCTTAGCACTTATATTTCAAAATATTGAAGGAAGAGAATACTTAAATAAATCAATTATGTGCAATTTTTAATAATAATAATAATAATAATAACTGTCTTCATGTAACTCATTGAAGTCATTTCTATTTAAAATTAAATTACTAGAAAGAATGTGCTGAACACATGTTGATTAACTATAAATCGGTCATTTCTCACCTATCACCACCTGGATATAATCATGACATACAGGATATACAATTTGTCAATTTTACCGGGTATGCTATTTGTTAATTTTACCGGATCTAATTTGTCAATTTTGCATGCATAATACATCTACAATCCATTTCAGTGCATAAGGAACTATACATCTTAGATCCATTCTTCTAATTTCTAATAGTGTTCTTATTTCATCTCACTTGGTTTTCATGCAGTGCATAAACCAAGAGAGTGCACTCTAATTTGTCAACTACCAAGGCCTAGCTCTAATTTCTTCATTTTCTTGAAACAAATAGATGCTGACGTTCTTCAGAGATTTTAGTATGCTTTAACCAAAACACTTCCCTAGTACTTATTAGGAACATTGTCTCCAAAATGCCAATTTTTTTGACATTATTATTATTATTATTTTTTTTTTTTTTTTTTTTTTCATTCAGGCCCACACGGAGACATGTTGGATGGCACCTAAGAGCCGGCGCTCAGCAGATGCTACCAAGTGGCAGCTGCACCAGATGCAAAAATCGTCAACGTACAATGCCAAGCAGAGGCCCAACAGAGATTACAAGTGCATTGATGGCTATGAGGAAGAGTGTGACACTTAGCACAGAACCTTGTGGAATACCATTCTCCAGACTGTGAGGGGCACTGTGTAAAGTGCCAACTCGAACTCTGAAGAGCTGGTGCGAGAAAAATTCACAGATAAAAATCAGAAGGGGCCCACGGAAGCCACAGTCATGGAGGGTAACTAAAATGTGATGGCACCAAGCCATGCTGTATGCCTTATATAGGTCAAAGTAACCGCGACAAGGTGCTGGTGGTTAGTAAAAGCCTGTCGGATGGTTGTTTCCAATCTGAGTAAATGGTCAGTTGGAGATCGTCCTGCACGAAAGCCACACTGATATGGGAACAAAAGGCCCTGAGATTCGAGTACCCAATATAATCTGAAGCTAACTATCTTCTCAAGCCATTTACATTTGTCAGACGTTGGCTTCTTCCTGGGCTTAAGGACAGGGATAACAGTACAGTCTCATCATTGTGACAGAAAAACACCCGTGAGCCAAATGCAGTTGAAGATCTTCAGGAGATGTTGCCTCTGGGGAGCGTCCAAGTGTTGGATGATCTGGTTGTGGATGGAATCCGGCCCTGGGGCCATGTCTTGTGAAGAGGTAAGAGCCTGCAAGAATACCCATTCAGTGAAGGGTTCATTATAGGGCTCAGCGTAGTGCAGGATGGAACATAGGTGGGTCTGTTAAAACTCTAAATTTCTGCCGGAGAGAGGTAGCAGGATGGGAAGAGGACACCGGTGCCATCGCAAAGTGTGTCGCGAGCTGTTCTGCAAGGAACAATGGATCAGTGCACAGAACACCTTGGAGGTTAAGACCTTGGACAGCTGACAGTCGCTAGCCGCCCTGAAGGCTACGGAGCTTTGACCAAACCTGTGATGAAGAGGCATACATCCCCAAGGAGGAAACACAGCGCTCCCAGCATTCCTTTTCACTCTGCTTAATAAGGTAACGAGCCTTAGCATGGAGACACTTAAAAGTGAGAAGGTCGGTCTGTGAAAGGTGTCGTTTTAATTGCTGCAGCGCCTGTCGGTGGTCCTGGACAGCGACTGCGACACTTTTAGTCCACCACGGTACCGGTCGACAACGAGGGGGACCTGTGGATAGGGTGTCAGCAGTGCCAGTAGCACAAAGATAATGGCAGAGATGCCTTGCACGACTGCACCAATGGAATTCAAGAGGGAGGTGTCGAAGTGCACAGCAGACATATATAAAAGCCAATTGGCCCTGTAGAATGCCCAACATGGGGGCCTGTCTGCCTGACGGCAGCAGGGGAACAATAGAATCACCAGAAAAAGTGCCCGCAAAAGGCAAGGGTCCTGAGTTCGAGTCTCGGTCCGGCACACAGTTTTAACCTGCCAGGAAGTTTCATATCAGTGCACACTCCGCTGCAGAGTGAAAATCTCATTCTGGAAACATCACCCAAGCTGTGGCTAAGCCATGTCTCCACAATATTCTTTCTTCCAGGAGTGCTAGTTCTGCAAGGTTTGCAGGAGAGCTTCTGTGAAGTTTGGAAAGTAGGAGACGAGGTACTGGCAGAAGTAAAGCCGTGAGGATGGGGCGTGAGTCGTGCTTGGGTAACTCAGTTGGCAGAGCACTTGCCAGCGAAAGGCAAAGGACCCAAGTTCGAGTCTCGGTCCGGCACACAGTTTTAACCTGCCAGGAAGTTTCATATCAGCGCACACACTGCTGTAGAGTGAAAATCTCATTCTGGCATTCTTTATAGTCATTTTTTTTTTCTTTCTCACTGGACCACACAACATCCATGAAGACTCTTTCAGTGCCAAAGGCACACTTTATTTTTCTGCTTTCTTAACTGTTAATATTGAATGTATGTCTAGTTACTGCAATATTTACACTAGCAGTATTATCACTGTTACTGCGTATCATCACAAGCTTTTCTACGTTTTTATTTCATCATATACACTTTGTCTACTTTGTTTCCCAAAGATGATTAGGGTTCAACATCCCATCAGTGGCAAGGTTAGTAAAAATGGTGCACAACTTTGGATAGGGTTTAGACAGCAAAAGAAATCAGAAGTGTCCATTTCAAAATACCCAGTTCGGCATGTGCCTCCAGAAATTAGTAGTGCCCATATCAAAAGACCCATTCTGGCATTTGCATTAAGTGATTTTGGGAAATTTGCCATGGCTGTTTCAATAAAATTATTCCAGTACTCAAATGATTCAGGAACCAAGAACAACCTAAATCTGAATGGTTGGTTGGGGATTTGAATCCTGCTCTTTCCACATGCAAGTTCTATGCCTTAAGGACCGAGTCCCATGGCTCAGTGTGTTTCAATGTTTGTGCTTTACATTCCCCTATCTACTCTCCCTATTCAATAAACTCCAACATTTCATTAACAATCCAATACCTCTCAATAATTCATTCACATGTTCAGTAATATGGCCGAAAGGCCCAAATACACTAACAAAATTATCACAGCAATAAGGTAGCCATGAACAGCTTCATTCATGAAATGTGTGTGTCACACGATTTCTGATACACAATTTTGTTGAAGCACTGATTAACTGAGCAACCAAAAACTATTAATATCACTCTCACAATTCCACGCAGAATCATTAACAGTTCTCTTGTTTATCAAAAAAAGACATCTCAGAGCTTGAGAGAAACCTGCACTACAGAGAGAAATTTAAAAAGAACAAAGTTTAAGTACTAACCTCAGATCTTTCAAAACTCCTAAAAATGGTGTCTCCATTAAACGTAAGTGTTTGAAAAATTCCTCATGCTTAGCAGCTCGAGCCATTACAACAGATCGTAGTTTTTTCAACTGAAATACACAAAAGTTTTTACTTATTTTAAGAAATCAATTTTATTAACACTTATAATCCTAATCATCACATTACTAACCGCCTCAACACGTTTTGACCAATCATTATTTGGATCATTAATGATGTCAGTTATTTTGGTCAGCGCTTTTTCCAATTCTCGCACAGTGAAAATTTTGGCTGGTTGAACTTCCTCAAAAACTTTCACAAAATGCTCCTCGTCAAGGGCTCCTGCTGATGCTGTAATTGTGTAAAAAAGATTTAGTTAGTATCTCTAATCCATTTAAAT
Organism: Schistocerca cancellata; assembly: GCF_023864275.1. Classification (NCBI taxonomy): domain Eukaryota; kingdom Metazoa; phylum Arthropoda; class Insecta; order Orthoptera; family Acrididae; genus Schistocerca; species Schistocerca cancellata. The sequence goes on from NW_026046834.1 coordinate 160,247, forward strand.
TTTGAATAGGGCCTGTGCCACAGGTATACCCTCTGATAAATATCACTGCTGATTTCAAACACTGGAAAATCCAGGGTCGAATATTAACAATATAAGGAACAGATAGATTGCTACTCACTATAAACATGACATGTTGAGTAGTTACACACAGGCACGACAAACAGACCCTTACACTTTAGCTTTTGGCTAAAGCCTTCTTCAGATAAGGAACACACACATACACACTCAATAACCAGTACAGGCTGGTCTCTGCATGCCATAGATGGTGGCCATGTATGCATGAGGTGTGCTTGCTTGTGTGAATGAATGTGTGTGTATGTGTGTGTGTGTGTGTGTGTGTGTGTGTGTGTGTGTGTGTGTGTGTGTGTGTGTGTGTGTGTGTGTTTTTCCTATTCTGATGAAGGCTTTGGCCGAAAGCTAATGCGTAAGTGTCCTTTCATTGTGCCTGTCTATAACTCAATGCATCATCTTTACGGTCAGTAGCAATCTATCTTTTCCTTATACCACTGCTCATTTTTCTCTTTAACATAATTATTGTGAGCCATATCATTACAAAACATCATGAATATCTTCTCATTTGCTCTCTCTTCAGTAATGTATATAACTTCCATCATCAAACTACATGACTAAATTGGACTAAAAGCTTAAGTTTAATGCTATGTGATATGTGAACTCTGTGGAAGTAGCTTTCTTTTATAAGCTGCCAATTTTGTTATATCATGGATCCCTAAGCATGAAGAGTTAATTTGTCTTCAACTATGGCTGAACACTCCAGCCTCAGTACAACATGACAGCATTAACCCTCCATGCATTTCCATCTGCATGACTAAACATTATTTAGAGATGATATATTTTTGGCATTGTGTTTTATATATAAAAAGAAAGATGATGAGACTTACCAAACAAAAGCGCTGGCAGGTTGATAGACACACAAACAAACACAAACATACACACAAAATTCTAGCTTTCGCAACCAACGATTGCCTTGTCAGGAAAGAGGGAAGGAGAAGGAAAGACAAAAGGATATGGGTTTTAAGGGAGAGGGTAAGGAGCCATTCCAATCCCGGGAGCGGAAAGACTTACCTTAGGGGGAAAAAAGGACAGGTATACACTCGCACACACACACATATCCATCCACACATACACAGACACAAGCAGACAAATATATATATATATATATATATGTGTGTGTGTGTGTGTGTGTGTGTGTGTGTGTGTGTGTGTGTATGCTACTCTTGATGTTCACAAAAATCTGTGCTGGATAACTGTCTCTAATCAAAACTGGTCGCACCATCAAAAAATTGAAAATCAACTTGAAGTGTTACATGATGTCATTTTTACCACTGCTGTGGAACACAGTCAACATAAAATACCACAAATAACTGTTGTATTGTCCAATATTGACAGATACAGTATTCCCAAACTCTTGTGTTGTCATTGCTCAAGGTATGACCCAAGCCATGAGGGAGTCTCATAAAAAGTATTATAATAAATAAAGAGATACCTGTAAGACATATTACTGTAAAATATGAGCTAAATCACATACCTTTTTTACTGCCTTGAGTTCCTGATGAAGAAAATCGGGACATATCTCTTGAAGCATTTGTTAACATGCATTGCAGAACAAAAACTGTGTTAAGAATGTGAGTAATGGACACAACATACATGCAAAATTGTGAAAGGGATTAATTACGGTGCAGTCATTTTACAAATATTGAAGATACGTACAAAGCATTCATGAGACAAGCACACAAGCAAGTACACAGACATAGGAAGTGGATAATATATGCTCTATTATTTGGCAGGTCTATCCATATGTGGCAGTCAAATGAAAATGAGACAGATGGAAAGTAGTAAGTAATTTCTTTATTATTTCAAAAGTAATCACTGTAACATTTAATACTTTTATCCCACTGTCTGACAAGATGGTCAATGCTTTTGTGGAAAAATGTCTGCAGTTTCCCACAGAACAATTTTTGTACCCAGGCATTGCACTGTTACGTCTGAAGCAACTTGATAGCCACGAATGTCTTCTTCATGGTTTCAAAAGTATGGAAATTGGTTGGGGAGACGTTGGGACTGTATGGAGGATGTGTATGAACTTCCCAGTGAAATTTCTGCAGTATAGTCAAAACAAACTTGGCAAAACATTGGTGGACATTACCCTGCAACACATCCATGCCCTCCATCAACATTATTAGACATTTGGACTCGATAGCCTGATTCACGTTTTTGCAAAGTGTCCATTTACCACGGTAGGAGGGCATTCACATGTTTCCACTTTTGGTTCTGACACTCTCTAGCTCAAAATAATGACATGTTTCACCACCTCTGACAGTATGGGACAGGACACAATATTCTTCACTGTGATACTGTTCCAAGTGCTGCAGTGATATAGGCATTCTGTTCAACTTCTGCTACTCTGTTAGGCTGTGGGGAACCAGCTGCACACAGATTTTCCAGAACTTCAGATGCTCTGTCATGATGGTGTGAGCAGTACTGTGACTGATGCCCAAGACGAGGCAAATATCTAACACCCTCTGGCATTGGTTATTTGTGACGGAACACCCACTGCAGTAATGATATGATGAGCCAGTCCTGGAAGACTGCTATTTTTCAATGACACCCAACCTCCGCCAAAGTGTTTATTCAATGCAATCACACGTGCACATGACGTGCTGTGTTTGTCATATACAGCACTCATTCAGGCATGAACTTCCCTTCCTGACAATCCTTCTGCAGTAAAAAACTGCACCTTGCTGTTCCTCTCGCCCAGAATCCATAGTAAAGTCAAACACACATTCAATTCATTGGCCTCACGTCAACCATGTTTAACAGACAAATGGCACAGAGGTGAGAATCACCCTGTTCTTTCCTGACTGCCAATGGAGGGCACTTCCACGCACACAGCTACCTGCACTACCAATGTGCACACTATGTTCATTTTGATTTGACTTCCCCTTATATATGAAGCAATAATGAGTAATCAGCAATGTGAAACAGATGGATTGTTGGGTAGTCTTCAAGGGTATAATGTCTGTAGACTTAAAGGCAGGAAAGAATGGTTGATTGCATTAGAAGTAATAGCCCTTTAAATTGTTACTAGCCATTATTAATGTGTTCAAGATTTTTGCAGGGATCTATGGTTAAGCAAAGGATCTTCATACTTGTCAGCACCACCCACATTCCAATGCATAAGAGTGATTTCAGTAAAACCATACCATGATACTCAAAGAAATTAATAATTTTTGCCTACACGTCACGTTCTGCATGAATGCAGAAAAAATAATATGAACTGATGATTTATTTAACTAATATTTTATATTTTCAAGGGTAAGATTGCTTTTATAACTATAATATGCACAGGAATGCATTACAAACAAATACAGAAGCAGGCCACATTTAAATATGAGCATTAGTCTTCAGAAAGATGACAATGTTTGCAGGCTGTTTTTAATAAGCTAATTAATCACCCACTGAAGACTTAAAAAAAAAAACAACATCAGGGATCAAACTAAATAGCAAACATAAAATAGTTAAAGCAATATTCAGTATCTTGCATTCTGCAGTATAAACTGCCCTCAAGTACTTATTTTATCTGTATTGCCACAAAACAATATTTTTCCTCATCTGTTATTGGAACAGACACATACTCAAAACTAAAGGTATAAACATACCTTTTAAAAGGGCTAACAAACCAACATTTTTCAGTTAAGTTTACCAGAGCATGAGCAGAGTACACTTTTGGCTGCTGTTAATCAGTGGTAACAGATTACACTGATATTTATTGAACCTGTGACTGTTTCTAGAATAAATAACATAGTAAAGACAGCAACCAGTCAGTAGATAATGATCATTTCACTTTGAAAAACCAGTTTCAAATGCTTCACTTATCTTCAGTGGATTATACGGTTTATCTCACATTTGTAGCAACTTTGGAAAGCACTGAAATGGTCTGGGGAGACATGCCTCCAAGGTAAAGTACATAAAATTGAAGCACATGTTTAAGGCAAAATCTTGGCTCCACTAAATCTACATCTGTACTCTGCAAGCCATCATATGGTGCAGGGTGCATGGTGAAGCATACCTTATATCACTGCTAGGCATTTCCCTTTCTGTTCCACTCACAACAGAGCAAAAGAAAAACGGCTGTCTACATGCCTCCATATGAGCCCTATTTTCTCTATCTTCTATTTGTGGTCCCTATGTGAAATGTATGCTGTCAGCAGTACACTCATTCTGCTGTCAGCCACAAATGCCAGTTACCTGAATTTTGTCAACAGTGTCTCACAAAAAGAGTGTTGTTCTCCCTTTAATGTCTTTCTTTAATCCTACCTGGTAGCAGCTCCCTAACACCTGACTACTATTCCAGAAAGAACTGCACAAGTGTTCTGCATGCTCTCTCTTCCACAGATAAGCTACACTTTCCTAAATTCTCCAAATAAACTAAGCCATTCACCTTCTCTACAACTGACCTTACATGATACGTCCATTTCAAGACGCTTTGCAACATTACATCTACATATTTAAACAACATGACTGTGTCAAGCAACACACCATTAATACTGTATTCTAACATTACAGGATGTTTTTCTTACTCATCTGCACTCATTTACAGTCTTCCATGTGTCAAGCAAGCTACCACACATTACACTACACAGAAATTCTGTCTCTCGCTACAGCCACTCAATAATGATCCTTTCCCATATGCTACAATGTCATTAGCAGTCACAGATTGTTGCTCACCCTATCAATTGTAGTGTGTGTGTGTGTGTGTGTGTGTGTGTGTGTGTGTGTGTGTCCTTGGAGATCTTGAGGGAGAAGGGTTGAGAGCATTCTCACTGTCCCTGGCAGCATGATGTCAAAATGGACATAAAAATGACGCTGAAACTAATATAAAATATGATGAAACTGACATAAAACATGATGATGAAACTGCTGACACAAAAAGATTTCATATCATCAACATCTTGTACCCCACAACTTATTCAATTCTAAAAGGAAGAATAACACACAACATCGTTATGCACACCTTTGGACAGCGTATTATGGACAGATGAACAGTGAAGCACTGAGACATCTACTAGGCAGACCTCAAAACCCAACTTTTCAAGAGACATAAATTTTATAAATATGTTGCAATAGTTCATGTACTGTAATGTGTTAATATTAACAGGGGAATGATAAGGACGAAAGTTCAAGACAGGCAGCAGTTTAAGCAAGCTACGAGGGTGGTTTGAAATGTTCTCGGAACAGAATAGAAAAAAAGTACTTTTATCACTGAAACTTTTATTTTTATTTTTCAATGTAGTCTCCTTGTACATTAATGCACTTGGTCCAATGATGTTCCAGAGCCCTAATCCCATAACGAAAATTAGTTTCCTCCAGGCCTGTGAAATAGTTGTCAACTCCGGCTATCAATTCTTCGTTTGAAGTTAATCTACCAAAAAAAAATTTCAGTTTTGGGAAGAGATGGAAGTCTGATGGAGTGATATCAGGTGAATAAGGTAAGTGTGGCTCATATTCATACCTTAGTTCGTGTAATTCTGCCATGGTGACAACACGTGTACAGGCGCACATTGTCTTGATGGAAGATAACTCTCTTCCTTACTAAACCAGGTATTTTTTTGCATATATTTTGTTGCAATTTGTGCAGGAGGTTAACATAATATTCTCCAGTAATTGTTTGCCCAGTAAGGAGATAACCTACAAACAGAATCCCCTTAGCATCCCAGAACACTGACACTATGTTCTTTCCTGCTGAAGGAATTGTCCTTGCTTTCTTTGGTGGCGGAGGATCGGCATGTTTCCACTGCTTTGACTGTTGTTTTGTGTCTGGGGTATAGTAGTGCACCCAAGCTTCATCTGTGATCACAAACTGGCACAAAAATTCTTGTTTGTTTCTCCTAAAATGGGCCAAACATTGTTCCGATATGTCCATTCTCATGATTTTTTGATCCAGCGTCAAGAGTCATGACACCAATCTTCCAGATAATTTTTTTTTTCATTTCTAATTCTTCAGTTAAAATGTGATATACCCCTTCAGATGACATCTGGAAAGCATGAACAATATCATGTACTTTTAATCGACAATCCTCCATGACCATTTTATGCACTTTTGCAATAACTTGTGGAGTAGTGACACATCTCGCTGACCACTGCACAGATCATCATCTAAGCTCTCCCGACCAAATTTAAATTCATTTGTTCACATGGTAACAGTTGAATATGAAGGATCCGAGTCCCCCAATGTATTCTGGAAATCAGCATGAATGTCCTTTGCTTTCATGCCTTTCTTTACGAAGTACTTAATCACTGCTCGAATCTCGATCTTTTCCATCTTCGCAAATCACTACGCGGGAACAACAACAGAGCCACGTCACCACCACAGCGCTCTTCCAAGAGCACTGACGTGGCCTGTGTTTACAGGCAACAGACCAATGAATATCATGTGAACAACTCGTTGCGCTAACGCTGACCTCTCGTGGTGATTCTGAAAACTTTTCAAACCACCCTCGTGTATTATAACAACAAGTGACAATATTATAGCAACAAGTGACAAGGGTACTTCATCAAGCAAAGATATATCTGATTTGGTTAAGCTTACCATATTAATGTGTGATGTCAGTATAAAGCTAGTGTCTTAGTGACTGCTGGGTAAGAAGAATTTTTTTTTTTTTTTTTTTTTATATGTATAGCTGCATGCAGTTAAAAATAGTAAGAACTGTGGCTGTTGCACATGGAAGCTGATGGAACTGGACAGCACCTGGAAATGGTTGGAAACTGCATTGGTCACAGTCTGAAGACTTTTGGCTGCTGCCCTGAACTGCAGTAGCATTGAAGCATCAGCAGAGAAAGATGTGTTGCCTTTGGCGTCTCTAGCAACACCTGGGATCTTTGATGTTGTAATGCCTTCCAATACACCTGACCTGATTGGTTCACACTCACCTAAGTGTGAATGGCAAATAGTGGCAAGGCTGCGTATTCCTGGACAGAAGGCAAAAGTGGGTAGTAGCAATACGGTTGTCTCCTTATGCCTTTAAAAACAGATGTGAAGCCTCGCTCACTAGTGAGAGAACAATTGGGACTGAGTCTGATCTCTCTGAAGATTCTAGACAGGTACAGAGGATGAATTTGCCAGGTATTGGGGACTCAAACATTAAGCATGTGATGGAACCCCTCAAGCAAAAAGGAGGCAGGTTGAGAAGGGAGACCAGTGTTGATTGGGGGGGGGGGGGGGGGTTTCTTGTCCAAGATGTGAAGGAGGCCCAGCCAGCAGCTACTGAGAGAGGAACTCATTCACGTTACCAAAATGCACACAAGTATAGGCCTGTATCACAGATTTTAACCTGTTGTAGAATTTTGAAACAGGTTTTATTCTTGTATATTATGATCTTGCCAGAGACCAAAATATCCTTCAAGCCATGATTTCAAGAAACCCAGCTCACATCATTCATCTACAAGACTCAGAAACCTGTAAACTACTGGCACCCACATTGACAAAGTGTTTCTCGAGCTCCAGAAGGCATACATTACAGTTCTGTACTGTCAGTCAATAAACAGCATATGGAACAAGGATCATCTTTGTTATTGAACTGAAGAGTTCCTAGCAAATAAAACACAGCACAGTCACGCTACAGCAATATGAGAACACAAAAAGAAATCTGTAATATAACACATACAGAACATTCAATGAAAGAATGTCTACTATCAAGATAATACTAAGAAAGAATAATCAAAAACAATATGTTTCATGAAATATGTAACATGATGTACATAAGAACAATAAGTACAGATTACTCTTCAATTATGTTACATGCATGGTTTATCAGCCAAACAACTCTGCAGACATTATAGGGCGCCAGAAAGCCATAGGTTAAGTCATCTATTTCTGAATCTCCACTTCTACTTTATTTACTGCCTACTCATTTGACCACTATATGCTCATGCAGATTTCAGAGAGATCTGGTACCAATCCACCCACCCATTCGCCAAATGTATTTATTTCCTTACCCCCATTTTTCTTCTGGTTCTGCCTGGAAGTGACAGATTACTGAAGGACTGTAGCCCTCTTTTTTATGTGGTGAGCAATACCAATCATGTACCCTAAGGATACAGTTATAGGAGTTTGAACCCACTAATGTCATTAAATGGGCAGACACAAGCACTTCAATTGAATTTCACACATTGTAAAACCAAGCAACAAAATAAAATGCGAAAATACTCACCACCCTTGCATAATGGAATTGCACAGAAACTGTAATAATTTAAATCCATAGTTTACATTCTTTCATGCAGTCTGAATTTCATAAACTTAATGAGAATTAACATAATTACATAATACTGTACTGCGTTATGCAGCTGTAAGCAGCTTATATTCCTGACCTGCCAGGAAAATCTACAATAAGTTCTTCCTGGAGCAGTCAACACACGTCAAAACATGCAACACAACATTCTTATTGTTTAAGTATCAAATTTATGCTGCATAATTTTTAAGCTACTTTTTTTTTAAAGCCAAACTCATGTATTTCTTTTTAATCCAATAACTTGTCCCACTTCTGTAGCATTAATTTATTTTGACTGCTGTTTTCTTTGATACTCATGCACCAAACATTTTCCCTTCCCTCACTAACCTGGCTTGTGTATTTGTTGCAGTATAAAGTCTTAAGTCATAAACCTAACATCAGTATGAGCCATGTGACAACTACTTGGTGGACAATGATGTCTACTGGACTTTTGCATACACTACAGTCTTACGTAATATTCATGCTCATGCATGTTTTCTAACGATATTTGCACACCTTCCATTTGGTCATTGCCTCAGTCATTTTCTTACCACTTGTAAATCTTCAAATAGTTTTCTCGCTAAATATGTTTGCCTGAATACATGTCCCATCCAATCCCATTTCAATTTCATTACTGTCATTATCACATCTTTCACTTCCGTCTGCCCTCTGATAAATTTTGTTTTTCTCTCTCTTCCAGTAGTCCCCGAAAAGCATATCTCCATTATTTGTCAAGCAACCCTCAATTTTTGAATTTTTTTCATTTAAAGTGCTTGTCTCTCTACTGAAGTCACAACTGGTAATATTATATTATGAACTTTCAATATTGAATAAACCAGAAACTTTATTTTGAAAACTGTTTATTTACCAAAAACACTCACGGCCAGTTCTACTCTTCTGCTTTATTTCTACTGCTGTCCATCTTTAAGTGCTCTAATTACAACCATTCATCAACTGGTTCTGTGACTCCTCTGTTTGTGTGCACATTTTTCTTCTTGATTTGATGACTATACTTCATTATAGCCTTATAAAAACAGACCAAGTAGACTGACTTTTGGACTTGTTCTATTCACTGATGAATCTTATATGCACTAGAGGCAAATAGCATAAAGTCATCAGTGGAAAAAAAAGGAGGAGGAGGAGGAGGAGGAGGAGGAGGAGAAGGAGGAGGAGGAGGAGGAGGAGGTGGTGGTGGTGGTGGTGGTGGTTCATGGACCTTCCATTCACATGCAGTCCTTAACCTCAACTATATATATAACTAAAATAGTTAATATAGATAGTAGTTATTATCATAGAGGGAGGTGGAAGCAACTGCTGACAAATGAAAGTTGAGACAACAATGTGCAAATTACAGAAGAAGGGACATGATGCTGAATCAGGCAGGATTCAAGTATCTACCGCAAAGCAGAACAAATTAAATGCACCCAACAAATATTTAACTGGTGATATAGACCAGCACCAGCACCACCAAGAATTAGGCCTTTCAGCCTATTTTGTCTCAGAATTGTTCATGCCACCATTTGGGGACATTTAACGCTCCTCTTGCCAGTTGGGTTATACTGCATTGCAGCTTCAGTTAGCCTATCATTAAACATATGTTGGACATGGTCATTCCGTCTTCTTTCTTTCTTTTTTTCCCATGTGTTCAATGTTTAGTTCTTGTCTAATATCGGTATTTATTTTATGGTCCAACAATGAATATACCACTACAAAGTGAAGGACCTTCCTGTCTGATGATTCGTTTCGATGTAATTGATCAGATGTTAGGATCCAACATTCACTACCATACAGCAGCAAAGGCAACACTATTACTTTGTATGGTTTAATTAGTGTTTCTTTCTGTATGTTATGTTGTAATGTAGATTGTATAGTTCCAAAGAATTGTCTCAATCTGGCCAATTTTAGCTCTGCATCATATGGATACAACAACATGGTACAGATAAACATCAAGTGGTAATAAGTACAGCAATCAGTCACAAATAATGTTTATTGCAAATCCAGATTTTGATCACCGTGTGGCCATCTTCAGTGTTTAAACACATACAAAAAACCCATTACAATAAGGTGACATGCATCCTTTAGTATATGTTCAGTTGTATAAGTTTTACTTGTGAGTTAATAATAAAATACATAACAGCAGATATCACTTAAAACATTACAACCATTTATACATAAACACAGTCCCAACTGGACTATCAATGTCAAAGACTGAGTTCACACTGAGGCTGCTGGCTACCATGTATGTCATATCAGTTTACAGTGTCCTCTACATATGTGATGGATTGCCAAAATATATTAACTAAAAAAAGTCTCTGATGTTTTAAAGTTACACATACATGATAGTGACTGTGTGAGGTGACAGGTGGCATCAGTTAGTGCTGTACATTTTTAGTTACATATAGTTTAAAAATACAGTAAGTCCTATCCAAAATATCTATATTAATAAATTTATTTAAACAGTGTTAAATCCAAAGTGTTGATAACTTACCCATATAATTACATCAACAACATTTATAACAACATAGTGAACAAATGGCAAAAAAAAAATAGTTTCAATGTAGTGGACAACAGTAATAATAAGTGTATTTGTTTACCATACTATGATAAAATTAGCGACAGGATAACCTCGTTTTTAGAAAAAGAAAAGTAAATGTGGAATTTTGTACCACAAGTAAACTGGGTAGTATTTTAAAAACAGTATGGAAAAAAGAAATGTTTTCCATAGATCAGACACCTACAGAAGGGGATGTCCCAACTGCGATGTTTGCTATGTGGGACAAAATGATAAACGGCTTGAAGCCAGCTTTGGCAAACATGTCACATTTTTTTCAAAAGAGGTGGCAGAAAAAATCTAATCTCTCCGCAAGTTTGAAATTTTTAATATCAGGCACTATCTTGTGGGACACTGCTTAACCCTTTAACTGCTCTAGATGTGTTAACGCGCACGCCTTTGTACCTGTCCCTGTGTGCTCTGAACGTGTTTACACGCGCCACCAGTCCTTCTACCTGGCACACGTCCAGAGCACACAGGGACAGGTACAAAGGCGCGCACGTTAGAAGGACCAGTGCAGTTAAATGGTTAATTAGCAGGGGGCCACAAAACGTTTCCATTTTTTGAAATTATTTAAAAATCATTAGATTCAAATACTATGAGACTTCCAACAGACACATTGATCTGGCAGTAACGAACTATTTACGATTAAACTAATCCTAGATTGCACATGAGTACATAGTTTTGGTGGCAAATATATTACCCACAATTATACATGGTGTATCTGGAAGTTTATTAGTTTTAACACCAAACTGCATAAATAATAATGTATTTTTATGTGAAAACTGTGTGAAAGGACATTATAAAACAGAAAAATGTTGGGTCCGTTCGAAATAAAGCTGCTAGTCCAATAGCTTATAACACCATTTTTGTCTAATCTAATTCCTGTAGCTGCACTTAAAATTTGACAAATAAATTTATTAGTGTGTGTCTTCTGGATAAGATTTGCTGTAATTTTAAACTATAAGTAATTGTAAAAATGTACAATGATAACTGATGCCACTGGTTAGTACACACTGTCACCACCATATATGTATAACTGCAAAACATTATACACTGTCAGTACAAAAAAAACCACACAGTTGCAAATTTCACTTTTTTTATTCACTCAATGACTAGTTTAAGGCCGGGATCCATTTTCAAATCATCATAACATAGTCAAAAATGGTGTTTCCAAAAATGCAAAAACTATGTAAAAAATGTGCAAACACACTGCTCATTTGCATATTTTTGACATAGTTTTTGCATTTTCGGAAGTACTATTTTTGACTATGTTACGATGATTTGAAAGTGAGTTCTGGCCAGAAACTAGTTATCGAGTTATTAAAAAAATTGAGATTTGCAACTTTGGCTGGTTTTTTGTTGCACCAATTAACAGAAGTTCCTGGCCTACAATTATTACAGCATGCTGAAAGTTCGTAAATTGGACACTATTGTTAGTTACAACTGCCAGTTTGTTTTATGTATGTGCATGAGTTTTTAAAAAAGTATAAAATAAGAAATAAAATAACAAAACATGTGATTGTAAAATAAAGTCCATATAGTTTAGCAATGCCATGTAGTGGGCGCTGTAAACTGGTACGAAATAACAAGAAGCCAATGGCCTGTGTGAATTCAACCTTTGACATGGATGGACCAGTTGGGACTAATGTAAAATTTTAACTTGCATCTGCTAATACAAACTTTATTACTGACTCACACTTAACACTTACATAACTGTACACATAATAAGGTACGCATATTACCTTATTTTAACTGGTTCCTTATATGTTCTTTAGCATTGAAGATGGCCACACACTGAATAAAATCTGAATTTGCAATAAACATTATTTGTAACTGATTGCTGTACTTTTTACCAGCACTGCAGTCAGCAATCCATACAACAGCACTAGGTGTCCTCTGGCTACCCACAACAGCATAATGGAAACATAGACCATGCATGTATTTGTTTGTACTTATTTAAAATGGTTCAGTTAGCTGAAAAACCTGTCAGGTGGGAAATATATGCCATGATTCCTTTCCTGCCTTTGAAAGACAGGTAAGTTGCCAAAATGAATTAGTTTATTAATAATGTTTATGGAGGAAACTTACAGTGTGATTGGCTTGTAAGAAAAGAGGATAAATCATTCAAAGATGGCCATACTAATGGTCATGTTGAGGTGAAAAGTGGGTAACTACCTGTTGCTGCTGCTGTTATTAATTAAGGTAATATACTAATTTATGTAGGTTAGCAACTAACAGTAAGATTGGTAGGGGAAAGTTTGGTAAAGTGGACAGAACAGGAAAAGTGGCCATTGGATATTTACGCTCTGAACAGCACTGCTGCCTGCCAAGAACTGGTCACATTAGTTCAAAAATACACTGCCCTTGTTGTCAGTGAGATTGGCAGAGGAAGTGTGTTCCATTATTTCTGAGTAAAAACTTTTTCGTTTATGAGTTGCCTGAGGTAACATATTCATTTTATCATTCTTACTACCTCACTTGTATGGAGAGTAATAATTTTTAACACTATCAATGTTTAAACAACACCTTTTTGCCTGCAAACATAGTTCCTTGTTATTTATTTCAGTTTGATAAGTTTTCTACCCCAATAGGAGTTGGTTACTCCCAATAAAACACGCATAATACAAATGATAAAACCTGAATCCTTTTATATACAAAGCTCTCAGCCAACATGTCTGTTCTGTTGTATTTGGCCTAACACAAAAGTGCGACTGAAGACAGTCTGCTGCACCCAACTGGTTTTCTTTCGTACACTAGGGCATGAAGATGCCTACAATACGCACCAAGAAATCAGAAAAACAGACCTCGGACTCTGTTGCGATGGCACTGTCCACGATACCCGTTTAGGTATGGAAAACTGGCCATGTGTAATACATGTAGTTCCAACATATTATTTTCTTTTTCACTTGAAAATATTTGGTGCGATACCTTATAATACATAGAGTCAAAATGGGTAGATGGTTAGCTATTAATAAGTATGGTTTGGTGAAAATTGAAATTGTCTTTACATGGCCATTTTACCCCCTCCCCCATGCAGCCCAAGGTGTAGTCCTACGATGTCAATAATGGCTCTTAAGCAAAGCTATTTGATGCCTACTGATAGAGAGGATCTGATACTTTACCTGATAAGACATTTACAGGATAGGCAATTCTGCAAAAATACATCAACCAATGTTTCATATGTAGTGTTACTTCTGACACTATAAATGCTGAGTAACATCAAGACAAATGGCAACTATGGGAGCACTGTAGACTAAATCCACTCCACAGCTGGTTTGGCCAATGAGAGTGAGGGTAAAATGTCAGTACTTGAGTCAAATGTATAGTGTGATGCGAGGCCAAGTAACACACTCTAAAACAAAAACTACGCAGCGTGAAGCAATTATCCAAATTGGACAGAAATCGTTAGGTGTGATGCACATGTACAGACACAAACAATTACAATTTCAGAATAATTGGGCGAGTTATTCAAGATAAAGAGCTACACAAACTGAGAAAGTTGATAGCTTGTTGGTCCACTTCTGGCCCTTATGCAAGCTGTTATTCAGCTTGGCACTGATTGATAGAGTTGTTGGATGTCCTCCTGAGGAATATTGTGCCTAATTCTCTCCAATTGGCACATTAGATTGTCAAAACTGCAAGATGGTTGAAGAGCCATGTCCATAATGCTCCCAATGTTCTGAACTGAGAAGAGATCCAGTGACCTTGCTAGCCAAGGTAGGGTTAGCTAAGCATGAAGACAAGCAGTATAGAAACTCTCTTCAAGTGTGAGTGGGCATTATCTTGCTAAAATGTAAACCTGTCTTACCATGAAAGGCAAATAAACAGGGCATAGAATATAGCCAATGTACCACTGTGCTGTATGGGTGCCATGGATGACAACCGAAGGGGACCTGCTATGAAGAGAAATTGTACTCCAGGCCATCACTCCTGGTTGTCAGACTGCATTGTGGGTGACAGGTTAGTTTCCTACCACTTTCAGAGGTGTCTCCAAGACATGTCTTTGATGATCATCGGGGCTAATTCGAGGTAGGACTCATCACTGAAGACAATTCTACTCCAGTCACTGAAATTCCAGGTTGAAGATGTGTCTGGAGATGTCCCAGACAGCAGTGGGATACCTATCCAACTGCACATGGCCTGTCAACCACATTTTGTTGTCCTTCATACAAGCCATTCTGGGGTTACATTTCGGAGAGATAATGCCTGCCTGCAAACAGTGAGAGTTTCTATAGCTCATCTTCATGCTTAACACACCCTTCCTTGGCCAGCAAGCCCGCCGGATCTCTCCCAACTGAGAATCCTTGGAGCATTGTAGGCAGGACCCTCCAACCAGCTCAAGACTTTAGCACTCTAACGTGTCAATTGCAATGTATACAGTCCAGTCACATTAATGTGAGCACCGACTGAGTTCTACATCACAATGCCATAAACACTAACACACAACTGGTGACAGCACTGGAAGTGGACGGTACATAAAGTGTGTCTGGGGATGCAAAAAACAGCGCACTTTTTCTTGTAATGTGAAAACTGAGTGCTTTATTTGATGTGTGAAAGGGCATGATCATTGGCTTTCATGCCAGGGATGGAAGCATTTCCGAAATGGCTAATACTGTAAACTCTCTGTGTTCCACTGTCGTTAAAGTATACCATACGTGGTAAAATGGCACTATCCAAAACTGGAGTTGAGGCAACCAAAGGATATAGTTGACGGGCGTGAATGACACCTGCATAGATGTGTATGGGTGAACAGATGTGCAACTGATCACCCACCATCTGAAAGCAAACAACCTGCAACAAGGAGGAAGCATTACGGTCTGAGGAATGTTTTCGTGGTATTCCCTGGGTGATCTTGTCATACTGGGAGGCACAATGGGTCAACACAAGTATGCATCTATCTCTGGAAACCATGTCCACCCCTACATTCAGTTTGTTTTTTCTTGGCACGATAGCATTTACCAACAGGACAATGCAATGTGTGACACAGCTCTCAGAGACCATGCACGGTTCCAAGACCACCAGGATGAGGTTACCATCCCCACTCATGCTGTTCATGCCACAGATCCTCAGCCAAGAAACCTACCGCAACTGACCACAGCGCTGTAGAGTTCTCCGTATTCCTGTTGGTAGCTTCCACAATCTCATTGACTCTCTTCGTTCACATCTCGCAGCGGTATGCGCTACAAAAGGTGGTTATTCAGGCTTTTGACAGGTGGTCACATTAATGTGACTTGACAACACAGATCTCATATCAACACTTGTACGACTGTACTGCCTCACTGCACTTGGTTTGCACATTTGGCTATGCACTGGATGGACCAAAGGAGTCATTATTGGTTATAAGGGTACATGCTTACTGTGGGTCATTTGCTTGTGCTCCGTGATGGAACTAGAAATTCTGTATTATACTTTTGCTGGCCTAGTATATCTCAATAAAACTCAATAGTAAGTACACAAAATCCTTCCCCCTTAAACTGGTGCACAGTGGCAGAACTGGTACAAGTAGCAAAGGATTGTGAGTACCCTTAATATTGCCTCAAGGTGACAGTAGGGAAGTCCAGTACTCAGGAACAACGGGCATTGGGGCCAAACGTTTGGTGGCAATGGGTGGCAAGAGCTGATGCAACAACTGTTTGGGGAAATGATTGACCTCCACTGGTTCATCACTTATCGCTGCTGGTTGTGACCTCAACTAGGTGGATCTACAGCACAGGCACTGAGATAGTACGTATGACGAGCTAACGGATTAGTTGAGATACCTTGGCCAGGTTGGTATTGCATGTAACTATACTGTGGTAGTATAGACTTAGGCCAGCTGTAGTGCTGGTCTACTGTAGCTACTCGGTTGGGCCTGACATGGTTGTATCAGGGGTATGTAATCCCTTACTTGTCATAGCCCCAACTGATTTTAGTGTCGCACTAGTCGCTCCTGTCAGGCCACCACCTTGAACATAGGAAACCATTATAGCCAATAATGACTCCTTTGGTCCATCCAGTGTATAGCCAAATGTGCAAACCAAGTGCAGTGAGGTAGTACAATCATATAAGTGTGGATATGAGCTCTGTGTTTGCTGAGTAAGGTGTCTGACAGCTGTGCCAGGGTAAAATCTCAGCTGTGTGGTGAGGTGTAATGATGAGAAGCAGGTAAGCGTGTCATAGCTTCCTTGGAGGCTACTGTCATTGTCATCAATTTATTAGTGTGGGCTGTAAATATTCAGACCAGTCACTCCACCCTAGAGATAGACACTGATTGAAAAGTGATGATCTGAGGTGTATTGCTGTTACTTTAACAAAAGGGCATAATTTACCAGATGAACTGCAGGTCATTATCTGATACTACGCTGTGCGTCATCCTCTCAACAGTGAACATGGTTGGCAATGCCCCAATTGTAACTACGGCTTCCTTTGATTACATTCCAGGCAATGTATGGAAAATTAAAGAGCATGTCCCCAACAAATAATCACAAAACCAATTTGTACCTGCTCTCATGAATGATTTGGAGTAGAACTGGTGGGAGGAAATTGCCTTGCTGGTGCTGACCAGTTTTTTGTGCATAGTTTGCAGGGCCAGACTGCATGTTCAATATCAACATAAATGTCTGGTCAACATCAATCATGCTTTTCCATTGACTTCATCCTATATATCCCATGGTGCGCCTCATCTAGTATTAGGAGCTTGGTTTGAACCACAACCCAGAATGAGGGTTGTTTGTAATCCAGTGAGGGAAACAAAGTAGTCTGTTGTACAAGATTTGTAACTTTACAAAGGTGCTTCACCCAACTACGGTACACATCATTAGCTACTTCTCTTAGAAGTAGGTCCTGATCTGTCAAATTTGGCACTTGCTGGGCTATTGCCAGAAATTTTTCTAGTGGGTCTCAGATGTTTTCGATAAACTGAAAACAAAGTCATAATCGGGACTAGTGGAAAATGTAATAAGTTGTCAGTATTGGCATATAGAAAAGTACGCCTGTAGTGGACCTCACCGTAGTAACTGCTTAAACCAAGGCCTCCAACTAAGTTATTGTGCTGGTATGTCTGCATCTGGTCCTTACAGCAAAATTAATGTAATAAGGAGTAATTTGGTCCAGAAAAAAAGAAGCGTTAAGTTTTTTTTACATGAGAGCAGACTTCAAACACTTCTGTAATTTTGAAAAAGCTGCCAGGCTATTAGTATACTACATAAATTTAAGCCAATAGGAAGAGTACAAAATATGTGTGGCCCATGGAATGAATTTGCCGTAATCGTTTATTTTACCCAATACCAACCGGAGTTCTTCAAAATTTGGAGTAGAGAGATCATTAACTTAATCAACAAGGGCTGATATAGGTCAGAGACCGTCTCTGCTTAGTATGTAGCCATAATGGACACACCAGAAAAAAGTTACACTCTCTCTTTTTGCATCTGAATTTAATCTCTGTAAGTTCACAAAATAGGTGTAAATTTTTGAGATGTTACTTGCAAATAGCCCCTGTGTGGATGATGTAGTCAACATAATTCGCAGCTTGTGGCACCAACATATCATATCATAGCTGCTGCAAGTATCTCTGGAATATCACGGTAGCATTTGCAGATGCAAATGGAAACCTATTTAAGTGTATATTCAACATGGTCAAATCAATCCGAACACTTAATGATTCCACATAACTGTTTTTAGTAGATGTTTTGCAGGAAAAAGGTTAGTTAGAGAGCTCAAACCAAGAACTGCTGATAAATCAACAAATGAAACAGCTTGTTCCTTCGGAAATTCCACATTCAATTGTACAGTTAGGTACAAACTGTGACTTGGTCAACTTTGAATTTTGTCTAGCTGTAGAGAAAATATTAAATGAAGTGCCTTGTGAACATTAAAATGTCACATATCAGCATGTGAGATTTAACGTGACAGAATGAAAAGTTCCTAGGAGAGGATTTTGTGATGTCATTTTGGCCTGTACAGGAAAATTTGTCCTACGGCACTCGTAGGTGTGTGGAATCAGTGCATATAAGAAGGTGATCCTTTGTGTACTTGCATACAAATTGCACAGAAAAAGATTCCAGCAGGAACACATTCAGACACTTCTTCATTCCATGCCACAACATGCAGTGCACGCAGTTTCTGCAGCAAACTAGAATCTAAAACTCAAGAGATCATGAACAGTTACTTAATCCCAATCATTTTTCTATTTTCATAGCCATAATTTTTGGTAAACTAATTTCAGTATAATCATCCTTCACAGTGTTGGAATTTTCAGAAACATTATTATATATGTTAATAATGGTTAGTTTGATTTGTCTTTGTAGGTGGTTCAGTACTGTTCTGTCTAAAATTCATTTGTACTACAATGTTTGCAACATTTCACTAAAATGAAGACTGACACAACATACCAATGCTGAAATGGTTCACAGCTACAAAAAATGGCTGGGTCCATTCCTTTCCAGCTCAATCAAAATACATAATTCAGAAAACAAATAGTAAAGAAGTATATATACTTTCTCTGATAAAGTTGTCAACGGATGTAATAAGCCACAAAGTTTTAAGTCCACAACACTAATTTAGCTATAAGAATAATTTTCATAGATATTTCAGACCATAATTTAAAGTATGCCTATTTGTTGACTACAAATACAGATAACTCTGACCATTGACTTTTTAAATATTTATTTATTTCCTCAAACTACTTTTTGAGACTAATGAGGAATGCACAAGTTGTGTATTTATTTTCGTAGCATGATGCTGGATACTGGCTTGCGGCAGTATGGGCAGTGATGTACTTAATATCGACCTGGAAGTTTCCATTTTAATTACATACTGACCACACAATTAACTTTATACTGCAAACAGTGACTGCCATATAAATCTACCAGTATCGGTTGTACAACTACTATACGGAAATGAACATATATATATTAAAAGTGACTGGTCACAGTTACCTGTATTTATTTTAAAATAACACAGTAATATCTTCTAAAATGTCCATAAATGACAAACGTAATCTTAATATGCCTCATAAATGTTTCTACACTTGCAACTGGGTAAAATCACTGTCGTTTTAATATGAAATAACTTGTATGATTTCAAAACAATGGAAATGATGCACACTACTTTACATTTAATATCTTGTACAGTTATTCACATTTGTTACACCTTGCATACATCCACAGACAGTAAACAGTACATAGTACACAATAGTGATGAGAAATTTGAACAACATTAATTCTACACTAATCAAGCCTACTCACTTGAGACTACATGAACTATATACATTGTGGCAAAGGTGTTCACAATGGGGGGCAGGGGAAAATCATACCTGGTGCAGATGACGCAGTAACCAATTGACGTTGAAAGGAGGCAGAACGCCTGGTTTTAGATCCCGGCCCTTTCGTTAACATGCAAAGCAGAACAGACACCATATTAAGGAAGTGAGTATGGGTCACATCAACAATTGCAAGACAATAATTCAGAAGACGATACATTATACAGCTCAAAAAGGAAAGTTTATTCAGAATTGTGATTAGCCTACATATGAAGATAAGTAAAGCTACTGATGATGGTTAAGCAAGCAAACATGCAGACAGATATACAAGCAAGCAGCAATGTCACTGGATGATAGAGTGTAAAATATCCACATCAAGCCACACACAGCAGACTTTGAAATATCTGTGAGTTTCACATAAAAATATATTAGAAAGCATTTAGGATACAGAATCCATTTTGTAAATTATTGTGATACACCAGTAACAATACATTACCTGGAAACTTCACCACCATCCAATCTTAACCAGTTTAATGTTCTTTTTAATATTTAAATTGTATTAATGTGAACACATTAAGCTAGACTGTGTTACAAGGATAATCCCCCCAACCCACCCACCCACCACACACACACACACACACACACACACACACACACACACACACACACACACACACACACACACACTTCCACCTTTTAGACACCTGTATATTCAGTGAGCAGTACATACAGTGCACTCACATAAATGCATTTAAATTATCAGGACAACAGTACATTAGTTTTTACACATGGTAACAGAAAATATCTGCAATGACAACGGCATTTAATCATAAATGTCAGCTTTTTATAAAAAGTTCAAGTTCTTTCATCAATTTCACTAGCGTGAAAACTGTCTCTGAAGAAAGTATTCAGTACGGATCCTAAAAGCTCAGTGACATTAGTGTTGGAAAATAGTAGACACACCAAACCAAAATGTAATGTCATATCTGCAACAGAACAAAGAACTCAACTCCATTAAATGACGTCCATTTCTTCTCAATATTATCAATCCTGCAAATCTAAGGCAAAGCATTCATTCCATTCCCTCAAAGTATTTTCTTTTATATATATTATTTAAATGCAAGGACTGATTTCTTTCATTACTGTGAGCTTCACACTGTAAAGGAGAAATAGCATGCTGTCCTTGTAATCAACAAATTTAAAAAAATGCCCAAACTGAAAATTATGAGTGTGCCAAAATCTCAGCATCTATCTAATATAGAACCAGAAAAATCCAGTAAACATTAAATATAAATTACTCATGAAATAACATGCACCTGTTTGCTCATTCACAATACCTATTCAAGTAACATGTCATCCAGGTACAGCCTCGCAAAAGCTGAGTAATATAGGAACATAAATTTATTATTGATGACAAAAAAGGTAGTTGCGGCAAGATCCATTTCCTGCAGTGTAGTCTTTTTGTCTACAGACAAAACATATCAGTGCTCATATTACAGATCATCATATAAAATATAGTAGATAAAATATTTTTTCTCACACGAACGAAATGAACATACCAGCAATGAGTTAGTAACAAATTTGTTTCTCACCTGGTGAAATTGCTTTGCCTACTCCAGACCTCACTGAAAAACTTGCAGATCGCTGTCTTCCAGATTTCGGCTGAAAATCACACACATTACCAATGAAATGATTGCATTCAACTAAAACATGTATTATATAACAGTAACATCAATTTTCATTCATGTGTCAGATGAAATGTTCAAAATAACACCATTAACTGGAGGTCCGGAAATACAGTTCAAAAGTAGAGATAAAAATTTCTCAGCAATTTAAAACTGTTCTTCTCTTACTATCAGCAAAATGCTCATGAAATTTGTAAATTTTTCCCACAGTCAACAGCACTGGTGTGTTCTATGGGTTGCTTCCAAAAGTTGTGGATTCTACTGATGACAATGACAATTAATAACACTACATAAGTATAACAGAGAAAAAATAGCCACCCTCAAGTGATATTACACTTATACCGTGTAATGTGATGTCTAAACTCACAATGGTCTCAATTCAGCAATGAAGAAAGTCCACAGTTTCTTCAGGAATGTCATAACCAGCTGAAGCCACTCAATGATTAGATCCTGTAGAGAAACCAAATTCAAGGAGATGTTGATAGCTATGTCTGACATGATTTTCCAGATGGTTCCAGCATTTCATGGGTCAGCTGAGGTGCAAGAGGGCGCCTGAGTGAGTAATGCAAATTTGTGGGCTCAGGTCACTGTATGAGTAACACCAAAACATCACTGAACCATTTTCAGCCTGAACTACATCCTCAGCACACTGTGAGTTAAACATATCAATGGGCCATTGGTGTTCCCAATGTCCTGAATGATTTGAAGAGAGAAAAATCATGTCTCGTCAGACCACAGTACGTGCCACAGCCAGATACTACGCAGTTTCTGTGTTCTTTAGCCATCGGAAGAAGTGATGTTTCATGAGCTACTGTGAGCAATGGCCTTTTGTGAGATGTCTGACACCCAAGTGCCCACTGCATTTTATTCCTCTCTCAATGTTTGCTAGGAAATGGCTGACATTGACCTGCACTTAGTGACAGTAACAATACCAGGTGTTAAAAATCAATAAAAACAGTCTCGATCACATTTTCGGATTTTTTATTTGTTGGAAAGTGGTTTCGACCTTTTCCTCACACCATCTTCATGCTTACACCTCCTTTATGGCTGCTGGTGGCAGCGGTCACTGCAGTGACAACAATACTTCTATGGATCTTGCTCTGTCTGCTGCCACCAGCAGCCATAATGGCGGTGTAAGCCAGAAGATGGTCCAAGGAACGGGCCAAAACAGGTTGGCAACAAATAAAAAATAAGAAAATGTGATCAAGACTGTTTTTATCGATATTTAACATTTCATACTGATCACCGTGCTCCAATCAAGAATCATTTCTACAATTGTAAATGCCAGATGTGTATGAAACAGATTATTGTTGACAATGCATGACACTCATCTTCAGTCCTGTCCATTATGTCAGTGGTGGATGGTTGCACAACTGCCTGGCACCATTTCTACAACATTTACAGCACTCCAAAGAGCTCTAACATGCCATTTTAAGAGGGTGATTAACATTGAGTTTATTAACAATATTATTATTATTATTATTTTAATAACATGTTTTGGGTTATTACACGAGTTAAAAATCCATTATTCTACACAGTATTTCTGGACAAGTCTTTATCTCCAAGTGTTACAAATCAGTGCTTTTGTGTGTGCTCACTATTTGATCTTATAGACTGAGTTTTTGATAGTGACCGCCCCCCACCCCACCCCCCCCCCACCCCCCCAACCCACACACTTATAGCAGAATTTGACTCCTCAATGTCTGTCTACACTCTTTTACACCCATTTTTTTATCATATTACCTCCCACTACTGCATGAAATGTATATGTCCTACATGTCCTCTGGCTCTGATGAATGAGCGCTAAACCCCAAGCCTTGCGTGCACTGAAATCCCATTTGTGTTTTTCTATGTCCTTGTATCAGCAGACTCCTTACTTCCACTGTCCTGTAAACTTCAAGCTTGCTTCACGACGTTTGTCCTGCCCTATTTTGTTTCATTATGATACACTAGCAGCATTTAGTGATACCTTCATTACTTCCCAGTTTCAGTCAAGTATGTCAATGATTTTCTTGCAAACCACCTTAACTCTTTTGATTGTTTCAGATACGGCATCCCACATCAGTGTGGAATGATGCATACACCCAGTTTTCAGAGGCCTCAATTATATTTAACTTTACTAAGCAGTCATTTTATGTTCATTGGTTGGGACTGAATACAATGCATGCAGTGTTTCCAGAGAAGACAATAGAACCTTTTTTTGGGACAGCATCAAGTGGATAACAGATTCATTCTTTTTCTTCATATTTCTCAGTCTTTTTTCGTAGGTTCAGTTCATTTTGGCTGCAACATTCACTCAATTTGATCTAAATAACCATTACATTAGAACATTACTTGAAAGTGTTGTAGTGTTTTGACAAGGCTCTTTTCAGAATTAATTTTCACTCTGCAGTAGTGTGTATGCTGATTTGAAACTTCCTCACTGTGCCTGACCGGAACTTGAAACTGGGACCTTCGCCTTTCACAGGCAACTGCTCTACCAGTTGAGCACAACTCACAACCTGCCCTCACACCCTTACTTCTGCCAGTAGCTTATCACCTACCCTCAAAACTTCACTTAAGACTCTCCTTGTATAACTGTAAGCAAGTACCCTGGATGAGAGTGCACAGCAGGTGATTTCTTTGTGACGGGTCATTACAGTTCAAATTGTGGAGTAGGGGTTGGAGAGTGTGGATTTTCTATACACATTGCTAAATCTACCCTTTACACCACTTATCTGTTATGCATTCAAGGAAGTCAGCTCTTTAAGTACTCATATTCTGAAACATGTTATAGAAATTATACTCTCTACGATCCTGTAATATTATTTTAAATATTTCGCATTCTCCTAACATCAGATGGTTTGTACTACCGTACATTCTGGTAATTAGCTATGTTTACTATATTCCTAAAGATCTCAGAAAAACTGTCATATCTGCTTGTCAAAATGGCATGATAAGACAATGCATAACAATTCTGTGATCATCATTTGGTCTAGTAAAGTTGTTGTTCAATGGTTGTGTTATTTATGAAGAATTATTGAGACATTCGGAGACTTTTCAATGACTTTTCTCCTCATTAAAATCTGTTCTACTTTGGAAAAAGTTTCCTTCTAACTTATTACATTTTATCCAACACCATACTATCTTATCATAGTGTTCA
Organism: Schistocerca cancellata; assembly: GCF_023864275.1. Taxonomy (NCBI): domain Eukaryota; kingdom Metazoa; phylum Arthropoda; class Insecta; order Orthoptera; family Acrididae; genus Schistocerca; species Schistocerca cancellata. Next base: position 185,151 of record NW_026046834.1, read on the forward strand.
AAAATTTTAAACTATTCAGGCATTCATCTTGTGGAAGAGTATCATTTTCTGCACCACATGGGGTATACTTTGCTCAATCTCTTAGAAAATTTATCTAATAAAGAACTGTAATATGGGCCTGTAATCAATTTTTCCCCTTTCCAAAAATAGTTCAAATGGCTCTGAGCACTATGGGACTCAACATCTGAGGTCATCAGTCCCCTAGAACTTAGAACTACTTAAACCTAACTAACCTAAGGACATCAGACACATCCATTCCCGAGGCAGGATTCGAACCTGCGACAGTAGCAGTCACACGGTTCCGGACTTAAGTGCCTAGAACAGCATGGCCACCGTGGCCGGCTTTCCCTTTCCAGAGAGCTGATAAATATGCTATGCAACTCTCAAAAAGGCATCATCATTACTTTTCACCTCATACAATAGAACTACCAACAGTAAGTGGGAATTCGCTACAGGAACTCTACTGCAATAACTGTTATTAGCACTCAAATTACAATTAAATTCCCTACATATCATCAACCAAAATGAAGGCTGAAGCTGTTCTCTATTTGACAGTTAGTTTCCTCATCACAGTGTTTAGTTATGAATAGTCCTATTGGAGTTGGTTGCCTTCTTCCAACCAGTGAAGTGACTTACCCAACTAGTTATAAAGAGACATGCAGTTTAAGTGGACTCCAAACCAGAGTGCAACTTAGTGTTTTGCACATACATAAAGCATTGATAAAGGTGAAATGTAACACTAAATTACTGTAATAGTATCAAAACCAACCAGGGATTGAATTCCTAAATTTTGGATTTGCAATGTTTCACTCACCCATCTATTCACATGTCAACCATTATACAACATCATAAAAATTCACAAAAATTAGCCTTGAGTTTATCTATACAGTGGCGATACATGGTCACACTTCTAATAAACTGTGAGCATCAACAGGCCCAACATATTGCCAGTTTTCTTATGCCCAATGGTTTGTTTTCCCCATGGACCATCTGCTGAAAGAATAAGAAAATAAAATATGATATTTGTGCAATATGTGTAAAAATGATGATGTAGATATCCACGTAATGTATGTGCTACACATGTCCTGCAGCACAGTGATTTAAAAAGAGCTTTGTGCAATCCACAGTTCACTGGTTCCTCCCCCCCTTGACCCCAACACATTTTGTATACCACTACTATCCTATCTATAGAACATTTAATGTATTTTCATTCTGTTTTACCTAACTTGCCTTGGAATCAAAATAAGTCATTGTCAATTAATTTCAATAAAGAGCCCTGACTTGAGAAAAAATTAACAACAACCTATAATACAGCATAGTGCCATCTTCAACATCCAAGGAAAGGATGGATCCTATTTGAGATTCATTCAAATAAATCTAAAATTGGTGGCCGATGGGATTTTATACAAATCATTGTGACATGCCAGAGGAGGTGCTATTGGGTCCCTAACTACTTCGAGTACAGCCATATCTTGCATTTGTGGGGAGGGAAAACGTGTTATTTTACCCCCAAGCTAATCTGGCTAATTTGAACATATTCAGCAGTGTAAGTGGTATCTTTTTGGAAGGTATAATTCCCTTCTGGAAATCATTTCTGTGCCTCTAAATGAACAAAGTCACCACAGAATTTATGAGACACCTTTTCCGAAAGTGAAGCACTGAAACAATATTTTGTGGCTAATTCAATGTTACTCAGAGTGTGGTCCATGTCTAACCCACTTCAAGCTGTTCAAAGATTCTGCCCTGAAAAACAAGAGTCCAAATGGTGTCTTTGTGACATTACATACCTGACACAAAAGATTATACTCTTCTCACAATGAATAGCAAGTGCAACTGAGATAATACAAATCTAACGCACTGTTTCTCATTATCCCTGAATGGTGTAGCTATTCAGAATTGCCAGTACTCTGTTACTACATAGGTAATACAACTGTTGTTTGTCGGGAAACCTTCAGTCATTTACAGTAGTTGCTACAAAATTCTCTGTTCATTGTCTTCTTTTCCCGAAATATATTTAAGTTTTGGACACTAGTGTAATACAAAGAAAGTGTTCTTCTTCACACACACCATACTTCATCACATGCATGCAGTATACACTGAGGTGAGAAAAGTCCTGGGACAGTTATAAGCACACACACACAGACGGTGGTAGCATTGCATATACAACATGTAAAAGGGTAGTGCACTGGTGGGGCTGTCATTTGTACTCAGGTGATTCATGTGAAAAGGTTTCGGATGTGATTATGGCCACACGGAGGGAATTAACAAACATGGAACACGTAATGGTAGTTGAAGCTCGATGCATGAGGCGTTCAGTCTCAGAAATGGTTAGGGAGTTCAATATTCCAAGACCTACAATGTCAAGAGTGTAACGAGAATATCAAATTTCAGGCATTACCTCTCACCATAGACAATGTAGTGGCTGCCGGCATTCACTTAATGACCGAGAGCAGCTGCGTCTGCATACAGTTGTCAGTGCTAACAAACAAGCAACACTGTGTGAAATAACCATGGAAATCCATGTGGGATGTATGATGAACGTATCTGTTAGAACAGTGTGGCAAGATGTGGCATTAATGGGCTATGTCAGCAGATGACTGACATGTGTGCCTTTGCTAGCAGCACATCAAGCTGCAGCACTTTTCCTGGGCTTGTGACCTATCAGTTGGACCCCAGACGACTTGAAAACCATGGCCTGGTCAGATGAGTCCCAATTTCAGTTGGTAAGAGTTGATGGTAGCGTCTGAGTGTGGTTCAGAGTCTGTGAAGCCATGGACCCATGTTGTCAACAAGGCACTGTGCAAGCTTCTGGTGGCTCCATAACGGTGTGGGCTGTGTTTACAGGTAACAGACTGGGCCCTCTGGTCCTACTGAACCAATCATTCACTGGAAATGCTATGTTCAGCTACTTGGAGACTATATGCAGCCATTCATGGATTTCTTGTTCCGAAACAGCAATGCACAATGTCACCGGGCCATTATTGTTCGCAAATGATTTGAAGAACATTCTGGACAATTCAAATGAATAATTTGGCCACACAGATTACCCATCATGAATTCCATCAAACATTTACAGGCCAACATCAAAAGGTTGGTACACAAAATTCTATACTGGCAACATTTTCGCAGTTATGGACAGCTATGGGGGGCAGCGTGGCTCAATATTTCTGCAGGGGCTTCCAGTGCTTTGTTGAGTCCGTGTCATGTCAAGTTTCTGCACTACACCAGGCAAAAGCAGGTCTGCCATGATATTAGGAGATATCCCATGACTTTTGTCACCTCAGTATATCACCAACAACTGAGGTAGTGTGCTGACAGATTAATCAGTGTTACCAAAGGAAAGGATTATTGGTCAGGAGAGTTGTGTAAATTGTTAAATCAATGATCACTGAAGACTGTGCACACTGAGAATGGCACAATAAAACACAATACTACAATTAAAGGCAGTGTAGGCACGTATGTCACATAGGTAGCACAAACCACCTGAGAACACTGAAGTGTGTCAGAACAACTGATACAGTTACAGGCACTGCTTGGTGTCCTTTTCTGCAAAGAGACTGGTCTGTTCGCCACCTAATTTTTCCAGCTTCCTTTGTCCTAGATAGTAAAGTTCTAATTCAAATTGTTAAACCATAAAAGACACATATTTATTCAAAGCTTTGTGGTTGGCAACTCCAATAGATGTGCGTTCAGCACAGTTTGTTGTCCATTTACAATGCTGCATTCTATTCCATTTCATCATTACAGAGCCTTTGTACTGACAATGGTAGTGTCCCTCCTCCTAGAGTGCTCTGGTACTTTGTTCCAGCAGAATAATGACTGATATCATGTCACTCCAACTGTCTAAGACAGACTTTTTGATCAGCAGATGCTGCTCCTTCCGTATTGATGACATTCACTTGATAGATGTCCCCCATATGACAGAATCAGTCTCCACACATGACCTATGGAATCACATCATAGCAACTTGGAAGTCACAGGACAACAAGGGAACATACATATTTTAAAATCCCATGATACCCTATGAAAAACTTCTTGTTGCTACAACAGGTTCAATAACAACCAGTTCTCTTGGTAAAAATTTGTGAAGTAGAAATGAAAATAAATGTCTTGTCATTAACAATCTGTATATTAAATGAGTTTTTACTGGTTACAATATTTTAAAGCAACACTTTTCTTTAACAGCTGTGGAATTTATAAGTGAACTAGTTATCCAGCACAGGTTGGGGTGCAGGGTACCCAAGTAATGAAAATTTAGAATGAGATAATTTTTCCCACGGGATTTGCAGTTCAACCGGCAATTGAATAGTTTTGCATACAAATGAACACAGACTTTAAAACATGGCCAAATAAAGTTATCAGCAGGCAGATAGAAACATCAGGTTAAATCCACTCAATCCTTCACTGAGCAACTTCAGTGTAAATCACCGACAAAAAAGCACATGAGTTGGAACATTTCAGGAGCGAGGAAAAATACCTTGTTAACATTATTAGATCACTAAATGTTGGAAACTGGTAGTGAAACTTTTTGTAAAAAATTTGTTATACTTACGATAGCACCAGCATCTCCATCAGGTTCATCAAAGGACCTTGCAGAATCTGAAAAATGAATTTATTATCAGTCTAACAGTTACAAAATTGTCAGCAGACTATCCCCCAATTTCTTTATTGTTAATAGAATTGTTTCTTATCACAAGCACGTGCTAAGGATCTAAGATACAGTCAAGTCCTCATTCAGCCTGTATCTGAATCTACAACAGCAAATATTGTAAAATGCAATCCTCTAATCAGCAGCATAACAAGTTCAGTTGCAAACAAGCACCAATAAGAATCCCCCACCTAGAACAGAAAGCCTAACATTAGCAAGTCAGAGCATCTTCTTTGCAGCAGTACATACAATATAAGCACACTGTGAATTTCATCTGATGCTACTTTATCTTTCACAAAGAGTCACATCCTCCTCCTATTGGCAATATTTTTTTTTCCAGATCAACAATGAGCTAATCATATTTAACACAGACACCATACTGTGTCCACAAAACATTTCAGCATTCACACATGGCCCAATAGGCATCGCAATGAAATCATTTGCTTATCGTTTTGTGAATGGAGACTCCTCATAATACTCTGGACCATTTTATTTCCAGGGAACAACTGATGAATGGTCACTCACAACACTAATGGAATCAATAGAGAAATTCCACCACTAGTAATTCAATACACCCCAGAGTCCCCAGGATTATATTATGTTCTGCACTGGACATAGTAAGCTTCTTTTCAATATGATCAGTGCTTTCATTTTAAAGTGCTCATATACACACATAAAAAAAAAGTTTTTAATGGGCTCGGTTCTGAGAGTTCCAGAACCTGTACAGAAAATTGGAATACAGATCAACAGAAACATCATTTCCGCCATTTTTAGTGCTCATGAGAACCACACGTTGCATGTTGTACCACCATACAGGAAGACCTTCAGAGGAGATGGTCCAGACAGGTGTCTGTGTATATGCGGATGGATATGTGTGAGTGTGTGAGTGTATACCTGTCCTTTTTTCCCCCTAAGGTAAGTCTTTCCGCTCCCGGGATTGGAATGACTCCTTACCCTCTCCCTTAAAACCCAAATCCTTTTGTCTTTCCCTCTCCTTCCCTCTTTCCTGACGAGGCAACCGTTGGTTGCGAAAGCTAGAATTTTGTGTGTATGTTTGTGTTTGTTTGTGTGTCTATTGACCTGCCAGCGCTTTTGTTTGGTAAGTCACAGCATCTTTCTTTTTAGATATATTTTTCCCACATGGAATGTTTCCATCTATTATATTCATATCATAAATATGGAATATGATTGTCTTTCATACCCACTCTACAGACTACACTTTTTCTTCAGAGATTTTCATATTGCCATATTACTGAAAGAGGCTCTGAAATTATTTCCAATTCAATGAAGAGTTGAAAAAGCAGTGCTTGAATGGATCCCATTCAATTCAGTGAAGAGTTGGAAAAGCAGTGCTTGAGTGGATCCCACCACAATGAAAATACTTCTTTACTTTCTTTTAAAATCTTTTCACTTGCAAATCAATGTACTGATGCAATGCTACACAATAAGGGGACCACACCAAGGAGTGAATTACATAATGTCTACATGCAATAAAGTTTCAAACAGAATATAACTTAAGTATTAAATGTAGCAACTGAAGTATATAACTCATGTAAAAGTAAGGCTTTTGTTGCCTTTTTCTGTATACCAGATGCAAGAAGAAACTGAAGCATTAGCAGGATTGATCTGCTGATTGTGTTTTGAGAAACATAGCTGCCAAAATAGGATATGCCGATTCTACATACATTGCCAACTGGATGGCAGTGACCTGTTCATTAGCAGCTTTGCACATTGACCTTACTTATTCAGCCACATTTGTACCTCAGTCTGCATACAAGAGAATAAAACAGGAAAAACTACTACTGTTACATTGGAGGTTTTGCTTGTTGCTTCTTCTGGAAGTGGCTTCTTCCTCACTTTTCATGACACCCTACATGCTCACACGCTGTTTTTATTAGGGGCTTCATACAACATATTACATACACTTCAGGTTTTTGTAATATAGTGCATAATACATCATAGATTCCAACATTTATAAGGTACTTTCATATCTTAAATGGCACAAATTGATTGAAAGCACACCGGTGGGGAAAACTTAAGGGTGAAAGTAACTTTTGCATGATGTGTCACTGTCAAGTAATATAGATCCATGAAACTTGGACCATACATAGCATGTACTGCTACAGTAGAGAAGGTAGCTGAAATAAACATGAAATGAGATGAGCAGAAATAACACTAATTCCAAGACAATAATTACACTGAATTCACCACAACTCGTGACAGTCCCCTGAGCATTCTAAAGGTGGGACATGGTTCTTAATACGGTGTGTGACCATCACGGATAGCGATGCTTGCTCTGCAGCATGCTCCGATGTTGGCCACAAAGTTCGTAAGGACTTCTTGCAGTAGAGTGTTCCATTCCTCCACTAGCACAGCTGACAATTGCTGAATGGTTGTTGGTGCATATGGAAGTGCTGAAATACATCTCTCCAACACATCCAACACTGCTCAGTGGGGAAGGGGGAGGCCAGTCCATTCACCAAATATCCTCTTGTTCCATGCCCATCTCCAGAACGCATAGCCTGTTTGGCCAGCCTGTCTGCAAGTTCATTGCCTGGGATGCCGACGTGTCCTGGGGTCCAGACAAACACCAAGGAACGACTGGACCATTCCAGGGTATAGATGGGCTCCTGGATGGTAACTACCAAAGGATGGCGATGGCAAGGGTAGCACTGGTCGATAGGTTGTAAGCTCCTCAGGGAGTTAGTACAGAGGAGAAACAACTCACCAGAGCATGAACGGATGTGCTCAAGTGCACGAGATAGGACCACCAGCTGTGCAGTGAATACACTACAGCCATTGGGTAAGGAATGCTGTTCAATATGGCTACTGTGAATGTAGACGAAGGCAACATGACCATCAGCCATCGAGCCATTGGTGAAACACCACTTCACAGCCCCAGAACACTTCAAGAATCGATAGGAAGTGACAGCAGAGAGCCACAGGGTTAACGGAGTCCTTATGGTCACACGAAAGGTCCAGGCGAAGCTTCAGCCTAGGGCTACACCATTGAGGTGTACATGAATGGACCTCGAGGAGAGGTGGTAAAGGCAAGAGCTCCAGTTCAGTGAGAAGCGATCGCACAAGAACCGCCATCGTTAGCCCTGATCTGGACCGCCTATGCAGGAGGTGAACCGTCGTGGTGGTGAAAATAGGACAGTAACTAGGATGTTCAGGAGAGCTATGAATGTGTGCAACGTAACTGGTGAGCAGTTGTGCAAATCGAATCTTCAATGGAGGGACTCCAGCTTCCACCAGTACGCTGATCACCAGACTCGCCCTAAAAGCTCCTGTCACTAGGAAAACTCCGCAATGGTGTAAAGGGTCGAGCAACCGCAATTCTGATGGCGTCACCGAACCATAAATCACACTCCCATAGTCAAGGCGGGATTGAACATGGACTCTGTAGAACTGCAGCAGCATGGAGCGATCTGCACCCCAGTAGGTGTTGCTCAGGCAGCGTAGGGCCTGCTGGCTGCCAACACTTCCATTTAAGCTGACGAAAATGAGGAAACCAAGTCAAACGAGTGTCAAAAACCAGACCTAAGAATCGATACTCTCGATGACTGTTAGTGGATCGTCATTAAGGGAAAGTTTTGGTTCTGGATGAATGGTACGATGCTGACAGAAATGCATGACACACGTCTTCATGACTGAAAACTGGAAGCCATGGGCTAGATCCCAGGACTGCGCCCTGTGGATGCCTCCCTGTAAGTACCACTCAGCAACACCTGTACTGGTGGAGCAGTACGAAATGCAGAAGTCGTCTGCATACAGAGAATGTGAGACAGATGGCCCTACAGCTGCTGCTAGACCGTTAATGGCCACTAAAAATAGACACACACTCAATACAGAGCCCTGCGGGACTCCATTCTCCTGGATATGGGGGGAACTATGAGAGGCACCAAGTTGGACACGGAAAGTACGGAGCGACAGTAAATTTTGGATAAAAATCGGGAGCGGGCCTTGGAGACCCCACTCCTATAATCTGGCAAGGATATGATGTTGCCAGGTGGTGTCTTACACATTTCGTAAATCAAAAGAGACGGCACTCCGGTGTTGGCATCTGGAAAAGCCTGTTCAGATGGCAGACTCGAGGGACACAAGATTATCAGTGGTAGAAAGACCCTGGCGGAAGCCGCTCTGACATGGAGCCAGTAGGCCACGTGACTAACCGCCGACACACCATACGTTCCAGCAGCATGGAAAGAACATTGGTGAGACTGTTGGGCTAATAGCTATCCACATCAAGCGGATTTTTACTGGGTTTGAGCACTGGAATGATGGTGCTCTCCCGCCATTGCAATGAAAAGATGCCATCGCACCAGATCCGGTTGAAGATGATGAGGAGATGTCGCTTGTAGTCAGATGAGAGATGTTAAATCATCTGACTGTGGATCCGATCTGGCCCAGGAGCTGTGTTGGGGCAATGTGCAAGGGCACTGACGAGCTCCCACTCTGTAAATGGGGCGTTATAAGATTCACTGTGGCATGTAGTGAAAGAGAGGACTTTCCCTTCCAGCCGCTGCTTAAGAGTGCGAAAGTCTGGGGGGTAATTCTCCAATGCAGAGGCTCAAGCATGGTGCTCAGCAAAGTGCTCAGCAATCACGTTTGCGTCAGTAGAGAACATGTCATTTATGTTAACACCGGGAACACCTGCTGGGGGTGTGATACCCGGAAACACGTTTTATCTTTGCCCAGACTTGGGAAGGTGACATATGGCACCCAATGGTCGAGACGTATCTCTCCCAATACTCGTGCTTCTGTCATCCGACAGGTTGGCAAACGCGGGCATGGAGCTGTTTAAAGGCTATGAGATGCTCCTGGGAAGGGTGACCCACTGTAGAGCTCGCCAACGCTCCTGAATAGCTTCAGCGACTTTTGGTGACCACGAAGGGACTGCCTTTCCCGGGGGCACCCTAAAGAGCGAGGTATCACGCTTTCCGCCGCAGAAACAATTGTTGTAGTCACCTGCTCAACCATCACATCAACGTTACCACATTGGGGAGATTCAACAGTGGCAGCAGATGCGAAAGTTTCCCAGTCCGCCTTGTTTAATGCCCATCTGGGCATGCGTCCGTGGGCCTGACACCGGGGCAGTGACAGGAAGCGGTCACTACCACACAGGTTGTCATGTGCTCTCCAGTGGACAAATGGGAGAAGTCCTGGGCTTCAAATTGATAAATCAATGGCCGAATAACTGCCATGAGCCACACTTAAGTGTGTGGCGGCCCCAGTGTTTAAGAGGCAGAAGTCGAACTGAGACAGTAAAGTTTCGACATCTCTGCCTCAGCCAGTAAGCATGGCGCCACCCAACAAGGGGTTATGAGAGTTAAAATCACCCAAAAGTAGGAAGGTTTAGGGAGTTGAGCAATCAATGCAGCCAATGTGTTCTGGGGTACTGCACCATCTGGAGGAAGATATACATTGCAGACAGTTATTCCCCACATTGTCCTTATCCTAACAGCGACAACTTCAAGAGGGGTTAGAAGGGGCACCGTTTCACTACCAAGTTTAGGACATAAACGCAAACTCCATCTGACACTCGATTATAGTCACTACGGTTCCTGTAATATCCCTTATAGCCATGGAGGGCAGGTGTCCGCATTTCTGGGAACCAGGTTTCCTGGAGGGCAATGCACAAAGCAGGTGTAAAGCTTAACAGCTGCCGTAGCTCAGCCAGGCAGTGGAAAAATTCGCCACAATTCCACTGGAGGACGACGTTATCATGAGACGTGGAACATTCAATGAGGCAGTTTATGCCTCAGAGTCACCTTCTGCCACCGACGTTTTGCCTGAGTAGTCTATATCCATTGTGTCTGAAGGTCCGGCGAGATCTAAGTCCTCAGCAGATGCCAGAATCTCCACCTCATCCTCAGACGCAGAACTTGTAGGGATTCTTTGATTCAGTCTCCGGGACTGAGGAGGACCATGAAGCCCTATGACCAGCTACCTGTGGCTGCTTCAGCCACTAGCAGGTGTCCACTTTGCCACTGGTAGGAACCTGGGAAGGTAGTGACCCAAGGGAGCCCTTCCTAGAGAGAGGAGCCGAAGAAGACTTATGCTTCTCTGGCTCAGAAGTGGGGACTGATGTCCCCAACGGTTGGGCGGGTGGGTGGGGGGGGATGTGCTGCTCCCGAAGTAGGTGGTGTGGGAGCAACCGCGAGGGAAATGCCCCCCACCATCAAGGGGGCAGATGTAGTCTTATGGCTCTGAGAGCTGACTGGAATTGATGCAACAGATGGGGCTTTAACAGTAGTTATAGGAGCGGCGTAAAATGTTGTTACACACACGGAATGGAGCCTTTCAAATTTCCTTTTAGCCTTAGTGTAGGTCAGTCAGTCCAGGGTCTTGTATTCCATTATTTTCCTTTCCTTCTCTAGGATCCTACAGCCCGGCGAGCAAGGGGAATGGTGCTCTCCGTAGTTGACACAGATGAAAGATGGGGCACATCGAATATCGGGATGGGATGAACGACCACAATCTCGACATATAAGGCTGGTGAAGTACAGTGGGAAGACCTATGGCCAAATGTCCAGCACTTATAGCACTGCATCGGGGGAGGGATATATGGCTTGACATCACAATGGTAGACCATCACCTTCACCTTCTCAGGTAATGTGTCACCCTCGAAAGCCAAGATGAAGACACCGGTGGTAACCTGATTATCCCTTGGACCCGGTGGACGTGCCGGACGAAATGGACACCTCGTCGCTCTAAGTTGGCACACAGCTCATCATCGGACCATAAAAGAAGATCCCTGGACCATATTTAAGCTCTTATGGGGTATGACAGTAACAGAAACATTCCCCAGTTTGTCACAAGCGAGTAATCCCCGTAACTTGGCAGAGGATGCTGTTTTTATCAAGACTGACCCAGACCACATTTTGGACAAGCCCTCCACCTCCCCAAACTTGTCCTCTAAATGCTCTACAAAGAACTGAGGGTTCATGGACACACAGGATTCCACATCAGCTCACGTACATACTAGGTACCAGAGAGAATAAGATTCGCTACCATCCTTAGCCTGGCATTCCTCCCATGGTGTGGCCTGGGAGGGGAATGATTTTGGGTCGTACTTCTGTGCATTGAATTGAGCCTGTGAACCCTTAGAGACTGCTGGTGTTTGACCACCAGCAAAAGATGATGTACTACGTTTCATCGCGTGTCATCCGCCCTGATGCCACCCACTCTGACAAGGGGCCCTCCCCACAGGTTCCACCCAGCTGCAGCGAAAACCACCTGGCAGGATGGCCTTTGCCGGGTGTCCCAATGCCCCAGGGAGATGGGCATCTATCCTTTGACATACGTGGTGATTTAAGGGCGCAGGCATCAGCAGAGCGATCCCTGTGTGGTCAGGGGGCTACAACCAACAGGGTACATGGCGGCCCCACCACAACGGACTAGCTACCGTTCTGGATATGAGGTGCAAGGAAGTCCATGGTCATTGTCAGCGCAGAAAGCGACAGTGCATAGTGCATGGTGGAAAATGCACCCAGGAAGGTGTCCTCGCCCCGGAGATGGAGAACGAGGGGGACTGCAATGTGACAATGAGAAAGTGGGCTAAAGATCTCAATGCAAGGTGGACACGATGCACCATGTAAGGCGCCCTTCCCCCAATGGGCTCACTCTTTGGGAAAATTTAGAAGATGGAGGTCAAACCCTATTGGGTAGCATCACATAAAGACCGAAACGTGAGACTCCTTTTAGTTACCTCTTACGACAGGCAGGAATACCTCTGGCCTATTCTAACCACCGGACCCGCAGGGGGATTTCTCATTTGAGTTCCCAAAGCATCTACTTAACACTAGCATGTTGTTCGAACCTATGCGTAACACAGCAGTCCATCCCTGAACTACTTTGATGTCTTCCTTTTGTTTTCAACTCTTCCAGTGTTTCTCTATACCACAGATGCTTGTTACTACCAAATCAGTGCATGCATTGAGACCACACTAGGTGCAACGCCATGCTGATATGTGGGCTCTTACTGCCAAATTCTTTGTAAATTCGAGTCCAATTTGTAATCTGTAATTGCCACAATAAGATCACATAATCTCCCAACCTGGGAAGTCTTGTATCTTTTCCTTCTCTCCTTCTAGGTGCTTCACCTTTTTTTGTCAGGCAGTGTATTTTCACTGCAGATAGAGGTTCAAACCATCTGTTCCAGATAATTTTTTAAGAAAGATGTTGTAAAACATTGTATGTTATTTTACTTCACCTGTCACTTATGATTTTTTTTTTATCTCATTGTCTTTTCTGGTGAGAAGTTCTCAACTCCAGTTAGGTGGAAGCTCATTTCAGTGCCTGTCACTTCCATCATCTTTTGGCAGTCAAGGTGACTTCTGTGTCATCCTTACATAGTTGGTACTAGGGATTGGCGTATCTGCTACCAGTGCCTTGGTGCAGCTGAGATGAAAAAGAGGGTAGGATCTGTAACTGAGCATGCTGGAAATGACATCAGTCTTCCACGTATACCCTTGCAACAGTACTAGGAGGGAACGGAGAGCACCCAAGCACAAAGTACACAGAGACAAAACAGTGCCATCTCCATACAAGAAGATGATGCAAGTGGTGTTCTTGTAAACAGCACACTTTTTTTGAGATATCATCAAGCTGCAGACCTGAGAACTTTGTATTACAGGTTTATAAATCTCCCTAAAACTTTTATGGAGTGGCTAAAATTTTCTTCAATTATTATGGCACACCTTGGGTACGGTGTGTTAACTGTAAGATGGCAGAGTTGCGAGGGGAGTGCGGGGAGAGAAGGAGACAAGCATTGACTGGCGAGGGGAGAGGAGCCGTTAGGGAGGGGACAAGGTGCGTCTAACAGTTGCAGTGCTGGCACTACAAATTGCGCGTCATGCCTACACAAAAGCAGATGAAAGGCTTGGAAGTAAAACTCACTTTAAATGTTGTTTGTAAACGAAACTGAAATCGTCATGTACATTAAAATATATAATGTGTGTATGTTTGTCTACTATGCGCTCCCCCATGTAGTGACACCAACGACACACTCTTCACGTAAGTCACCCTTCCTCTGCCAACATTTATTAAACGTTATATTATTATCGATCCACGATTCATCAAGATAAAATATTTTCTGCCTGCTTCCCTGAAGTTCTTCATGTCAACAATGAAACAAGATCGCCGGTGCACAATGTCTGGACGTTCTAACAACACATTCCTCTTATTTTCCACCTTACGCCATATGAATCCCATAGACAAAAGTACTTTTCTCAGCGAGACAATGCTCCACTTCCAGCCTATTTTGTCGTGCAAAACTGGAAGCAGTGTCCACAGGCTCGGCACAATCTTCCGCACTGAATAAAATTCTGCTATCGTGTCATGAATGACACGCTGGTTGAAATCATCGATCATTACTTCGATTACTTCTTTTCCTAAGTTAAAAGAGAGAGAAAGATTTATAAGAAAATGCCTTCTGCACTGCAGGTATTTTTTTGAATTTTGGAAATGTACTGTAATATGAATGTGTTTCGAAATAATACAGTAACCAGTGGTGTTTCCATACAAAGAAATACAGTAGCAAGGAAAAATGAAATATAAGGTAATTCGGACGAATTAGGGAGCTCCTTCAAAGTGATCGTGAACAAAAGATCTGAAATGGAAACTCACCTTTTCTTGCCAGGCATTTGTGGTGATACGCCAGGAGGATTCTTGGAAAACTGTTTGAATCTTCCAATGCTACGCATGCTTTGTCCTGTGTATGTAGCAGCTCTCACTGAAGATTTGTAAATGGGGTGAAGCAATTTTTTCTGCTCCCTTTCGCAGCATTCAATCAAACGCAATATAATTTTGCGAGCATCGCTACGTAATACTGGTTTACTTCTAACTGTAGGCCTACCGGTAGGGGTTGTTGGCGACTCCCAAGATGGGCCAGCAACTGCCTCTTCACTCATTTTGATAATGTTTAGCACAACTGCACAATAAAAACATGCAGAACAGTACAGCACAAAGCAATAATGAAGCAGACGACAATGGCTACCTTGTACAACACAGTCAGCTACGTAATGTTGGCAGCAGTCGAAGCTGCGTGCCTACCGAAGCCTCCCGACGTTTACCGACTTCTACCGATTCAGGACTAGAGAGAGGTCTGCCATCTAAAAGTTTACACTCTGTACATATGTGCCAGTGAACTGAAGTTCTATTTGAAGTTCTTAGTTCTGCCAATGAGTCCAAATGGAAACTACAACTTGTATCCTGCTTCACATGCTGACTCAATTCCTAGCTCAATTAACTTACGATTCTTGTCTGGTGCTATAAATATACCACCTCCCAATTCATGGAGATTTTCGGCACTGTAGACAGAATATTCATTAGGAAATCACACTTCAAGGACACAAAAGCACCTGGCAGAGGCCCTTGCTTTGATCAGTAAATGTATACAAGTGAAGAAAAGCAACTGTGCATAAGAACTTCAACCCTTTCAGACCTGATTTTTTATTTACTTGTAAAAAAAGGTCTGACACCATTTTTACATTCCGGTGAGTCTCCTGACAATATTTTTCTAAGAAAAAATTTCGTATGATCTCTACTTTTCTAAATATTTAATGTACACAAATGTGTTCATCAGGTCTCGAGCTTCATGTCATACATTAAGGAGGTTAACAGTACGGATCAATTATGCCACTCTTTATTTCACATTAAAACAGAGGAAACAATAAAAATAATTACATATTACATTCTTGTTTAAACAACAATGGTCAACACCTGATTTTAAGGTTTAGTATGAAACTGCAAAAAACAATTTCTGTCCTTTTGGAGACACAAATGTACTGAATTCTTCAACGCCCTGTACATTTTGGAAATTTGCACCGACTTGGACCTCCTACATCATGCAAAGGCAAATGGTCAATGGAATCAAAATGCATCTCTGTAGCTGGCCGTAATTCTCCTCTTTTTCTTGGTATGACTCTCATGTCTGAAGCCAGTCCTTCATAATACAGACGCCCCCTCTTCGTTCCAGTCACATTCTTTTGGCACAGTATCAATCCATCTGCTACTCTGATATGAAAGAAAAGAAGGTCCATTTGCTGCTTCTTTGCGATAGACAGGTTGTATGCATCTCGTCTGTATTCCAACCAACTTTGCACGATGGCAAAGTCAACAGCGTGAAAAATCATACACAAAGGCCATTTTCTAGATCTGATGAAAACTCTGTAGTAGCTTATCAATTGATCAAATAGATCCACATCACCCATTGCATGATTATATCTTCTCACTATTTCAGGTCTTTCTGCTTTCACATATTTATGGTGCTTTTTGTCCCAACGCTCGACTTCATCCACTGAGCCTTTACCAACAAAGCTTGAACACAATACAACTGGCCTATTGTCTAACCACTTACACATGGTAATGTCATCAGCGCTAGTGATTTATTCACAGTAACCTCTGGTTTGTTTCATTATTGTTTTATCATCTGAGAAAGGCAAGTGCTTTCCAAATCTGTTTTGATGGACAGTACCTGCTGCATTGATGCCTTGAGATTTCAGAACTTGAAACAGATGATAAGATGAAAAGAAGTTGTCAAAGTATAATTTATGACCTTTACCTTTTGAGAGTGGAACAGAAAATCCTAAAACAACAGCAGGACCTAATCAAAATTTTTTACAGCATGTGGTATTTAGTTCAGTTGTAGTACCTTGATACAAAAGGAAATCATGCACTATTCCACTCTTTCCACACAACATGAAGACTTTGATTCCCCATGGACTTGGTTTCTCCTTGACATACTGCTTTGCAGAAAACTTCCCAGTGAAAGGAATAATTCCTTTGTACACACAAACATTCTCTTCTATAGGAAGTTCACTGCTGCGTTTTCGAATGGCTGTGTAAACTGGCCTGACTTTGTAAAATTTATCTTTATTTTCAGGCGGCTTCTCCAGATTGTTCACCAAGTGTAAAGTTGTTTGTAATTCTAAAAATCTGTCTTGTGACATGTTTTCCCAAAACACATTTACCTTCAGGCTTATATCCGAATACATTCGTAACCTGGGAAATTTCAAAGCACCAGTCAGTATATGCAAACCAAATAGCACCTCTAGTTCTTGAGTTGTTGTCTGCTTGAATGAGGATTTGCCTTGATGTAATGCATAAATATTAGTATGTGCTGTCATGCTAGTGAACAAATCATCAGGTATATATCTTTTGAAGTATTGTATTGGAGAACACAAGACAGATTCTTCAAAATTTGGAGCTTTGTATGTTTCTGCCATGGTACTTAGAGGCTTGTGTTTCCATTTTATGGATTCTTTAGGTGTCATCATTATGTTGTCACACAGGTTATTCAATTCTGGGTTGTTTTCATTGCATAAAAAGTTCATTTCATCATCCACCACGTCTCTGTCACCTTCATCTTCAGGTATGGTGTTTCTACACACATAATTCACGCCCACTTTATCTGCTCCAACACGTTTCACTATTTGTGGAGCTTGCCTTTCAATAAGTGGTACACTGTCATCCTCATCTCCACTCAAACTAATGTCAGAAACTTCACCATTTTCAATTATGTCACTAATCAAGTCCCAATCTTTCTCCACAGAAAGATATTCCTTATCCATATTTGTAAATTAAAAGCCAGAAATATAAAATAAAATCATGTGTAGTGGTCAGTTATTCTCCTCCTTGCTGCTGGTACTGAAATTACTGAAAAAAATTACCACACATAGCTACCATCGCCATGCAAATACATCTGAGGCAAATTTTAGGTTACGTTTCCTATTTTACACCATTAAGGACCTGTTGTGCACAAATGTGTACAGTAAATTTACCTGATACATAACACAAATATGAACTGAATGAAACTGCTGAAAATTCCACTGAAAGAAAGTCTAATGTTTCCAAAAGAAGGAAACCACACAAAAAATTCATTAACAAAATCCACAATGTGACTATTACAGTAATAAAGTCAACGAGTAATGGCTTGACACAGAGAGACAACACCAGAGAGTATATTTTACTATGTACTTCACTGACTGCTCACAAGAGAGCAGCAGCTGCTGGAGCATGGCTAAAATAAACCAACATAAATGTGCACAGTGAGTTTTGATGCACCTGACATTTCTTGTCAGCGAAATATTAGTGAACAAACTTTATGTACACAATTGTGACCACCAGGTCTGAAAGGGTTAATAATCTGGCTTTAAAAGTAACTTCCTTTAGTCTGTCCAAATATAAAGGATATGGTCATCTTTAGTAGATACGGAACTGATCTGATCCACTCTTGGGTGCAACACTACTTTCTGCCACATATAGTTTGGCATGACTGATATTTGCTCAGATCCATAATGGTTTTGATGCCTATGAACAGCTAGGCAAGTATGCTGGTTGGTAATGGTCAACAATGACAATGACTGTGGAATACAAAGAACTTCTACAAATATTAAACCAGAAAAAAAGTGTTACCTAACTTAAAAGTGGTGACTCACCAAAACCACAGTCAAGGTGAAATCTGGCAAATGATATAGACAACAAAAGCATGCTATGTTTGTTGTTCTTTCTGTGTCTCAGCCTAGTCACATTTATAGACACATTAATCTGTTGAAAATATAAAAATCAGTGTTCTCCATCCACTTCTTTCGACATCCTACCAACTGTTTCAATGATTGGCTTAGAAAATCCATTTATGGAGCTATTCAAGAATGTCATGGTCTTACATCTTCGTTCTAAAGACTGCAAAAGACAACTATCAGATGATGCATACCTGGAATAGAGGAATCTCCAATAGCATGAGGTTATCATGCAAGGAGTCCTATCATCTGGACTCACATTGGAAGCAACTGAGAAAATACCTTAATTATTATCCACATCATGCGATAATTCATCATATGGACTTCTTAATATGACCACTGACAACAATTCTTTAGCAATTCACGCAGTAAAGCTGAGTCAAAGTGTGAAAGCCTCTGCAGTGTAGCTGAACACACATAACGTGACACATCCAGTCATGCACATTGTTCAAAAAGTCATTTTCCTGTACATAGGCCAATTCACCCTATTGGGTGCCTATTTTAGAGCAACCCTTTCAGCAAATCTGTCTCATATCTGAATTATTCTGATGTAGTGGTTAATCAAGTGAAGTTTATCTCCTACTTCATATTAAACAGTGTCCATAATGCAGAACAACAAACACATCCGCTCAGTGTTTCAGAAGGAAAGGCCAATATTATGGTAGAATGGCCATTTGAAGCACAGACGTTCATGCAGACATTTGTTAAATTTTGAATTCTTCTCACTAGATATTTTGATTGAATGAACAACGAGAAACAATTGCTCACTTAACCACCCAATACATTTCTGTTGAGTAATTTACTCAAGAGCACTGTTTTAACATTTAAAGTTTACAAACTTTTTATTATTTATATTTTAAACTGTCAGTCTTGGAAACAGCCTGTCAAATGTGTGTATGCTTAAAGTTTACAATCAACTTTAAATAATTCACAATAAAAGAACAAAAAGCAACTATCACCTTCAGTGTACTTTTCTACTCTCAGTACATGTCACAAAACTCGTCTCGCTGCTTCACTATGCACCTTTATGAGGGTAGTAGTTATAATGATGCAACCTAACACTTTATCTCGCACAAAGCATCTCACTGATAAACAGAAAGTATCTGATATGAAATAGTAATAAACATAAGAAAATTGTTTGATGATGATGATAAAAATTTTCAAGCATTTACCTCAGGAACCATTAAATATACAGCACATGTTTATAAAAACATTTTTGCTGCAAAGGACTATTTATGTTATCTCCTTGAAAATTTATCTTCTCTCCTGATAAATGTGCCATCTACTGTATTCATAAGATTTAATTATACCTTCTATCTATATAGTGGTGATGCCGCCTTTCTCGACAATAGTGCACCACATGTCCCGGACATCCACAGTGGAAACATACTGGTTGGTTATCCTGGATCCTCTGGATGTCAGTCTTCCTTGGTGCCCAAACAGGTTTCTCATGTGGAATTGTAGGAATGTAACTCCACCTGGATCTAGACTTTTTCATCGTTTTAAAGGGAAATAAAGGACAAGAAATTGGGTTCAATGTCTGTTCCACTTCCTCCCTTATGACCTCTTGAAGCGTCTCTGTTTTTTGCTCGCCATGCAATGCAAGTGCCTTCTGAACTTCCTCTCTCACTATCTGGCGAAGAACACTTGTGAAATCAGTTGCTTCCTCCATCACAGACATTGATACGACATTTGGAAGCCGTTCAAACTTTTTGTGTGTAATTCTTTTTGGATGCATTGTCTTGATATACTGGGACCATTTTATGAAGTCGTCTGCTGTCGAAATCTCCTTCAGGATTACAGCTTGATACATGTCCTCAGCAACACCCTTTATGAAATGTGCAACCTTATCTTCCTCCTTTATTCTAGGATCCACCATTTTACACAGCTCCAAGACGTCTTGAATGCAGGATGCTGTAGTTTCTCCTGAACGCTGTGACCTGCACTTTAATTTATCTTCAGCCTTCCACTTCTGTCATTGAGTATTGCCGAAATAATTGCGCAGTTCCACCTGGAATACTTCCCAGCTTGTGAACTACTCCTCGTTGTTTTCATGCCATTGCTTGGCAGTGCCCTCCAAGTAGAAAAATACCTTAGCCAAACACACGGTGTCATCCCATTTGTTAAATATGACTATATGCTCATAAACCTTCAGCCACTTGTTTGGATCTTGGCCATCATCACCAGAGAACCCGGAAGGATGTCTCATGTGGTGGCACACAGTTGCTGTCATCATAACGTCTTCTTCTTCTGTCTCCAATACATTGCGGTCTGTTGAATATGGCTCCAACTCAGGTTTCTCGCCACAAACGGTGGCTCTGTCGTGACCTGATGGGAGCCACTGTGTTGTCGATGATGTGCACTATGACAAGTTCCAATACCCAGAGTCTCCACCAGAATAATGTCATGTAGAAGAAGGTGTAATTAGATGAATGACGAAGACTAACTTCACTTAACGAAGGTATATTCAGCACTTGCACATACAAGAGTGCGGAGCGAACTGCCTTCGGCCAGAACACATAGAGTATATACACAGCTACAGAACAATCCAGTACAACGATTCTTGACATTTGAAGATACTTCTAGAATATACTCGAACCGCATATAGAAATTAAAATTGTACAGTGCAGGTGATTTTTGAACTCACGACCCTCCGTGCAACAGTTTAGTATCATAACCACTACACCACGGGGCTTCTCAGCTTCTTCTCCGACAATATGATCACCATAGTGATACACTACAGACAAGCTACAGAGAATGTTATTGAAATAAGTGTAACAACTAGGTTGGATACTACAGCCATAGGAATTTGAGAAAGAATGAATATTCAGGTAAAACAAAACAAATTACTGTAATGCAATTGTGGATAGCACACGAGCAGGTCTCAGGCAACAACAGCTGGTCAGACAGTTGGTGCCAGTCTGTGTCAAGCTGAGCATAGAAACTGATAGCTCACATTCCATTCCATTTCATTCCCTTTGTCAGCAACTACTTTTAAAAAAGTAGTGTCTGCAACATCGTATAGCCTAAAAGAAAATTTTTAGTTTTATTATAGATGTGGAATATGCTACAAATTGTTTGTATGAAAGGTAAATGAAGAAGCACAGTATTTTGACCCATCACCTTCACTGGGGTTACTGCTTAAAACACCCAAAACAACATGTGAAAGACAAGACCAGTGTGGGCGTGTGTTTTCACCTGACTTACACACCAATGGATTGTTTCTCATTGTCTATGCCTGAGAATAAAAATTAAAAGCAACAGACTAATCAATACAGTGGGCCAATAATAGTCAAGGAAGATAACGCAAGTTGAGAGTGAACAGTGTATGGGGTAAAGTGGATGACAAAAAATTGAGATTATTTACTCATTTTTCGTGGTAACTAATTCACATGTACCTTGTGAAAAAGCCAACAATAAGTAACTACTGGTCAAAACATCTGCACTGCATAATCCCTTTCCTGCAATGATGATAAGCTATGTTAGTTCAAAGCAATTTTGCTGATCTTGCTGCTCAATAACAATGACAAATTATTTCTCATAATCATTTTAAAATTTGCTCATTTTTTTGTCATTTGAATTCTTATGTCATCCTCTTCATTTACTCCCTATGGATATTTGACAGTTAATGAAAGTATGTGTGGTTTGAAATGACAAACTGATTTTTCAGTGTAAATGACTAGCACACAACAGAGAAGTACAGCATAAAAATGCTTAGTGCTTGTGATCTTTTGACTGGGTATGTACTTACAATGGAGGCATCCGCAGGGAAAAGGGCAGAGGAGCCAGCTGTATGGCACTTTTTAATACATTATTAGAGTAGTACCATGACAGACACTAAGTCACATAAATGTACTGCTATTATATTTCACCTGCTGTATTTGATTATCTATGTGCATATACGATAAAATCAGTAGGCACTTGCATGACTAACAGGAAAGATCTTCCACAATTTACAGTTGTCAAGCTCAGACTCTAAAAAGGACCATTTCTGAGAGAAGGGAGTATCTCCTCTGCCTGGAATGAAAGGACACAAGTGATGTTCTGATATTCTCAAAATGCCACCTTGCTTCAACAACAGAAGTAAATGTGTGCTCACAAGGATACTTAGTGACATAAAGAAGCAGACAATGTTTTGAACATAAAATTCATAAAATTCACACAGTGGATCCAATCACATCTAATGATTGTTTTCTATCCTTTAAAGAGCAATCAATCCAAATGGTGGAAGAATTCTCCTTTCAGTTATTTGTTGGGTATCATTCAGAGCATATAAGAGAACAAGAAAACAGGCACTAAGTCACTGGCAGATTTTTGCCAAGAAAATACCACATAGCAGGAACAAATTGCATCTGACACTTCTGTAAAATATGTGTCAGCCTCATTAAGAGCCAGGCGGAGGAGTGTATCGAAAAGAAATGTTTTTTTCTGTGTATGTACCAATGTTTCAAAACATTTCACACTGAGAAAAATTTAATGCAGTTGGTACAAGTTTTCTTTCTGAATAAAGTCTTAATAGTAAAATGAGTCTTAAGTCTGCTATCTATAAAATATTACAATAATATCCCCAGGAGTAACGAGACCATTTCTGAACGTTTCACCTGACACTTTGTACAAAAATATAGCATTCACTATTACAGAACTATGATTTTTGAAAAATTTGCTTACAATCAGCTGTCCAGCTACCTTTGTCCAGGGTGCTTGAGAAGATTGAGGTAGTTCAACATTCGGTGTCAAAATGCTGGACTTTCATCCCTCTTACCACCAGCCTCCTCCAGAGCAGGTGTGCTCCAAGCAAAATATTAATGTGAATCTCTGCAGTCCCTGCTTCTGCTAAGATAGTAATTTGGAAAGTGCAATAATGCCTTGGAGAAATGTCAGTATGTAGTCTGAGCACCTGGATGTGATTGAGAAGGGTCACATCATGAGCCTGCACAAAGCTGGTTAGTCCCTTAGGTGTTGGAGTAGGAAATGAGATAATGCCCCCCCCCCCCCCCCATTCATAGTGAGTGAATGATTGTGTGTGTGTGTGTGTGTGTGTGTGTGTGTGTGTGTGTGTGTGTGTGTGCCACAACACCCAGAGATGACAGGACAGGGGATTGTGCTAAGTATTACACTGTTCACACTACTCTCCACATTGACTCTTCCAAACTATCAACCATCTCAGAATACACTGGAATGGTGCTGTTACATAATCATGCACAGATACACATTGGCAACATGATGTATTCACCAATAAATTATACACCTAGGCAACATTGACTAGCAAATCCTTATACTATAGTACCCATGTTAACACTAAACAACACCATTTATTGTCGTTCCTCACATCACTTTTAAGAGCTGGTTTTATAACATGGGGTGCAACTGCCTACAGTGCGTGTACCCATACTACTTTTAATACCTCACCTAGACACCAAAATGGGCACAGAAGAGGTTGGAAGAGCACCAAGAACTCCAGCGCACAACAAAATCACTGGTGCTCACAGAGTGGTGTATTAAAGAGCCACATGCTAAGCAGCACTGCCAGTACTGTGCTTCAACTTCTATTTGGTGTTGCTTGGCAATGTTTAAGGTTAGCTTGACAATGAACTTCAACAATGGATGTGGTCAGCTTGGTTCTACCCTTAACATTAATGAACAAGAATTTTGGTTTACCAACAAATTCCTGTTTTCAATTAGCGTTATTCTGCAACCAGTCAAGGGCTGTTCTTGTATAATTACAAAATAAAGTGTGGACCACCACAGAGGCAAATGTATTTATTTCAAGTTCCCATGCCACAACTTGGAATGCTACAACTAATCAAGAGACTGTCCAAGAACTTTAATTACCGCTCTATGCCTTGCAGCACCAGTTATCTTTCCCCATAAGAGTATTAAGGGTATGGACAAATCATTTGATATCTTGGAAATATGTAAGGCTATTCAAACAATTCATGATAGATTAACACAGTATGCCTTGAGACCCAACAAGCTATTTGCAAAGTAGGAGTTAATAAAATGGTTCAAATGGCTCTGAGCACTATGGGACTTAACATCTGATGTCATCAGTCCCCTAGACTTAGAACTACTTAAACCTAACTAACCAAAGGACATCACACACATCCATGCCAGAGGCAGGATTTGAACCTGCGACCGTTGCAGCAGCGCAGTTCCACACTGAAGCGCCTAGAACCGCTCGGCCACAGCAGTCGGCGTTAGGAGTTAATACATCTACTTAAAACAAGACCAATTCACTGCACCAAAAACAACAAGACTATTCTCTCCCCCTCCACCACCAACCCCGGAAGAGTTTAAATTCTGGACAAAGTAAGTGTGAGACATACTTAAAATTAAGTATTATGATCTTACCTTCTGCTCCACAGGCCGAGGCAAGCAATCCACCTTCATTTTTTATTTCGTCAAACTTCGAAAAAAGGGTTGCAATCCTAAAAAAAAAAAAAAAAAAAAAAAAAAAATAGAGAGAGAGTACACGTAGTAGTGTTAATAGATAGACAACAATTCTGCATGTATTTTTTAACTACACCAAAAAAACTCAAATTGATGTGATTCACAATAATAATACATTCGTTGACTACAACACAATTTAAACCTTTTCAGAAATATAATTTATTATCCTGGACTTCACACGTACAGAATATTCAACGTCTAATCAGCTGTATTTAGGAACTGAAAACAATGTACACATAGTCAACAGAATAAAAACTTACTTTCTATCTTTTGCACTACAGCGATGTTGGATATCTTGTCGAAATTTTTCCCCTACATGTCGATATATTTCAGTCGATGTATTAAAAGCTGCATCTCTCACGGATGGAAGTGGATCATGCAGAAGTTTCAAAATGCTTGGAACATGTTTCGACAAGCCAAGGTTTGAAGGTCCATGCCTTGGAAACAAGAAGCAACAATCACCCAAAAGAATTATATATTGTACAACATATTTATTTCACACAAACTGTAAATAACCTCCACTTCAACATAAATTCTTCTTGGAAACAAGAAGCAACAATCACCCAAAAGAATTATATATTGTACAACATTTTTATTTCACACAAACTGTAAATAACCTCACTTCAACATAAATTCTTCAAAAATGGAAATTAGTTACACTTTGCAGTTAAGATGGCTAACTGTAATTTGGATATTGGAAATTAAAAAAATTACATACATGGATGTGATTTTCTATTAACATTCAGCATCTGAAAACAATCAAATTCAGTTTACATCAGTTGTTGACAGCACCTATAATTAGTTGCTTCACTCACAGCTTGGTATCATCCGTGAAATTTGTTAACTGATTTCATCTACCTGTAGGTTTCACACATTTCTGTCCAGTTTATGAACAAGTTTAAATTTTGAGAAATCAGTTGCTAGATCGCAAATTACTTCAACATTTTGATCTTCTTAAGCTACATAATTTCTATTCTTAAGAAAATAACAATTGCAGTCACCACAAATGAAGCGAGTCCCAATCGACCATAGATATCTAGTTTTTAGTATCCATTGGCACAGATAGTGAACAGTTTTGCCTCTACGATTTTGCAGTGCCAGTGTTATTTCGATGATGATGCACTGCAACGACGACAGCCGTTACTAAACACATCAGACAAATTCATAATTGTGAATAATGACCACCATCAGCTGTAGAATGGAATTATGACAATAAAAATTTGTGCAGCACTGGGACTCGAACCCGGATTTCCCGCTTATCATGAGTGGTCACCTTACAATTTGGCTATCCATACATTACTCACAGCCAGACTCAAACTTCCACAAGTCATCAACCATACGTCTACGATCTGCACTCGCACATCCAGGTTGAGTCTGGTTGCGAGTCGTGTATGGATAGCCAAATGGTAAGGCGACTGCTCGCAATAAGTGGGAAATCTGGGTTCGAGTCCTGGTCCTGCACAAATTTTCATTGTTATCATTCCATTCTACAGATGATTGTGGTCATTATTCACAACTGCGAATTCATCTGATAAGTTTGACTCTAGTTTTAGTTCCAACAGCAAGTCTAACCTGTTACACCAAATGTGGTGTCTTCTTTCCTTCCATATTATATCCTACACATTAGAAATGTCAGTGTCAATTAATCCAGTTGACACTACAGCCCACAACCATGACAAATGGTAATTAAATCAAACATTCACTTCATAGGGAAATTGCTGATTATGATTTTATACACCAGACGGATGAATTTCTTCACATGATACAGCTATCACGCAAAGTGATTATTTCAGTCTTGTATTGGCATAATAATACATATTTGGTCCCAATAAATCAAATTATTGCAATAAGATTATGCTAAAAGTTACAAATGAATCACTGCAATGGACTGATTGATGTGAAACTCATATTTGGTAGTAAAGTTTCAAATAACTGTAACTTAATGGAAAGAAACTTGTGCACTGATGCAATTTTTCCAAAACAAAAAATCTGCCCATTAGACTAAAGAAACTGCTTCAATATTTTTCTGAGAGCTGCTTAATAGCTCAAACTTTCCCTAGACAAATAGTTTAGTCTTCACAAAGGAAGCAGCTACTCAGGTGCACATGGAGGTTTTTTAGGCTAGGCAGAAGGCGAGGTTCTCTGATTAACACTCACCAGACAACTCGGATAGCTAAATCAGACTGTGTTCAAAGTGAAGACACTTCCACTATCAAAATTTTATTAGTGAATTCTCAAAGCATTTGTAACAAAGTTTCCAAATTTACTACCCTCCAGGAAACTAGTCACGCTCAAATTATTCTCTGCACTGAGAGATGACTGAAACCCCAAGTATGAATGTCTGAGATAGTTAGTGATTCTTGGAACGTATGAGGGCTATCCACAAAGTACATTACGTTTTGGAATTAAAAATAAATAAAGTACTGGAATTTTTTTTATTATATACAGATGAAAGCCACACTTAAATACTACTTTTCTACATAGTTGCCATTTAAATTAAGGCACTTATCGTAGCGTCGTAAAATTCGGCCGCCTGCGCCTTCAACCACGTGGTTACCTCTTTTGGGGCAGAAAAGGTGTGATTTTTGCGGATTTCCTGGAAAGAGGCAATACAATAAACTCTCAAAGGTATTGCCAAACTCTGCAAACCTCAGAAGACCAATACAAAACAAGCGCAGGGGAAAGATGGGCTCAAAGATCTTGCTGATTCACAACAACGCCCGGGCCCACACGGCAAATGCCACTCGTGAAGTTCTCGAATCTTTTAAGTGGGAGTTGTTTCCTCATCCGCCGTACAGTCCTGACCTGGCACCGAGCGACTTCCACTTATTCCCAGCAATGAAGAAGTGGTTGGCTATGCAGCGTTTTGATGCCAACACACAGTTTCAAGAAGAGGTAACCACGTGGTTGAAGGCGCAGGCGGCCGAATTTTACAACGAAGGAATTTCCAAGCTCGTCCATCGCTACGATAAGTGCCTTAATTTAAATGGCAACTATGTAGAAAAGTAGTATTTAAGTGTGGCTTTCATCTGTATATAATAAAAAAATTTCCAATACTTTATTTACTTTTAATTCCAAAACGAAATGTACTTTGTGGATAGCCCTCGTATATCAAAAAGATAGATTAGATGCTACAGGAGGGGGTGTGTTCATTGCAATTGACTAAAACATTGTCTCAGTGTGGCATTGAAGTTCCGTGGTCGTATATAACAAGGCTAGGTGAAATCAAGTTAATTTTTGGATGTTTTTACAGGCCATCCAATTCCACTGTGATGGTTTTAGAGTCAATGGCAGAAAGTCTATGATCAGTAGTGAGGAAATACATACAATTAATACTAGTTGGAGGCAACTTTAACCTACGAAGTGTAGACTGGGATGTCTATGGATTCATTACAAGGGAGTACAGTCAGTCAGTCTTGTAAAGCCTTTTGGACGTGTTTCCTTAAAACTGTCTTGAGCAGTTTTTTCAACAACCAACAAACAATGGAATTATTTTAGACCTTGTTGCTACACACAGGTCTAGGTGAAATAAAGTTTATTGTTGGATGTTTTTACCGGCCACCCGATTCCGCTGTGATGGTTTTAGAGCCAATAACAGAAAGTCTACGGTCAGTAGTGAGGATATACACATATCATGTAATATTAGTTGGAGGCGACTTTAACCTACCAAGTCTATGGTTTGATTACAGGGGGTACAGACAGACAGGCCTGTGAAGTTCTTTTGAACATGTTTTCTGAAAACATATCTTGAGCAGCTTTTTCAAG
This sequence comes from Schistocerca cancellata, assembly GCF_023864275.1. Lineage (NCBI taxonomy): Eukaryota > Metazoa > Arthropoda > Insecta > Orthoptera > Acrididae > Schistocerca > Schistocerca cancellata. The sequence goes on from NW_026046834.1 coordinate 213,540, forward strand.
AGCCCACATGCAATGGAAATATTTTTGGATCTCGTAGCTACAAACAGGCCTATCCTAATTGACAGTACAGAGGCAGGGAATAGTGAAAACATCATTATGGAGACTTGGGTTACTAAAGTTAATAGCTCCATAAAGAAGACTTGCTAGAAAGAGCAGATAAGACAGTTGTTAGCATCCTACTTAGACAATGAATTGACATAATTTTGTTCCAGTACGATGGACATAGAGAAATTATGGGTGAAGTTTAAACGGATCGAAAAGTATACTCTGAAGAAGTATGTGCTGAGTAAGTGGACGAAAAAGACTGACCACAGTTTAACAATGAAATTCAAAAAATGCTGAGGAAGCAAATGCTGTTGCACTCTCGGTTCGCAAGAAAATGCACAAATGACAAGAGGCAAAAGTTGAAAGAAATTAATGCGCCTATAAAAAGATTTACGCGTGAAGCTGACAGCAACTACACCATCACACCTTAGCAATAGATCCTGCAAGAACTCAAGAAAACTCTGGCCCAATGTAAAATTGCTAAGTGGGTCTAAGGCTTCTATCGAGTCACTCGTTGGCCAGTTTGGTGTGATGGTAGATGATAGTAAAAGTAAAGCCAAATTTTGAATTTCTCATTTAAGAAATTGTTCACATACGAGGATCGTACAACCATACCATTGTTTGACGAACATACAGAGTCCCATATGGAGGACAAAGAAACCAGCATCACTCGTGTATAGAAACACATGAGAATTGAAAGCAAATAAGTCGCTAGGGCTTGATGGGGGATCCCAATTTTGGTGTTACAAAGAGTACCCTAAAGCAATGGCCCCTTACCTAGCTTCCATTTATCGTGAATCTCTCACCCAGCGCTAAGTCCCAAGCTTCTGTATACAAGAAGGGTAAAAGAACAGACCTGCAAAATTATGGATCATTATCCCTAACTTTGGTTTGCTGAAGACTCCCTGAACATATTCTCAGTTTGAATATAGGGAAAAGTTTCTGTTCACAGATCAGCACGGTTTTAAAAAGCATCACTCATACAAAATTCAGCTTGCCCTTTTCTCACATGAGATCCAGTGAACCATGGATGAAGGGCAACAGGCAGACCTCATATTCCTAGATTTCTGGAAAGCATTTGACACGGTGCCACAATGCCGACAGTTACCAACAGTACAAGCATATGGAACACGTTCCCAGGTATGTGAGTGGATCAACGACTTCTTGAGTAACAGAACCCAGTATGTTATCCTCAATGGTGAGTGTTCGTCAGAGATGGGTATTGTCAGAAGTGCCCCGGGAAGTGTTATTTTCTATATACATAAATGATCCTATGGACAGGGTAAGCAGCAGTTTGTGGCTGTTTGCTGATAATGCTGTGGTGTATGGGAAGGTGGTGTCATTGAGAGACAATAGCAGGATACAAGATGACTTAGACAAAATTTGTAGCTGGTGTGATGAATGATAGATAGCTCTAAATGTAGAAAAATGAAAATTAATGCAGATTAGTATAATACAGTAATAGTAGCGTGCTGCTCGACACAGTCATGTACATTAAATATCTATGTGTAACGTTGCAAAGCAGTATGAAATGGAATGAACATGTAAGGACTGCATTAGGGAAGGCAAATGGTAGACTTCGATTTATCGGGAGAATTTTACGATAGTGTGGTTCACCTGTAAAGAAGACAGCATACACGGCACTAGTATGACCCATTCTTTAGTACTATTTTGAGTGTTTGGGGTCCAGGGCAGGTCAGATTAAAGGAAGTCATCAAAGCAACTCAGAGATGGGTTGCTAGAATTGTTACCAGGATGTTAGAACAACATGCATGTGTTAACAGAGATCCTTCAGGAACTGAAATGGAAATCCTTGGAGAGAAGTAGACATTCTTTTCAAGGAACGCTACTGAAAAAATTTAGAAAACTGGCATTTGAGGCTGACAGGAGAGCAATTCTATTGCCACAAACGTACATGTCACCTAAAGACCATGAAGATAAGATTAGAATGATTGGGGCTCATATGAAGGCATACAGACAGTCATTTTGCTCTCGCTCTATTTGCGAGTGAAGCAGAAAAAGAAAATAACTAGAAGTGGTACAGGGTACCCTCTGTGATGCACCTTAAGGTGGTTTGTGGAGTATATATGTAGGTGTAGATGATATAGATACAGAACTCTTCCCATTAAGGGAATATGGTAATTACGGAACATCTAATGCCTGATGTATGTATAGATAACTTAAAGAGTCAAACTGTAATATACTTGAAAATCATTTGAAGCCTGCAATCAGATCGAAATGTCACAGTTTGCAGCGTATTTGTGTACTGTTGTTACAGCAACAACACAGGGCCATTCACATTCTAATTAACAATGCAAGCAACTAGTGGTCTCTTGTTTCAAATGTCTACTACATTCTGTACATTAACCTGATCAAGCTTCAAGTAGCAAGTGTAGGTGTGATACCTCAAAGGAAGAAATAGGTGTCACACATTTGATGATGATGTGTAAGAGCTAGTACATATGAGCTTATGGAATGCCTGAAGCTTCCTTTTCCCACATCATGCGGACAACCAACACAACGAAAAAAAAACTGGCACATTTGCACTGATTTCAATGCATACTATCTCAAAAAGCATGCATGTTCCATAAATAATAAAAATGATTACATTAATTTCTACATTGCCTCCGCAGCCGAATGATTAAGGCTGCCACCTTCAGTGCTTAAGGGCCTGCGTTCAATTCCCGGTACCACCTGAGATTTCAATTCTATCTCTCTCTCTCTCTCTCTCTCTCTCTCTCTCTCTCTCTCTCTCTCTCTCTCTCTCTCTTTTTCCCCTCCAGAGGCAGAGACATCTGGAATGGGGTCCACTCATGAGGATGAGGAGGAGGAGGAGGAGAAGATGAGTGTTTAACGTCCCGTCGACAATGAGGTCATTAGACATGGAGCACAAGTTCGGATTAGGGAAGGATGGGGAAGGAGAGCGGCTGTGCCATTTTGAAGGAATCATCCCAGCATTTTCCTCAACCAATTTAGGAAAATCACACTGCCCGGACACAGATTTGTACTGTCATCCTCACGAATTCAAATCCAGTGTTCAGTGTGCTAACCACTGCACTACCCTACTCAGTGGGTCCACTCAGCAGCATAAAGACAAACGAGGAGCTGCTTGGATAAAGTAACGGCATCATCAGGATTCAGCTACTGGCAATAACAGCTGGGAGAATTGGCAACAGTGTGGTCACATGTCCAGCAATTATATATTGTTCCTCCTCCTAACATGGAGCAGCAGTCAGAACAGACTCTAGGACTTAATCCCTTTGTGGCGTTCACATTTATTAATCACCAACTCTGATTCTTATGAAGCAAGTGGTGTACAGCTGCTTACAACTCAATAGTCCAGCATGCATCTTCATGTTTTCCTTGCACATTTACTAACACACAAGATTTTTGGTAAGCAGCCATAGGAATTCATTTCTTACTATAATACTTCAGAATGCCTTTCAGCCATCTTCAGCGTAAGCCAACAAGTCAGCTCACTCAGAAGTTGGCCAGAAGACTTAAAGGCAAAATATCAGTGAAAGAAATGTAATTACTGTAGCAGCAGGGTCAAAATCTAATGGATCAATCATCCAGTACTATTCCTTGCTTCTTCTCGTTGTCTCATAAAATAGTTTATGATATAACCTACATCTTTGGAGCATAATTTTCTGCCAAGGCAGAATTTTCCTGCTCTGTTGGGAAAAGCTCCCTGGCTACAATTATTTTCATTATTTGGATCTCAATGAGATAACCTTCGGTCACTGAACTATGTCGTCATATTTTAACCACATTTGCCAAATGTACAAGGGTTGTTCAATTAGTAATGCCCCACATTTTCTTTCTTTTCTCAGAACATATTAATTGTTAAGAGTCAGAATTTGGTGACAATATACATCAACATGCCTTATACATGTCCTATTTCTCTACGTTGTCTCCATCACGTTCTATGGCCGTACGCCAACTTTGGGGAAGAGCACGTATCCCCTGCTGGTAAAAGCTCTTGTCCTATAAGCGTAGCCATGTTTTCACTGCATGACTTCTTCAAAGTACGATCCCTGTAAAGAATATTTAAGCGGCCCAAAGAGATGGTAGTCCGAGGATACCATGTCTGGACTGTAGTGCGGATGAGGCAATGAGGTCCAACCCAATTTGGCGATGTGTTCCCAGGTTCTCAGACTTGTGTGTGGCCATGCATTATTGTGTTGGAGCAAGATTTTGGCTGGATTCTTGTTGAATCGAACATGTCAGACACTGTTCTTGACTTTATTCAGTCTTCACATATGCCTCTGAATTCATGGTTGACCCTCTTGGCATCACATCCACGAGAATGACGCCATCACAATCCCAGAAGACTGTCGCCATGACTTTTCCTGTAGAGGCTGTTGTCTTGAATTTCTTATTTTGTGGTGAATGAGGATGATGCCACTCCATGGGCTGTCTTTCTGTTTCTGACACAAAGTGGTGCATCCAGCTTTCGTCCCCTGTAATGATCCGTGGCAGAAAGGCTTCTCCATTGGTCTCAAAACGCTCCAACAATTCAAATTAAATGACTGTTCTTTGAATTTTGTGGTCCACTGTTAGCATTCATGGAACCCACTGTGAGCACCTCTTTGAATATCCAAGAGTCTCGATCATTGCAGATGCACTTCCAATCTTGACCGACAAATGTAGAGCCAACTATCGAGTTGTGATGCACCTGTCAGCACGAATGATGACATCCAGACATGCATGTGTGGAGCAGTGGCTGTTACAGGACGCCCAGAGTGTGGCTTATCATGGAGCTCTGTTTCTGCATTTCCTAACGCTGTAACTTTCTTTACCCATTGTCTAACTGTACTCCTTTCAACTCCACCACCACCATACACTGCACACATACGTTTATGGATGTTCATCACAGTTTCTTTTTCTGCACACAAGAATTCAATAACAGCACACAGCTTGTAATGTGAGTCGTATGTAGATGGCATTTTGACACTGTACTATGGCTCTGCCATCTGCCAGAATGGTTTGAAACTTTACCAGCAGATAGAACAAACATCAGATGTGGAGCACCAACAAGGATATTTGTCTATGTACCGTATTTACTCGAATCTAAGCTGCATTTTTTTTCCAGTTTTTCTAATTTAAAAAACCGCCTGCAACTTAGAATCGAGCAAAAATTAAGCAAAAGTTCTGAAAAAGGTTGGTAGGTGCCACCACAACAAACTTCTGCTGTCGAATATATTTAGCACTACACAGGCATGCTTTGCACGCACAAAGATAAATACTGGTGCCAAAACCTTTGCCTCTGCCTCAGTAAATAAATTTAAAAAAGGTATAATATGAGCTTTTTTTCTCCACCCCGAGTTTCGACCACTGCATTTTCGTACATTATCCAATCAAGTAAATAGAAATTCCATATTGTTCATCTTCGAATGGTCCGCCCCCGGTAGCTGAGTGGTCAGCGTGACAGAATGTCAATCCTAAGGGCCCGGGTTAGATTCCTGGCTGGGTCGGAGATTTTCTCCGCTCAGGGACTGGGTGTTGTGTTGTCCTTATCATCATCATCATCATCATCATCATCATCATCATCTCATCCCCATCGACGCGCAAGTCGCCGAAGTGGCGTCCAATCGAAAGACTTGCACCAGGCAAACTGTCTACCTGGCGGGAGGCCCAAGTCACATGACACTTTTTTTTTTTTATCTTCGAATGTAGCAGCCTTTCAAATATTTCTTTTGCAGAAGAAAGTTCTAATCGTGCTGCAGGTCTGTGACTGATGAGAGCAACATGAGGTGATGCCAGCAGGAAAGCATTTAGTGGGCCAATGTGTGGCCAATATAATGCACTAGAAGTGATTTTAAATGAATTTGAGGAACAGTGTCAGAAATTCCTGCCTGTGAATGCTGAAATTTTAAAAATTAAGGCACATGAAATTGCTAGAGAGCAAAACATTGAAAATTTTAAGGCTAGTCACAGCTGGATTGATCTGTTTATGAAGCGCTGGGGTTTTTCACTTCGGAGGCGAACTTCAGTCGCACAGAAGCTGCCGAAAAATTATGAAGAAAAACTTTTGGAATATCAGCACTTCGTAATTAGGCGGCACACAGAAAAGCAATACCTTCTTGGCCAGATAGGAATTTTGACATGCCGTCAAATTATACGTTTGACGCCAAAGGAAAGAAAGACATAAGTGTTCTTACATCAAGGGGTGAAAAAACAGCAGACGTCCGTCATGCTAGCTTGCACAGCAGATGGACATAAATTACCCCCATTCACAGTTTTCAAGCAAAAGACTTTCTGAAATCAGAAGTGTTTCCAAAAACTGTAATTGTACGAGCAAACGAAACTGGGTGGTTTTCGGAGGACATGGTACTGGAATGGATTAGGCATGTGTGGAATCATCTTCCTGGCGCAATGCTTGGTCTACGCAGTCTGTTGACAGTAGATGCGTACGCAGGCCATAGAACACCTGCAGTAAAACGAAAATTAGAGGAAAGCAAAATGGACTTGGCAGTAATTCCAGGCAGGATGACGTCAAATCTGGAACAACCCCTGTTTGAATAAACCATTTAAGGACAAGCTTAAATGCATGTACACAGACTGGCTTTTGAAAACCGATAGACGACTGACACCAACAGGACGTGTAAAACGCGCAAGTTTGTCTCAAGTGTGCCAATGGATTTCTGATGCATGGAAGTGTGTACCAAATCAGACTGTGCAACAAGCATTTAAAAAATGTTCGATATCCAATGCACTAGATGGTATAGAGGATGATGCTCTGTATGAAGAAATGAGCAACAAAGAATTGAGAGAGTGTGCTTCAGAGTCATGACTGTTATTTTAAACATTTTGTATAAGATGTATTACAAACATAATAAAATTTTGTTTTAAATTTCAGCATTTAATTTCTAAGTTATTTTCATTCTTATTTTATAAGTGTTGCTACTCTGCATTGCACAGGACAGAAAAACGTGGAGAGCTGCACCAAACCAGTCTGTGGACTGAAGACAACAATAACACACACTGCATTTGAAGTCATCACTGAAAACGTACTATGGAAATCCGACTGGCAAGACTGTTTGGGATGTATGTAAATATGGTCAACTCTACGTTCTGAATTTTTTCCTACCTGTGACAAGAGATGGTTGATAATAGGAACTTTTATGAATCGTGAATCACATGCAGTATTCTCTTCACAATAAGAATAATATGAATATAAACATTATGCCTTGTATTATTTTGTGTTTGCTGCTATCTCATTTAAATCCTGTCTGTCTAATAAACTACGAAACTAGAGTGAGACAACAGCAAACGCGGAAGGATATACATATCATGTCACGTTTATATTCGTATTATTCTTATGCTGAATAGTGATACAGTCAGAAATGAAGCACGGCAACTTACTAGATTTTTAAATCTAAGATGACTCTAATTTCTGTGCAGAATATAATGTAATAAAGAGGCGTCTGCAAAGATTTTCAAACAGAGAAAAATTTTCCCTAAACTCTCGTTCAGAACATCGTCTATCATACACAGTCTATTATTTGGTTCTTGTTGATCATTATCAAAGAAAGCACCAGTAACAAATAGAATTCTCTTGCCATTGTTTCACTAATGAGACAATTACTCTCTTTTTTTTAATTGTAAGTGGCGGTAGTGCGCACAGAAGCAAGCTATCCCGCGAGCGGCGACAGGTCGTAAACACTCATTATCTGAATGCGACAAACAATGCATGACACAGTACAATAACACATTTTCAGCTTAGAGTGACATAAACACCTATAACAAAGAAAACGGCACTTATCAGATCAAAGCAAAATAAGCAATCAATTCAAACCAGACGAAGCACATGAAAGAGGAGGGTACCCATATAAATACGGACAGAGAGCCTAACGCATAGCAATGGCTACCTGGTAAAGCTTAAATGCAAAGCTTACAACTCGAATCAAACTACTGTAGCTGTATCTTCATCCATTCGACCTAAATTGTGTCTCATGTTACAATGGACCAGCTTTGTTTCGATTTGTAGGTGCGGTCTAAAACTTTGCTCTCCCCTTGAATTTTGAGTCTCAAATTTCGGGTGTGGCTTAGATTCGGGAAATTTTTTTTTTCCTTGATTTCCAGTCTCATTTTTCAGGTGCAGCTTCGATTCAAGTAAGTACGGTATATTAAAGGATTAAGAAGGGGGGGTGGAGGAGGGGAGGCATTACTTACTGAATGCCCATCATACATTTTCTTTCAAAAAAGTATGGATTTGTACTCTTTTAGGGTTTTACTACAAGTATTGTTACTTCTCATAATTACATGTGTACTTGTAAAGGAACTAAGGGCACTTACTATATTCAAATTATGAAACTTTTTAAAAAATTTCCACTTACTCCCTCAGTGCGGACTGAAAACAGATTAACACTTCTTCTCGGATTTTAGCATTTTTGTGAGAAAATGCTGATGTCAACTTCTCAAACAAGTAATACGGTGAAGTAATTTCCCTCTCCAAAAGTTTCAGAAGGAAAAGCTGAGCTTTCTCTCTCACAACTTCTTTGTTGTCTCCTGAAATACAAGCATACTAGATATTATTATTAATTCCTTACATATCTACTAATCTGAAACTAATGCCATGACCATTTTTTCTAGCTCTGATACTTTTTCAATACACATATTCTTACCAAAAATTAATTATGGTAACTGTTACAATTATATTGGAATAATTATTGTGAAGTCACTTAGACTTACAACGTCCACACCACATACACTTTTCTATACATATCATAAGCTCAAAAGTCATTCCCAACCACACACAATTAAAAACTTGTATTAAAGCATTGACATCTCAAATGCTAGATACGTCATTATTTCACAGCATACTACATTTTTTGGTAAACTCTACGTACTATAGCTGCATAACACTTAATGTAAGCTGCAGCTTGTAGGCTTTTTGCAGGGCCAGCCAAAATACACTCCTGGAAATGGAAAAAAGAACACATTGACACCGGTGTGTCAGACCCACCATACTTGCTCCGGACACTGCGAGAGGGCTGTACAAGCAATGATCACACGCACGGCACAGCGGACACACCAGGAGCCGCGGTGTTGGCCGTCGAATGGCGCTAGCTGCGCAGCATTTGTGCACCGCCGCCGTCAGTGTCAGCCAGTTTGCCATGGCATACGGAGCTCCATCGCAGTCTTTAACACTGGTAGCATGCCGCGACAGCGTGGACGTGAACCATATGTGCAGTTGACGGACTTTGAGCGAGGGCGTATAGTGGGCATGCGGGAGGTCGGGTGGACGTACCGCCGAATTGCTCAACACGTGGGGCATGAGGTCTCCACAGTACATCGATGTTGTCGCCAGTGGTCGGCGGAAGGTGCACGTGCCCGTCGACCTGGGACCGGACCGCAGCGACGCACGGATGCACGCCAAGACTGTAGGATCCTACGCAGTGCCGTAGGGGACCGCACCGCCACTTCCCAGCAAATTAGGGACACTGTTGCTCCTGGGGTATCGGCGAGGACCATTCGCAACCATCTCCATGAAGCTGGGCTACGGTCCCGCACACCGTTAGGCCGTCTTCCACTCACGCCCCAACATCGTGCAGCCTGCCTCCAGTGGTGTCGCGACAGGCGTGAATAGAGGGACGAATGGAGACGTGTCGTCTTCAGCGATGAGAGTCGCTTCTGCCTTGGTGCCAATGATGGCCGTATGCATGTTTGGCGCCGTGCAGGTGAGCGCCACAATCAGGACTGCATACGACCGAGGCACACAGGGCCAACACCCGGCATCATGGTGTGGGGAGCGATCTCCTACACTGGCCGTACACCACTGGTGATCGTCGAGGGGACACTGAATAGTGCACGGTACATCCAAACCGTCATCGAACCCATCGTTCTACCATTCCTAGACCGGCAAGGGAACTTGCTGTTCCAACAGGACAATGCACGTCCGCATGTATCCCGTGCCACCCAACGTGCTCTAGAAGGTGTAAGTCAACTACCCTGGCCAGCAAGATCTCCGGATCTGTCCCCCATTGAGCATGTTTGGGACTGGATGAAGCGTCGTCTCACACAGTCTGCACGTCCAGCACGAACGCTGGTCCAACTGAGGCACCAGGTGGAAATGGCATGGCAAGCCGTTCCACAGGACTACATCCAGCATCTCTACGATCGTCTCCATGGGAGAATAGCAGCCTGCATTGCTGCAAAAGGTGGATATACACTGTACTAGTGCCGACATTGTGCATGCTCTGTTGCCTGTGTCTATGTGCCTGTGGTTCTGTCAGTGTGATCATGTGATGTATCTGACCCCAGGAATGTGTCAATAGAGTCCCTTTCCTGGGACAATGAATTCACGGTGTTCTTATTTCAATTTCCAGGAGTGTATATAAAATATGTGTCTCAATAATAGATTACATAATTTAAATTCTCAGGACACATTTCAAATATTTTCCACACAAATTTACTTAATGACAGACAACACTTTTGGAACTGTTGGATATAAAGTGATGTTTTTCAAACTGGTAATAGCTAATCTTAAGACTGTCCCTTCAAATGCCTGTTAGCCCCATGTATTAGAGGTTTAGGGTCTTTGCTTCTGTGGATTACAGTTCTTACAGAGGTACTGAATGTTCTGTCCAGTCAGCCTAAGGGTGACCTACCAACGTGGACACGATTTTCACATTTTGCTACTTACAAGTGAATCAACGAAGTGGTTGAACTTTTTCCATCAAATTTCTGTCTCTGTATACCTCTATTACACTTTGACATGTCAATGAATATTTAATATTTATGTTTTGGTGGTGGTGATCACAATTTTTTGTTTCTAGCACTGGCATTGGAAATTCTAAGTGCCATAGGAAAGGCATGCTAAGTTTGTAAATATCTCACTAGAGTGCATAAGAATACAGTAACCTAAGTGGCGCCACTAGAGCGAGTTTCATGAGTGATTAAAAGTAATAAGCATACAAAACATGTTGCAAAGAATTTTCTTGCTTACATCATTTACGGGATAAAGCTCTCTATTTCTTGCTTCAACATTATTTGCCTACCCACAAGGAATCTAAAGCTTAATGCACAACACTGGACAAAGCACATATATTCCCTGTAGTAAGAGACATTAGCATGTTCTTTCCCTGCACGCATAATCTAAAACAGGTTATATAACATGGACTATTCATATCATCACACTGGTCAATCAACAGTATGAAATAACACAGAATCCTACATGTCATGGCATACATAGTTCATTTCTGGAAAAAATGGACAAAACATGTTCTTTTCCTGTACTCTTCCTTTTGATTGTACACAGCATTCTACTGAATTGATTTGAAGAATGTTACACAAATATCTTTGACATGCTTTTCAGACACCCATCTCTTAAATTAGAAGCATCACTTCCTTGTAGTTTTGTCTCTTCCTGAGGCACACCTCTAGAGCCTGATGGCTTCTCAAGATCAACTGTCCCCTCTTCCTCAACACCAAGGAACATGTTATTTGCTGGAGTACACAAATTTTGTCAAGGAACTTGAATGTCACATCTTGTATCATGGTCCTTTCCAAAATAAAATTAAGATGAAATGGATGCAGCCTTATCACTCTGTTCAGACAAATTGGATCTACTTTCCGCACCACTCACTTCTTGTACTGGTTCAGTGTTGTGGTCACTAGTAGTCATATGTGATCAATTTCACCTCGTCCTCCTCCTCAAGTCACTACATAATACAATTCCTATACTTTGTCGTCTCTGTCTTCTTGCATTTTGACATTTTACTTGTTATACACACACTGATCAGCCAGAACATTACGACTACCAACCTACTATCGATATAAACTGGTCAAGGTGACAGCAGCATCACCTGGTGAGGAATGACTGCTAGTCAGACACACACACGGTGCATGTAGTATCAGTGAGCATGCTGTCCATATGCAGAATGGGGAAGACGTGTGATCTATTGGAGTTTGCTGAAGAGCAGACTGAGATGGCCCGGAACCTTGGCATGAGCATTTCGGAAACTGCATAACTTGTCGGGTGTTCAATGAATGCTTTGGTGAGTGTCTCCAACATGTGGTGAAATAAAGGTGAAACCATGTCCAGACATTGTGGGGTTAGGTGGCCACCCCTCATTACAGATGTTGAGCCTTGTAGGCTGGGCAACTGGTAAACCAGGACAAACCACAAACTGTGGTGGAACTACCACCAGACTTTAATGCTGGGCAGATTCCAAGTGTGTCTGAACACACAGTGCACCAAACACTATCAATGATTGGTCTCTGCAGCCAATGACCCATGCATGTGCAAATGTTCATCCCACAACATAGCCAAGCGCTACTGAAATGGACACATGACCATTGGCAGAGGCAGAGCATTGCATTGTCTGATGAATCCTGATACCTTCTCCTTCATGCTGTTGAGAGGGCATGAATCTGTCATCATCCACGGAAACAACTCTTTGACATCATCCATGGAAACAACTCCTTGACACCTGTACTGCCGAACTGAGACAAGCTGGCGGCAGCTCCATTACACTCTGGGGAACATTCAAGTGGGCATCCATGGGTCCAATGGAGCTCATGCACAGAATCATAATGGCCAAGGAGAATCGTACAATGGTTGTAGTCCATGTACATCCCTTCATGACGATCATGTTTCCAGATGGCACTGGCATTTTTCAACAAAATAATGTGCAAAATGACAAGTTCAGGAGTGTGATGGAGTGGTTTAAGGAACACAGTTGCAAGTTCTAATCAATATGCTGCCCCCCCCCCCCCCTCAACTTGCCAGACCTGAACCTGATTGAACACATCTAGGATGTGTTGAATGTGGCGGCAGCACTCATCTGCCCCCCCCCCCCCCCCCCAAATTTATGAGAATTAGCTGATTTTTGTGTGCAGATGTGATACCAAATCCCTCCAGCAACCTACCAACACCTCACTGCTTCTGTGTCATGATGTGTCGCCGCTGTTATCCGTATTCAGGGTGGACAAACCGGATGTTAGGTATGTAGTCATAATGTTCTGGCTGATCAGTGTACAGGAATGTAGATGACAAATGCCACCCAAGCACACTACTCCAAAGAGAAATTATTTCTTATAACTGTAGACAGGAACAGCAGTGTGCTAGTGCTGTCACAACAGGCATCAACAATAAATATTCAGCTTCTAAATGGTGCTGGTGCGAGTCCAAAAATCAACACGCAGTGTCACAAACTCACAAAAAATGTCACAAGGGGGGGGGGGGGGGGGGGGGGGGGGAACCTCTTACCCGCATGGTTAATCTAGGGTTTACTAAAACATTCAATACTGCTTTGCCAATGCACAACCAAACTGTCTTTTTTCATCTAAGATTTTGTATTCGTGTGAGCAATCGACTGTACTAGCAACACTGCGGAAGGTACAGGAAAAGAAATAATGTGTACATGAAGACAGTAGCTCTCACAAAATACGTAAATAAGGCTGCCTCATTTTGGCTTCAAATATAATTCAAACCATTAGCTGTAAAACAATGTGCTGCACTGTATTGTGCAGTGCAGTGCAAGCACTTTTAGCACTGTCTTTAAAAGTGATTTTATGCTTCACTCTCACATGAATGAAATTTTTGTCTGTCGCTCTCTCACTAGTATGACTGGACACAGTTTGAAATAAGAACTGTGCCTGTAAAAATGTGCTCTTTTGTAATATTGATATATACAGCTATTGTCTGATGTGGTATTACTCCGAAAAAGCATTTGTAGGACACTCTCTTGTCCTGTTCGTATAGTATAATGTGCAGCATGCTAGCTTCTAAGGCAGGGAGTTGAGCCACACCCAGATTGAATCTGCCTGAGTGTCGTTTTTAGGTGGTTTCTCGTGCTTATTTAGGCAAATGCAGGCATAGTTCCCAAATTCTGCCTTAGTGAACACGAGACACAAACAGTTAAAATACGATAACACAAAAAACAAAGTCTAGAGAATTCAAATACAAATGGCGCACATGAACTCCATGTCTTAGTTTAAACTGACAAGTGGGGCAACAGGAAGTGCATTGGCAATGAGGTTACATAATAAAATACAATTGGTGAAATTCTGCACAAGTGTACCCTTTACTAGAGGGGATAATTGATATGGAAAAGTAATGGCCCACTCTTCATACCTCTAAACACCCATCTCCCCATCTTTTAGTTGTTCCTGCTGAACTTTCTCTTACCAAATTGTGACTCATCAATTTCCTCTACAATACCATATCAATTAAATTTTTCATTCTGCTAGAGACCAACTGCAGCATAAATCTCTCAGCAGAAATACCTACACTCAACAGTTTTGTTTCAGTACAACTACCTAACTACATATGATGCCATTTCTGAGCACATGCCTCCCCCCACATACACAACCACTGAGCAGCAAACAGCTCAGAAGGCTCAATTTAAGAGAACTGATATCTATAACACACTGAAGAACTGGAAACTACACAAAGAACTACCACCACACCACAAACAATTTGCAAATAATATCCAATAGTTCCAATTTTGGTGCTCAAAATGCAGCATCCCTTTCACACCTACAACACTAAGTAACATTTTCACTGAACCAAATTTAAAATCTGATGACTTACCTAGTCTGTCAACCACAGGAGATATTACCATATGCAAATATGGTTTGAAATCTGTACCCATTCGATCAGCAAAGTTAGTCAAAACATCAATTGAGTTCTGTGACACCTGTAAAATATAAAATGAAAATTAATGGGAGGAACAAAAGGTAATCACATAGCTGAAGTGTTGATAGGCACGTAAACAAGGGTGAAAATGCTGTTGACCACACGATGTAAAATCTTATAAAGTGCATACCGTGATTGCGCAGGCTTGCCAAGTGTGATAATTCTTGGTAGTCTCCTTGGGATACAAAAATCAACATGACTCAATATTTCAGGAAGCCATCTGTCTGCTGTGTTCAGGAGGGATGTGCTGCCTTTTAACTAAATGTATTCTATTTATCACTTTCATCTCATTGACCAAATTATTATACAATTTAGTCCCTGATAAAAATGCTGTTTTCAGTTTCTTGGTAAACAAATCAAACAATGGAAAATCCAAGATGAAATGTACAATTGCCTGAGACTGAAGTTTTGTGTGTGTGTGGGGGGGAGGCACATTTGCGTGAGTGTGTGTTTATCATCTAATTTTGACGAAGGCCTTACTGGCCAAAAGCTGTATTTGTGACTGTCTTTTTGTTGTGCCTATCTACAACTCAGAATTTCTGCTATATGGTGAGATATACTAATGTTTTTCCTTAAATGTGCACCAGACTGTTCGATGAAATCACTCGGTGCAGTGGAGATGCCTTTTTTTAAAAAAAATATTTCCTCAGAATGAGCTTATTAGTAACTAATTACTATTTTTGGGCCTTTTCTTATTGTTTGACAGAATTACGTCAATTTTTTGTGTATTTCATTCCCAGAAAACACTGAATTGTGTGTACATAAGAATAAAAAATCGCCAAAAGGTACTGACTGTTACCAAAAGCGTATAACATGACAGTGGCATTCTCTGTGCCAGTATCTCCATTTGTTAACTCTAAACCAACTGACAGTCAATATTCATCTTTAACAACTTTGTGTTTGCTACACAAGCTATAGATTTATTGTTAACACTTAATGGGACAGTTGGTTCCCTCCTCAAGCTTAAATTCATGTTACCTTTTCCCTTTACATTCAATGTTAAGTTAATAATACTGTCAAACTGTATGTCTCTTTGCAGTTTCACTGGCCTTCACAACAAGAAGTGCCAGTGCCTTTATCAGTGACTTCAATGTTACAGTTATCAACAAAGAAACATTTTCCTCCATGCCTTATCCTGTTTGGAAAGTCAGTTAAAAGGTGTCCACACTGCCACTAGGTGAGCAGTACCCACACAAAATGATTATTTCTCATGGAGTCAAGCTTGGTCAGTTCAATGGCTCACATTTCAAAATGGTTGAATGAAAGCATTACTATTTATTGTGAGCAGTCGAATTGCTGGATAGAACTAATCTATAATCAGGCACAGCATCAACTGGTAATAACTGTTCAAAGCAATCACAACGCCATACTGGCTAACATGGCATCACCTATTATTGGCCATCTAACAAAAAAAGTTATGCTTTCATTAGTTTACCAGGGATGCACGTGCAGAATGCCACACAGAATGCCTTTTTTAACAGCTACAGCACAGAATGCAGCATCTTCACTGCTCTCATGCAATCACCCATTGAACCACAGTGGTTCCAAGCATTAGTTCAGTTGAGCAATTAAGGTACCATTTTTTTGCAACAATGTTGGAGGGATTCAGATATGAGGCAACACAATACATGGATCCTGGCCTATTTTTAGGTTGGCAGCAGTCACATGTGCAAGGCATTGTCTTGCATCTTCAATGGTTTCTACTGATTTTCATTGGAAAAAAAAAAAAACAGTTTATGATGGTTTCTGCCAAAAATTACTTTGAAACCATAATGGAACAGGATAAAGTACAAATTTGGATTGTAAGGGATGTACCAATTCTACGATAAATATTCTAAAGAATTTTAAACAACAAGCTACATTTTCATCCAATAAGTATCCAAATATGTCTGAGAACTACTGTCAGTCTCTGTTGACAAACTCCAGTCTATGGACAACTATGAAAACAAATTGGTTCAATATTAGCCCATCTTTTGGCACCATGTTGAGTTGAAACATTAACTAGCTGAATGTTTTATCTAGAGAAGATAATGTACAATTTTATGTATCTAACTCATCACTTTTGTAACAACAGTATAAATGCTTAGTGAATATTTATTACTACCTCTTGTAAAAATATTTAACTTACCTTACTATTGCCTGACTGCATCCAGGGTACCATTGCATCCATGAAAAGGCAGATGTCTTCACATTCTAAACTGTTTTCTGGGTTTGATAAGTAGGCTAGTAAGTTATTTGTAACAGTTAGTTTTACTTTTGTATCTGAGGTATCTAACAGTTTATTAAAGTCATCTAAGGATTTTGGAGCAGCCATTTTCTTGGATTTCTTTCTTTGGAACCTGCAACAAAATTAGTAATGTGTCATCTATTTCAATTCTGGAAGAAACATATGATTTACCAAATTCAACTTTTAATATGAAAAAAATAAGCTGCAAAAAAGATGTACAGTTAAGAAGAAAATCAACAACTTCCAAACATAAAACTTCTGTTCACAATTCAATCAATGTAAGTAAACTCACTACATACATTGTATTTTAATTTCAGATCTCTCTAGTCTGGTATTTTTAGGCTTGCTTGGTCACTGATTGGACAAACTATACAACGTCCCATTTACAATACAACAAAAGATTTTAATATGAAAATAACAGAACTTGCACACCCTACTGTATTTTCATGCCCTGTTGGATCCTTTTTCTTCTTTTTCTGATTGGAGTAGGGAGCTGCATTCTGCAATTAAGATGGGGGCAAGTGTAGCAAACAATATTCATTATTTCATAAAAAAAGAGCTAATACTACACATCTTAATGTTTGAAGAGAAACTAATTGGTCTAGTTTAAACCTACTGTATTCCAACAATTAATTCCTGTTACATAACACACACTTAACATGAAGTTTGGGAGACATTAATCAGAAATTTGAAGTGGTCATTACCAGAGATTAAGAAGCTGTATAGAAACAGAAAGGGTTTTGCTGGTTACCTGCAGTACTGCAAAATCAATACATCAGTACCACAGCATAGTGACACTGAGTGTGTGAGAATTCCCCCCCCCCCCCCCCCCCCCCCCCCACACACACACACACATCAGATGAGCCAAAACATTATGACCACCTGCTTAATAGCATGTTTGTCCATTTCTAAAATGAAATGCATCTTTGATTCTGCGTATCAGGGACCCCAACAGTTTGTTGTTAGGCTAGTGGAAGTATGTGGCATTCGATGTCTACATGCAGATCATGTAAATAACAGGACGCTGATTTGTCTATGCAGTGATGCTACCTGATGACCCAGATGGGTTCCGTAGCATTACGCTAGGCGAATGTGGTCACCAAGACATCAATGTGAGTTCACCATAATTCCGCAATTTCCTCAAACCGCTGTAGCACAGTTCTGGCTCCGAGACATGGATAAGTATACTGCTGAAAGATGACATCACCATTGGGGAAGGCATCCTGCATGAAGGGATGCAGGTGGTCACAACTGTCACTGTGTCTTCAATTCCTACCACAGATCCAATGCAAGAGCAGGAGAAAGTCTCCCATAACATAATACTGCTCCCACCAGCCTGCACCCGTGTTACACTATACATTTCAAGCCACTGTTCACCTCAATGAAGGCATTTGTGGAGACAATCAGTTAGCTAGTGCAGCAAAAATGTGATTCACCTGAAGAGCTGATATGTTTCCATTGATCAACAGTCCAATCCCTGTGTCTTGGCCCACTGCAAACGTAATTGATGATGTCATCGGGTCAACATGTGAACACATAGGGGTGGTCTGCTGCGGAGCTCCATGTCCAACAATGTACGATGAATGGTGTGCTCCAAAACAATTGTGTGTACACCAACATTGAGCTCTTTTGGTAGGGATGCCTCAGATCACAATCTATCCTACTTTATAGAACAGACAAGTCTCTGAATCGCACATTCTGTGAAGAATCATTGACATCCAACCATTTAGCATCTAGTGGTAGTTTGACTGTCCTTCTCCCTCTTTCCATAGATGCTCACGACAGTAGCACATGAACATTCAACCAGTTTCTCCATTTTGGAGATACTCATTCACAGGCTCTGCATAATAATAATAATAATAATTTGCCCTTTTTTAAAGCTGCTTACCTCAATGGATTTCCTCATTTGCAGCTCACATCTTCACTACGGTGATCCCCAGACTGTGTCTGCTCTCCTTACATACTTTTGTTACCGTGCCATGTGCCTTCAACGGCACCAAGCGGTATCCAACATCACAGTGGGCAGAGATCATAATGTTGTGGCTTATCAGTGTGTGTATGTGTGGGGGGGATGATCTCAGATCAATACCGAATAGCTACAGAATTATTTGCAAACCAAAATTAGATAAGCTTGTTAGACGAGGTTATGTGGATATAAAATAATGAAGCTACAGCCACAAACTGCTTGCAGTTCATTCCTAAATTTAAGAGCAATGTGGGCAAGTTGTCTGATAGCTTTCTGTTGTGTCAGTTTGCCTTTTTCCTGAGATACCTAAATGCTGAGGCTTGCATATCTTGCTGTCACACTGCTCAACATATTCCTTGCACTGTGGCAAAAAAAATTTTCCATACCATCTGCAGCAACCCAGCTTACCATACACAACTTCTCAATTACGTTCAGTGGTGAACTGTCAACAGCAGCCAACAATTAAGCAGTGTTATTTACAAAAGTGATTCACAGAATTGAATCGTATGTGCTTGGTTGGTTGAACTTGATGGAAGAGGGTGTGTGGTATAAAAATAATCAAGCTTCAGATAAAAAAAAAAAAAAAAAAAAAAAAAAAAAACTTCTTTCAGTTCATTCAAAAATTTTCTCCATGTGTGATTTTAATTGTCATACCAGATGCAGAAGTACTGATACAGGCCACATTATTTAATGATAGAAATGGCTGATAATATAGAAATTATTTCTCCTGCTTTCTGCATTTCAGAAACTAAAAGATTCAAAGTCTCAAGTTTTAACATGTCTAGCTATAACCCATACGACAACTGAAGATTCTCTGTAGTTTAAATGGGCTTTGAATGGTCGCTTTGCAAGTCTGCAAATGTAAAATGATTTTGTTTATGTTTTTATGGCAATGTCTCTGTGCTGGCACAGTCAAAGTTGGAGCAGCCATTTGCAATTTGGGGCTGACAGATGGAAACAGCATTGGTAGCTATTGGAGATCTTGTCTGGAGCATAGAGCATAGAGCTGTACTTTGAAGACTGAATTCCTCCCTCCAGTTAATGTTCTTCTCACAAAAGATGTGATGGCATGACTTAAAAAAAAAAACCTCAAATCTGCATTATAAAATGCATAAACAAGTTCACTTTCAAAAGTTAAATTTCCCACAATTCACATCATTACCTTCTGCATGCCTGTACCAAGTAACTTGTCCATTTTTGCTTTTAACAGTTCTTAACAGTATATAATTAACTTTCCCACTAATCTAGGCATACATACTATGTATAAACAAGTGTAATTTTTGTGGTTACTACCCCATAAGGTAACGGAGGTACACAATCATACAATTAATCAACATGCTAAATTACATTGACACTGCTGGAGTTGGTATTTGAGCTTAACTACATATCTATAAGATGTTATAAATAACGTTCTTCCCTAAGCAGTTTTCATAATGTGTGAGCAATTATACCAGTAAGTCTCCACAGTATCCCAGTACCACACTTTTCATGCCATGAATCTGTCATGCTAGAAGAGTACACTGTCACAGTGGAAAATCCAGGATAGAATAATGACAGATAATAAATGATAGACTGCTACTCACCATATAGCGGAGATGTCAAGTCTGAGACAGCCACAACAAAAAAAAAAAAAAAAAAAAAAAAAAAACTACTGAACACTTAAGTTTTCGGCCAGAAGGCCTTCTTCTGAAATAAGTAAAACACACACACACACACACTCTCTCTCTCTCTCTCTACTATCTCTGGCTGCTGAGGCCGGACTCATTATATATTTAGTTTCTACTGCAACAATTAGTAGTGCAGTATGGACACTATCCAGATTTTTTACAGGATGCATATTTTCATGGTTTAAAAACAGCTCTCTGTTCATGTTCATGAGCACAAAGTAAATCCAAGAGACCATCACAAACATTTTATGACAATTTAAATATAATCAGTACTTGACATTTCCCTGAATTCTTGAAAACTCCACTACTTCTATCAGAAAGTAAGGAAGGTTAGGATTTATTATACCACCATGATAAGGTTATTAGAGATTAGAGTTAAGTTCTGATAGCACAAAAACAGGGTTGGAATTTGTTCTGTCCTTAAAGCATACCATCCCAGTACTGCCTTAATAAAATCAGGGAAATCAAACAAACCTATATGTTGATGGACATACAAGAATTTGAACCAGGCCACTCCTGAATGTGAGACCAATACCTTAACCTTGTTTGGTCCCTCAGACAGATCTGATTGTGTGCTTTTATTTATGAAGGAATAAGTGGCTGGGTAGGTCAGTTCAAAGATCAGAGCAAGGCAAGGGAATACCAAGTCTAGTGATACCATAGCTATTAAAACATTGTGGTGTTCAAACTGATGTTTGGATTTAGGACAGGTGTATCTTAAAGAAGTGATTCATCAATTCCTATTTTGCCTTCAT
Organism: Schistocerca cancellata; assembly: GCF_023864275.1. Taxonomy (NCBI): domain Eukaryota; kingdom Metazoa; phylum Arthropoda; class Insecta; order Orthoptera; family Acrididae; genus Schistocerca; species Schistocerca cancellata. Next base: position 234,850 of record NW_026046834.1, read on the forward strand.
AACCCGTAGCTAACAACACGATCCAAACTGTGTTTAAATACAATATATTAAATCATGTTAATGTTCTAAGAATAATCAATAACTTCTCAAACATATATGTCGGTGCAGTAATGTCGAACAGCCAGTAAGTGTGATGTCCAGCATACTGAAATCTTCTAGGTACCCAAGGGTTTACAGTGATGTAAAATGACTTGCAAGCATTTTTGGCGCATTTAAATGATCCACACAAACAATATGAACTATGCAGTACATAACTGTTAGTACTTTATCCTGGGTTTCTTTTTTATATTTAAAAAAACAATCAACTACATAACTCTTCCCAGCAGATTTTATGACTCAAGTTCAGTAGCCACTAAAATATATTTTACTTATAAATTTGATGGTGATGTTTATTTCAACAACTATGCCACCCTTTTTATAGCCACAAATCTGTTTAAAAGTAAAAGTTAATTTCACTGAGTGAAATGATTTGAAAACCTACATCGAAATTGCACTATTTCAATTGCAGTGGAGAAAAATTAGTTGACTGAATGATGGCAAATGCTTCACTATTCTGTGAAAAGAATAGCACTTCAAAAACAAGAAATTATTTAATGAACTAATGTTAATTTTGTATTAGGTCACCAAATTACTAATGTGAACAAACACTTTTGATGGTATATCATCTTACCTATATAATAAACACAAATGGAACACTTCCATCCAACAAGATTGCTGAAAGGAATGAGCTCACAAGCAGACATTACTTTATTCTATACAAGTGTTTCACCTATGATTTGAATGCTTCTGCAATGTACATCTCAGGTACCATGACTACCCAGCACAAGTAAATTTTGTAGTGGCTTTAGCTTAAGAAATTACAGTGAGAGATATATTAAATGAAATAGAACCACTCTGCTCTCTTGTTCTTGTATAACTTTTTACTACTGGTGATAGCACATTAACACACTCACGTAAACAGAAAAAAAGCATCTGCAAATATTAACTATTTCCTTCTTTCAAAAAGTAGTAAATAAATATTTTAATCGCAATGTAATTTCAACTTACTTACCTGTATCAAGTAATTTATTGCACCAGAAATGCAGCTAACCGTGAACTGGATAGATAGCAAGCCCTGAAAATCATATATACAAGTTAAAGTTTCACTACATCAAGAAGGGTATTATTATTATTATTATTATTATTATTATTATTATTATTATGAGAAAGTGATTTATGGTACAATACTGACTCATTTTTCACAGCAAACCTGAATCTCAGATTTACTTACATACACAACAACATAAGTAAGAACAAATATAGATGTGAAATATCGCGACAAACTAAATTATGTTTAGAGCATACATTTGGTTGCAGATGACAAGCTACCTTTAATAAATAACACACAAGTGGTCCTGAAACACCATGCAAACAAAGTGTGAAGGTATTAACAAAAAGAAACAAATTGTTTGTTTGAAATAAATATCCACATAATTTTGTAATCATTTAGTAAAAATGTTCACATTACAGATTAAATAAAACAGAAACCCACTGACAATGGCACAGAGGTGCTGAAACATGTTTGGGAACTTGGAAAAAAAGGTGTTTTGCATCCAGCAATACTGCACACACTTCTTCAAAGATACTGGAATGCCTATACTCTTTCCAATACACATTCTCTTTAACCATATCATATTCAAGTAACAGTTCAGGCAAATACACATCCATCTCATTGCAACTGCATTTGTATTAAAACTTCCATAAAACAGCAATGCTTATAGTACTATCAAAATTTTCTGCTATATCAAAAACAACATACAAAGGATATGCCAAATGCTTCACCAGTCTCCATCCACAATATCATTAAAGGCATACAGCTGATAAAACTATGAGGAAAAACAAAAGAAGAAGAAAAAAAATGGACTTCATTCAGCCAACTACGGAATATTCATTATACCTTATCAACTTTTTATCCACTTTCAGATCTTTACTTAAACTGCAGGAACATTCACCACAAGACACAAAATGATGCAAGCCACACATCAACGTAAGAACACCCTTACTTCTATGCCACAAAAAAATAAATCCAATAGCATGACAATTTACAAACATGCAGCTAAAATAACAATACAACTAAATGGTAACAATTACACAGTGGGGGAGGGGGGCTTCTATTTTTCATGGTTTGTTTTCATAGCAAAAAGTGGGTTAAATATGGCATAAACATAGACATTGGGTTATGCTATAGCTCAATCTGTTACCACAAACTGTATTTGGCATTCATACTTTTTGGCTTCGTCAACTCAAAACTAAATTCTTACCTCCTAACCCAGACCCCAAGCTAAGCCATAGTCAATCTGTCACCACAACCAAAATTGGGTCGACAGAAGCGTCCGATCCCACGCGTCGGCTTTGACCCGTGACGTAAGGGTGTTGTCGTGTGTGATGTCATGTCGGCGCGGAGTTTGGTTTGAGTGTGGCTGTCTCCAGTTCTGTTTTATCTTATTTTATTTACTTTTCTGATCTGTTCGTTCTATCTCGTGAGATTTTTTTTTTTAATTTAAAAACACTTATTACTTATTTTAATTATCTGTTTCCTCCAATTTCTGTTTTAGTTTATTATATTTATCTTTCTGAGCTGTTCGTTCTATCCTGTGAGATTTTTTTTTTTTTTAAAAAAAGACAAAAAACACTAATCAGCTACTGAAGCATCTTTATCTTCTATGGGTTGCAGGGGTTACGACCCCTAGGGAGGTGGGCGGGTATTCATGCATGGCTGTCTTCACTTACACGTTGTAGCTACACAAGGTGTCTAAATTTGTTTATATTTAGTTTGCTCCCCACCCAAAACACCCCATTTCCCGTGCTTGTCCCGTTAGTGTCATTAGGCTTCATGTGGAAAGTGTGTGTCTTTGTTTTTGTTTCCGCCATATTTGTGACGTCATGGGTCAAAGCAGACGGGCAGGATCGGACACTTCCGTATTTCCCCAAAATTTCAGAGAAGGGAGGGGGCACCAAAAGCACACTCTAGCCTACACTAGTGGAATGAGGTCATGAAAAAGAGACATACAAAGTACTCTACAAACATCAGAACCTTAACCACCATACAAATGGAACAAATTCTTATGTTTGTTTAATACTGTAACTGAAAACCCGATACATTAAATTACATGTTTCTATGATTATTGTGCATATTTTGTGAGCATACAACAATCAAAGAACATGTGTAATGATTATTCACCACTGAACCTCTGACAAAAGAAGCAAATTTGCTATGAGATATAAATAGCATATAAATGATTATCATGTACACACTGGCATGCCACAGCAAACATAAACTCTCCACAACTAAGTAACTACAATGACAATTTCAGGATGTCTGCAGGAATTTTCTATCCATAGGCTACTGTTAACAAAACTGGGAGGAATCAATTTCATTGTAAAGTAAGCAGCAGTAGTTCATATCAGAACAAGGATTACTGTTTTCACTTTTTATTCATGGCACTGTCTATACCATAAATCTTACGCAAACATAACAATGAGGCTGTTAAGAACTCCTTTGAATTAGAGAATTACATTCAAAGTTATGAGGCCCCAAAATCTGATATACATTCTCCCTTAAACTTTGGCACATGCAAACACCTACACGACTATTAGCAGTGTGCCTGTCTGCTTACAATGACAAAGGTATGTAAACAGACTACTACTTGAAAACTGAATTCATTAAATATGTTCCATTATTTTTCTGCATCGCAGAATATCAGTTCATGAACGTCTGCACTACAATGCCATCACACTAGCACTCATCTGTGGCAATTAACAAGCAGATTTAAACAAGCAATGAAATCACAGAAGCAGACAAATGAATCATGAATAAAGGCCAGGCATATTTGATTACTGCCACCACTAATAAAGGAACTACCAGGAGTACTATTATATGACTTTTAGGAGTCCCATACTTTTCTATATCAACTGCTGAACAGACAACCCTACTACAAATAATAGTTTACCATGGTTGTGGGCCATCACTTACCTTACAGAGAAAAGTGAGACTGAGTGATGGCCCGTTTCTTTTTCCTGCATTTCACACTTTTGCTATTATTTCCATTAGTAGTTATTATAACTTTTTGAACAGTAAATTAATTCTTTTGTGTACAGATGCACTTAAAACATTTATTGGAGAGTTTAGTCAATGACAACTTATACAGAGGTCATACACACAAACTGTATCAACCTGAAAGTTAGCACAGAATTGTTGACAACTTTATCAATCATACTGGGGCAGGGGTGGATTAGCGGTTGGTCTGTTTTTGTTTTTATTTCTCTGATGACAAAGGTAACTGATTTGTTCATAATGCACTGTCCACAATAAACAACGGGAGAGCAATTTCTACCACAACGATACAAATACATACAAGGCAGAATCGCTTTATTGATAGCGCGTGAGAGAACAAGAAAAATTCTGTGACATAGCAATCCTAAAAAAACACTTACAGTTTTCGCACCCTGCTTAATCACATGGCTCTTTCGCTTTGTGACGGGCCTCAACTTGGAGCTGTTTTATTAATCGGCACTTAACTAAACCAACATTCATTGGTTTGTTCGCATCCCAGCATTTTGCAGAAACGATACACTTAAAGCACAGGTGAATCAGCAGTTGTCATTATTTTTTTTTTGTAAAGAATGCCATGCTTCTGCTACTGTTCTAAATGATAGTCTACCATTAGTATCGGTTTCCTTATGTTGTTAAGAAATGATGGTACCGGAACTTTGCGCGTCTCTACTAAAGCAGCCTTGCCGAACAAATGTACACAACTATTCCAAAAGCAATAATAAAACACTGAAGCTTGTGAAGTTACTTTGTGAAATCATCTACACAAAGCTATAAAACTGTTCCACATAGGTAGTGCGGTGGCGTAATAAGTAAACAAACTGCTAGCATCTACCTTCACCTTCGTGGGTGTGTTCCAAAGGAAGAAGTTTTTCGTTTCATAAATATCACAGTGACACTGAAAAAACATACACTGACGCTGTTCCTGTACAGTTCATCTTCTATATTATGTCCTATTCTGTGACTTAGCGACAATCAATAACAGAAACTAGATATGACAGTTTATATATCGTGCAGTGATAACTTTAGTTATTCGCATCAATTATTGTTTACTTAAATAACCACAAAAACAAAAACAAAATCAAATGATTCATCGTTGCACAAAAAGGCAAATTACTGCACTTGAGAAACAACTCATTAACACCACTTCCAAAAACCATAACTCCCACTCTATCATAATGTCACAGCATTAACTCAGTACACTAATGTAATCAAAGATACTAAATACAGATACACCCAGATCCAGAGCCTCACAGGTTATAGAGCAAAGGCAGTGATCACTGAGCAAGGAGAAAATAAATAAAATCTTTGACCGAGCTCTTGGGTTCGTGCAAAGGCTTTTCCGCACGCAACGATCTACCTGCACAGTACTCACACATCAAATCTGCGCAGAGAAATTGTAGCGGGTGGACAGGAAATGTACAGTAAATGAGATGCGTGTGAAATTGGAATCTTGAGCAAAATTACTGAAATGTGTGGGCATAAATCACGTCTGCGCCGATAAATTGTATCCTGTGAACTGAAAATCGCCGCAAAACGCGTGCGAAACGTTAAGATTCAATATTCCTACATCCGGATACGAATCTTTGCGTGTCAAAAACATATAAATAAAGTTGTTTCGTGTTTTGAGGGATGTCCAGTGACAGAAATCTAGAGGGAAGAAGAGAATTTATCTGTTAAAGATACTACGCCTAATTTCAAAGCATGCTCTAGAAAAATGCACAAATGAGATAACAGAAAACTCTGCAGAATACATCACTAAACATGAAGATAAGAAAAAATATAAATACATATTACAATGCTATTGTGCTTTCTTACTGTAAGGACAACGATTATAAGGGACAGTCAAATAAAAACGAGACATTGCAAAGTAGTAAGTAAACTGTTTATTATCTAAAAAGAAATCACCGAACATACACATATACCAATGTGAAACAAGACCGTCAGCGCCTTCAACAAAAAATGTTTGCAGCTGCTTACGGAGCCATGATTACACATCTTTGTCCGAAGCAAATGGACGGCCACAAATGCCACGCGCCAGGGTTCCAAAATGTGGAATTCACATGGGACGAGATAGAGATTGTATGGAAGGTGACCAGGGCTTCCCGGTGAAACGTATGCAGAGTCAAATCAACCTTGGCAACAAATGGCCCTGCTGATCACTCAAGATAATTGTTCTTGATCACTGGTAACTTCTTGGTGCACAAAAATATTTTTCATGACTGCGAACTAAATATCTGGTAGGTCAGGTATAAATGGTGGCGACCAGAGCTGCAAAAACAATACGGAAGAACCGACTGAGCCAACGGACGGACAGTTTGTTCGTTGTTTCTGAGTGCAGTCACGAATCTAAAGTAATCACTGCATCTCTGTCACGCTTTTATTTGAATATTGAATAAGTGGATCGTTGTCTCACAGCTATCATTTGGATATCAAGTCCGTGAAGCCAGCAACAGAGAAAGATTACTAGATACCTTATATTACATATGTTACATTTGACTAAGAGATTGATATTGCATGGATTACTTTGATGAATTTTACAACAGAGTTATCACTCTGTATTTGTTTTAATCACTTAATGAGAAAATATCACAGGCATCAGCTTTCAGGGCAAAGTGCATACCTGTATTTAATTAATTATATATGACAAGTTATAACTCTGTGCCAAATCAGGCATTTCACATGTGATACATTACCAATTATGTCATCAAGAAAGCCTCACAGATAGACCTAAAACTTCAAACCGTCATTGTCACCTCCCCCTAGATGGTTAACAGTGCCTCAGTAAACAATCGACTGATATCAAATACAAAAGAGATGCCAACTGTGTCTAAATCTTGATGCGTGTAATGAAGAATACTATTATAATAACACTGGAAAACACTTTTATTCAGTAGCATTGTTAGTGATTGCTTGGGTCTTATTCGGTATAATATGTTTGAAGAATGGAGAGTTGGAGTTAAATGTTCTGTTTCTACTGAGGCCATTATCAATGGAAAACTAGCTCAGTAGGATGAGGAAGTGGAAGGGGAAGGAAATCAGTCATAATGAAGAAACAATGCCAGCATTCACCTAGGTAAATTAGCTGCACAGGTGTTAAGAGTGGTGTCTTGGATGTTTACTAGGAAAGTGGATGTCCAAAGGAGGAGTGAGGAACAGAGTCTGAAACTATTAGGATGGATGGAAAGGAAAGATGTCACACTTCACTGGAAGCAACTGAGAGCATCTGTCTGTTGACCAACATTCCAGCCACAACTAATACATTATTCTCCTCCTGACCTCCTCACTGGTCTACATCTAGATCTATATCGACATACATACTCTGAAACCCACTGTATGGTGTGTGGTGGAGTGAACCTTGCACCACTGCAAGTGATTTCTTTTCCTGTTACACCTGCAAATAGAGCGAGGGGAAAATGACTAATGATATGCCTCTCTTTGAGCCCTAATTTCTTGTATCTTATCTTCATGGTTCTCGCATGAAATGCATGTTGGCGGCAATAGATTTGTTCTGCAATCGGCTTCTAATGCCAGTTCTCTAAATTTTCTCAATAGTCTTTTGTGAAAGGAATGTTGTCCTCCATGCAGGGATTCTCATTTTAGTTCCCGAAGCATCTCCATAGTACTTGTGTGGTGGTCGAGCCCACTAGTAAAAAATGTAGCAGCCTGCTTCTGAATTGCTTCAATGTCTTCCTTTAATCTGACCTGATGGGACCCCGACATTGAAGCAGTACTCAAGAATGGGTTGCATTAGTATTCTATACATAACCTCTTTTGCAGAATAACCATACTTCCCTAGATTTCTTCCAATAAACCAAAGTTGGCCATTTGACTTCACTACTACTGTCCTTACGTGCTTCTTCCATTTCATGTCGCTTTGCAACATTATGCCCAGGTATTTAATTGATGAGACTGTCAAGCAGTACACTAATAATACTATATTACAACATTACAGAATTGTTTTTCCTACTCATTGGCATAAACTTTATTTTTTCTACATTTAGAGAAAGCTTCCATTCATTGCACCGACTAGAAATTTTGTCAAAATCATCTTACATCCTTTTATAGACACTCAATGTTGAAACCATGTTGCACACCACAGCGCCACAAGTAAACAGCTGCAGATTGCTACTCACCCTGTCTGTCAGATCATTTATTTGTATAGAGCATAAGAGTGGTGCTGTACCACACTTCCTTGGTGCACTCCTGATGATACCTGTGTCTTTGATGAACATTCACCATTGATGACTGTGTACCATTACTTAAAATGTCTTTGAGTCACTCACATATCTGAGAACTGAAGCCATACACTCATACCTTCGTTAGTGCTTTGCAGTTGGGCACCATATCAAATGCTTTCCGGAAATCTTGGAATATAGAATCCGCCTGCTGCCCTTCATCCATGGTTCACAGGATATCATGTGAGAAAAGGGCAAGCTGAGTTCTGCATGAACGATGCTTTTTAAATCTCTGGTGATTGTGGATCGAAACTCTTCTGCCTAAGGACATTTATTATATTCAAACTGATAATTCTGGAGAAAACTGATGTAAAGGATTTGTGTCTGTAGGTTTGCGGGTCTGTTCTTTTACCCATCGTATATACAGGAGTCGTCTGTGCTTTTTTCCAGTTGTTTGGGACTTAGTGCTGGGTGAGAGACTCGTGATAATTGCAAGCTAAGTGAGAGGCAAATGTGGCAGAGTACTCTATGTTAAACTGAATTGGGATTCTGGCAACTTATTTCTTTTCAATTATTTCAGTTGCTTTTCTGTGCCAAATATGCCTATTACTGCGTCCTCCATACAGGAGTCTGTACAACAGTCAGACAGTGCTATGTTTGTGTCTTCCTCTCACATGAATGATTTCTTAAATGTGAGATTTAAAACTTTGGATTTCCTTCTGCTGTCTTCTATTGTAACACCAGACTGGCCAATGAGTGACTGGATAGAAGCCTTCAACCTGCTTAATGATTTTACACAGAACAAGAAATTTCTCAGGATCTTGGCAAGGTCTTTTGGTAAGATACATCAGTGGTCGTTGTTTGCTTCGCACATCAATCTTTTTACAGATGCCTGAATGTCTATTAACTTTTGCGAGTCACTATTTGTGCAATCTTTTTTGAACCGATAGTGCAACCATTTCTGCTTCTTCAGCAGATTCCAAATTTTTTTTATTAAACCATGGTGGGTCCTTTCCATCCTTGATCCGCTAGTCAGTACATACTTCACTAGGGCATGATTTGCAGAGAGTTTAAACTTTGCCCATAATTCCTTTATGCCAATCATACTGGAACTAAATGATGTCCATTCATTTTCTAAGTGGGATGTTAACAGCTGCTTATCAGCTCTTTCTAGCAAAAATACTCTCTTGGCCTTCTTAATGGATTTATTAACTTCAGTAATCATCATGATGTCATCACGATGACATCATGATGACATCACGATTACTGATCCCTGTCTCTATACCTACAGTGTCAATAAAGTCAAGCCTGTCTAAAGCTACAAAGTCTAAAATATTTTCACTGTATGTGAACTGTTAAACTAGCTGCTCAAGACAGTTTTCAGAAAATGTGTTCATAAGTACTTTACAAGACTTCCTGACTGTGCCACCTGCAATAATCCATAGATGCCTCAGTCTATACTTGGTAGGTTAAAGTCAGTTCCAACTAATATTGCATGATCTGGTTATTTCTGCCATACTGTACACATATTTTCTTTAAATAACTCTAAAACTGACACAACGAATTGGGTGGTTGGTAAAAATATCTTATATTTAACTTCGAGTTCACCTAGACCTGTAACAAGCGTCCATATAATGTCATAGTCAGACTCACAATAGCCATATTGATGTAGATGCGTCAATGTAGAAGCTAAGTAAGGGGCAAATGCAGTAGAGTAGTCTCTGTAAAACTGAATTGAGATTCTGACAACTTATATGTTTTCAACTCTTTCAGTTGCTTCTCTATGCCAAATATTCCTTTTACTATGTCCTCCATACAGGAGCCTGTACAACAATCAAACAGCGGTATTTTTGTAGTCCTCTCATATGAATGATTTCTTAAATGCAATATTTAAAACTTTGGCATTCCTTCTGCTCTCTTCTATTGCAACACCAGAGTGGTCATTTCCGGGCACAAAAACGTGCAGTAAGAATTATATGTGGTGTGAACTCAAGAACATCCTGCAGAAGCCTGTTTAGGGAACTAGGGATACTAACTACAGCTTCCCAATATATTTATTCCTTAATGAAATTTGTCATTAAAAATATATCACTTTTTCAAACCAACAGCTCAATTCATGGAATCAATACTAGAAATAAGAATAATCTTCACAAGGATTTAAAGTCACTTAGTCTTGTACAAAAAGGTGTGCATTATTCAGGAACACACATTTTCAATAACTTGCCAGCAGCCATAAAAAGATTAACAACCAATGAAATTCAGTTTAAGAGAAGCCTAAAGGATTTATTGGTGGCCAACTCCTTCTACTCCATTGATGAATTTCTTAGTAAAACCAACTGATTTGTATATAAGTACAACATAACTTCTGCACAATTTCAGTGCAGTAATGTGTTCACTGAAAATTTGTGTGTGTGTGTGTGTGTGTGTGTGTGTGTGTGTGTGTGTGTGTGTGTGTAAGTATAATCTAACTTCTGCACCATTTCAGTGCAGTAATGTGTTCATTGTAAATTAAGTATTACAGTAGTTGTATTACATGTTTATTACCTTATAAATAAATAAAAAACTTTTTTATTTTAAATTCAGTGCATTAGTATTTGTAAAATGACTCTTAGTGTTCATTAAAAAATGACGATCATTCCACTTGGGACCTGTGGAATGGTACATTAGCTTATTTGTTTTAGTTGTAAATATTTGACATGTATTGTTGTTTTTCTGACATGTTCCACATCCTGGAGGACCTCCTCACTACGGATCAATTGGAATGAAAGTAAATCTAATCTAGTCAACGAGTGACTTGATAAAAGCCTTCAACCTGCTTAGTTATCTTACACAAGACCAGAATTTTCTTCTGTTCTTAGCAAGGCCTTTTGCTAAGATATGTTGGTTGTAGTTGTTGTATGCTTCACTCATCAATCCTTTTACAGACACTCAAGTTTCTCCTAACTTTTGCCTGTCATCATTTGTGCACTCTTTTTTGAACTGAGAGTGCTACAGTTCCTGCTTCCTCGTCCTTTCCATCCTTAATCCACTTAATTGGCACATACTTCTCCAGGGCATAATTTACAATCAGTTTCAACTTTGTCCATAATTCCTCTATGCCAATCATACTGGAACTAAATGATCTCCATTCATTTTCTAAGTGGGATGCTTACGGCTGTTTATCAGCTCTTTCTAGCAAAAATACTCTCTTGGCCTTCTTCATGGATTTATTAACTTTAGTAATCATCAACGCTATGATGAAATCATGATTACTAATCCCTGTCGCTAAACCGACATTGTCAATAAAGTCAAGCCTCCATGAACCTACAAAGTCTAAAATATTTTCACTGTGTCTGGGCTGTTGAACTAGCTGCTCAAGACAGTTTTCAAAAAATGTGTACATAAGTAGTTTACAAGACTTCCAATCTGTACTGTCTGCAATGAATCCACAGATGTCCCAGTCTACCAGTCTATACTTGGTAGGTTAAAGTCATTTCCAGCTAATATAGCATGATCTAGTTATGTGTGCACTACTGTGCATAGACTTTTTTGAATGATTCTAAAACTGTCACAGCAGAATTCTGTGGCCAGTAAAAATATCCAATAATTAACTTAAATTCACCCAGACCTGTTACATGTGTCCAGATAACATCACATCAGACCGAATTTCGACCTCAATGCACACAATATTTTTGTTAACTGGGACGAACACTCCCCTCCTGTAGCATCTATCAGTCTTGTCGATATATGTTCCATACCTCTACACCGGGTTTCAGCCAGCTCTCAGTTCTAAGAATAATTTGAGTGTGACAGCTTTCTAAGGGGGAGTAAATTCAGGAAATTTGTTACAAATACTTCAACAGTCTATTGGTAAAATTTTGACAGTTGAAGTGTTGGTACTTCATAAATGGTCTGACGTCACTCTCTGCATATTGACATGAATATTTATCAGAGGACCTCAAACTACCACCTAGCCTAAGAAACCACAATGTGCACTTTGTTAAGTATTCTGCTGCCAGAGTAGCTGCTTCCTTTGTCTAGAACACCCCTGACCTATCAAAAGAAGTCCTAAGTCCTACAATTTTTCAGCCCATAACCCAGATCACAAATCTGCAGCTAAAGCCATCACAGAATCGACGGAGCCTTTGGCTGGAACCTCCCATTCGGCCCCAAACCAACGGACCCTAATCAATTCTGGCAATGATGCTGCAAATTGTGAGCACTGCTTGTACTCAGTGTGCAAGGCAAGCAGTCTTCACCACTCCTGCCAGCCACCTGTATGAACTGAGGTTGGCCTCAAAACCCAAGCGACAGATGGCAATACAGGCCCTCATTCACATCTCGAATGAGCCCCCCCCCCCAGCAGACATACTGAGCACATGTTGGATTTCTTTCCACACTGAGTGACGCAAAATGTGGTACCACCCGCCACTCACCCCGCTGTGAAGGCAGATCCCCCACATCAGGTGCACTGCAAAGAGCCTCAGTAGCAGAGCCCATAGGCAAAACAAGTGACATCTGAGGTGTCCCATATGATGCAACAGATTCTCTGCCACCACAACACCCGGAGGCAGCAGCCAGAAAATGGCTGTCAGTAGTCAAAAGTATCCCAAGCTGTTCATGATTTGTGGCCAGCTCCACCTGTATCTGCACATCCTATCCCTCTACTAACTTAGGACTGAACTATAAAAACACACACATCAAACTATGTATGTAGCTTGCTACCTTCTTGATGTGTCAGCAATGGAGGCTGATGCCTTACTGAGCTGTCTAGCTTGTCATTCAAAAGGAGTAACAACTGTGCTACATACTGCACAAATCTGCACTTAACAGTTACTAAAACTCGAGATTAAACCTCTAAAATAAAAAAAATTAATAAAAATGAAAAAAAGCGCATGGAATTTGAGAATTAAAAGTGTGATGTGGGGAGACTTTGACTACCAGCATTTTACCAGAACAGACAACTTTATGCTGAGGTGGTTGTACAATCCAGCACTTGCTCTGTAAGACTCGTACAACTTATATCAGACTGGAGTATTCAGGAGATGTTACATGATAGTGGGATGTTGGATTCAAAGGGCTTTTAAGTTACAAGCGTCTTTAGGCATAGTTCTAGTAACTTACAAACAGTAATTTTTTACACACTAGTTATTTAGATTGCAATAATATAGTCATTTAAACCCACAGAAATGGATACAATACACGACTGACATGATGCAATAATATAACACTACTATAAAATAAAAGAGATATTGGCAATCTGGTAATGTCTTTCATGCATAATTAAAACTTCTTAATAGCAGAGTATGCACTTTATTACAAACAGTGCAGATAAATCCTACTGCACTTGTACGCATATGCAACAAGGAGACTGAATGAGTACCATTGGACAGCTTCAGACAATTGTTAAAGACAAAGAACTACACCCTTTACTCTCAGTATATTCTCCCTCTCCAAAAACTACAACTACAATTACAGTCATTATAAGGTATCTTTGAGTTGTGCACACTAACAACATTTGATAATTGTTGCATCAATAAGGTAATATTAATCAGAGAAATATTACTGGAACGTATATGCCAAAACTCTTCTAAACATGAGTAGCTTTCTAACAGCTATGAGAAAATGACATAAGAATCTTGAACGATTCGTGTTCCCTATAAACAGCATTTAACTTGGAATTATGGCAATACCAAAACCAAAATGGTGTAAAAAACGTGCCCATGAAATAGTGTAAGTTTCATGAATAGGAGTAAACATACCTATGAATTTATACTACGAAGTCTTAACTAATTAATTCACAGAATAAATTAAGTTAACTAAATTAAACTAAAGTAATTGTAATAACTACATACTAGTGAATTGAAGAAACTGTGCAAACTATTAACAATGCTGTCCACTGACAGATTCTGAACCATAAAAACTAAGTTAATTCATGTTTTACTTGTATCTAACCCATTAACAAAGTTTCATCGATGATCAGTATAATATTCACATCACGAATCACTGTTCTCTACAGAAAATGAGTTTACTTTCTCTCACAATAATCATGCTCCCTGCTAATTATGACAGACCATATTAACATTACTTACAGCTATTTCACAAAAATGCTCAGGCCTCACTTATCACCCAGGAAAACTGTGAAACAGCAACAGTAGTAGATCACTCGACTTGCAAATTGAAACTGGTAACATTATGTAAATTACTTTCATATAGTGTGGACTCTAGAAATCAAAGTTGCCTTCTGGCAAACTTCTGTTTACAGCGTACTCTAGAAAGACTCCTTTCACATCATCACTCTTTATTACAGTATGAATCACCATTCACATGGAGCTGATACAATGGCAGTTGTGATCCTTACAAGAATAATGACAAACATTCACCATAGCTTTACTGAAATGCTATGACACAAGGGCAGAAATGTAGTAATAAAACACATAAAATAACAGCACTGCAGTGTCACTCTTAAGGAGGGGATTGTTTGTATTCTCTGATAGTTGACATGAGATGCAGAAAAGATGCAGCAAGCCTGAGCAGATGTGGTCGGCCCAGTGTCATTTAAAAACATGTCAACAGTAGGCAATGGGGGCCTTATGATGTCACAGAGCAGTGATGGCTGCCCAGCCTAAAGTATAGGTGGGGAGAGGAGGGGTAGTGTCCTTGCAGGGACATGGTAAACATGGCATGGGAACACATGACTACTCTTGGAAGGTTGGAGGGGGGGGGGGGTTAAGGAGGAGGCAGGAGTGGGTGCCATACACTCCCGATGTGAGGAGACAGGTGATGATAGCACCGCAAAATGCACTGCTGCACCCAGATGCAGCTGCCAAGAAGACTTATCCCATCTTGTTCATCACAGTGCACGGCAAGCTATGTGGCACTAACAAAAACATAACTGATTATGTAGTGGATGAGAGTTTGCTATACAAGGAATAAATGCACACTAGGGATGGGGCTTTTAGGACTGAGTTTGAAAGGATGGGACCACCAGTTTATCTCACAATGACTTTTTGGAAACCAGAAACACTGTGCACCTGTTTTAGATTTCCATGTCTCACTGAGAGTTGAGATCAGGAATACACAGAGATGGGAAATGTAATTCAGGTGTTGGGAATGGTAGTAAGGACACTGGTATCTTCAGTTCCATGATTCAAACCAATATTTGTGATGGCTGAACTGAGAAATGGTCATAAAGCAGCTTGTGGTATATCCACAATGCACTAAAGGATCATGTAGAAAGAGAAGGATAATTTTATAGAAACTAGAGACTTCATGAAGCAGGACATACAGCACTAAGGTTATGGATTGGCATAGGTTCAATGCTAAGGTTAGTGTCACATTCACCAATGAAAGAGCACAAAAATTTCAGCAATAACTATTGGGGGAATTGAAATGAGTCCCTTGACTCCAGCGCACATGGGTGTTCTGAATGTAAACACACGTCGGTGGGTCACTGGAAGTAGGAGTCTTTTCCATCTTTTAACATCCTGGAAGGTGTTTGTTTTGTGGCTGATACACAGTAATTATGGCTGGTGTTAGTGTCAGATGACTATCATAGTGCCTTTAGAGTGTCAAAATGTACAACTGTAGTATGATCTGTTAATCATATCTCAGTGTTCACAGGCGACAGGAGCTGCAAAATTTGGTATGGGCCTTCATAAGATGACAAAAATTTCATTTCTCCATTTTGGATTGCAGAATTCCACAGTAAAACCCAAGCACCCTGTCAGTATGTCGGTAATTTGTCACCTTTATTGCTTGTTTTTACTTGTCTAGTGATTGCTCCTGAATTATGTTGTTGCACTTTTTTCCAAAGAGCTTTAAGTCCCCTGGTTAGCCACTTAACTTCTCCTAAATCTATAGCTTCTGGCCACTTTTCTAATTCAAAATGGGTACTCATCTTTCATTCATACATGATTTCATAAGGAGTGAGCCCAGTTGATTCATGAACGTAATTGTTGTAGGTAGACAAAATGTACAATAATCATTTATCCCAATCATTGTGAGTTTTGATAATGTAATAAGGAAGCATCTTTGTGATTCTCTTGTCAAAACCCCCAACAATCTCATTTTCCTTGGGAGGAAATGGTGTTATATATTTGTCCAAATAATGAACACAACACTTGTCATTTATATAGGAGGACAACACCATTATATATATGTGCAGCAGTTTCCAGATTTGTCCAAATAAGGAACACAAAATTTGCCTATATATCACTTGATCTGTGAGAATCACATCAGGGCTTTTGAAAAGCAGATTCACATGGTTGACAAAGGCTTTTGCCATTGTTTTCACTGTCGTATGAGGAATTGGAACCAAAGTTAGATAATGTGAAAAATGATCAAAAATTGACAAAATGTACTTGTGTTTTCATGTTGCTTACTGGAATGTTCATAGAATATCAAGTGCTGTCTCAAAAGGCCTAGAGGCCTCAGGTAGGGTTTGCAGCAGAATTCAAATCTAATCTGTTGTGCTCTTTGTGCACAAGGAATGCAAGTGTAAATGTAATCTTCAACAATGTGTCGTCAACCCTTCCCCAACATCTTGTCACTATTCATGTGCTGGTTGCCTGCTTTTCACTATGACAAGCATGAATGTTGTCAAAATATTGTGCAATAATATGGTGTTGGAGTGCTTTTGGTATTACCAGCTGGTTTCCTTGTGGAGTTCTCTGATATAAAATGCCACCTTCTGGTACAAATTCAGGAAGAGTAGAAAACTGCTGACATTCTGCATCTTGCTCCAGTGTCTGCTGCAATCAAGTAATAAGTACCTCATTCACTTGAATCACATGAACTTCACTGCTTTGAGCATTTACACTTTGGTGAACTTTACAAGGCTTGCAACGAACCTCATAGTCATATTTAGTCAGTTTTAAAGCCCATCTTGTCAGTCAACTACTTGGTTCCTTTAAATTTAAGAGCCACAATAAGGCAACAAGATCAGTGACTACTGTGAAATGTCTACCATAAAGATAGCACTTGAAGTAGTTTATGCAGAATACCAGAGCCAACAACTGTTTCTTAGCTGTATATTTGCTTTGTTAAGCTGACAGGATGCATAGCCAACTGGTTCATCTACACCATCTTGCTCCTGACTTAAAATACAACTCATGGAATGATCACTAGCATCATAGGGCAAGATAAAAAGTTTATCAAAGTCTGGATGAATGAAGCTTTCGTTTCATCATCATTTCACATTTGGTGGTCCAGTTCAAAAGTGCCCCTTTTTCCAGGAATTTTCTTAATGGCTTCATGACAGTGGCATAATCTTGCACAAATGTATCATAATAATTTGTGAGACCAAGAAATAATTGCAGTTCTTTCACATTTTTTGGTGCAGGGAAATGGTCAACTGCCTCGGTGAGGCATGAGTCTGATTTTATGCCAGCAGAACCTGTAATTTGGCCCAGGTATTGCACCTCAGACTCCGCAAAAGAACACTTCTCCAATTTTAAACTTAAATTGGCAGCTTGTAAATGTGATAGTACACTTCTTAGCCAGTCAGAATGTTCCTCCATCAACCACAATTAGGCAAATGGTGGGTTTCAACACACACAGTAGTAAATCTGTACACCACTGGAAAGTAGAAGGTGGGTGCATTTCTCAAACCAAAAGGCATTCCATGAAACTTATATAATCCAGAAGGCAGGAGAAATGCCATCTTTGGCCTGCCTTGAGATGAAACTGGAATTTGATGACAGCTTGATTTCATACCCAAGGTAGTAAAATATTTGCAATTTCCTAACTGATCCAGTGTTTCATCAATACAAGGCACCTGATATGTAGTATCAGGAGTAGTTACTCGATTCACTGCTCATATTTTGACACAAAGGTGGTAAGTTTTTTCGCCAGCAATGCTTATTATGGGCACAATAATCATAGGCGATGCCCAAGGGCTAAAGGAAGGCTGAATTATTCCAGCATTGAACTGCTATTGGATTCTTTCTCCACAACTGATTGTAAATGACAGGGAATGTAAATGATACCGAGTGTAGTAAGACTTATGAGCTATCGCCAATGTAATCCTTGTTGGACTTTTCATGCTGTGTTATAACCGTGGCTGGAAAATAGCCATGTGAATTTCTCCAATATCTGTTCAGATAAATACATTAATTCCTCTTTTAAATGGATTCTAAGGGATGGGATGGGATTATTGCATACACTTCTTGAACTGACAATGAAGTTTCTTTATTTCTTTTGTCCTACACCGTTCAGTGTCTGGTATTGTTGTGACTTGTATATTGGCCAATATTGTTCCACGTGTAACTTCAACATCTCGTGTGCCAAAATTATCTAAACAAATGGGAACACACATTTTGCTATTTGTGTTTTGGATGGGATTCCCTAAGCTGTTAAGTAATCAGTCTGCATGCCCACTCACAAGCAATACCAACACCGCAAAAGAATGTCAGCTCCAATAGGTGAGTAGTTGAAATATTCACAAAAAACAGTAATATTAGTTCCACCCTAGCTACAGCAATTGTGAATACATCACTGTTTTACCACCAATGTGGGAGCAATATTAGCTATGTGTGGCCTGAGCTCCCAGTTGGTGCACATTGACAGCGCAGAAAGATACGTATATAGCTTCTTTTCTGTGTTTACTTCGTAGATTTTTACTTAAATTGCATGTGACTTTTAGTTACTGTAATCGTAAATTCAGGCAGATTATAGCGCAGTCGTTAGGCATTTGTTTTGTTTTGGTACATCAGTGGCACTTGTCTGTCAAGTAGGCTCTCAGAGATCAGTGTGGCCTGAGCTCCCAGTTGGTGCACATCGACAGTGCAGAAAGATACGTATATAGCTTCTTTTCTGTGTTTACTTCATAGATTCTTACTTAAATTGCATGTGAGTTTCATTTAGGAGGTGTAATTTCGTGTTTTAGTTACTGTAATTGTAAATTCAGGCAGATTGTAGCGCAGTCATTAGGCATTTGTACAGGTTAGTTCATACATTCTTTGCGTGTTTCCCTTGTGTTATCTAGGCATGGACTCGTGTTTCAGTAACTGTTGTTCAGCATCGATTAGAATGGACAGGCACTGTGATTGCTGTGTTCGGATGAGGGTTGAGTTGGCATCCCTTCACTCACAGCTGCAGGCGCCGCTGACTTCAGTCGCGCAGCTTGAGGCTGTTGCCAACGGGCACCACTGTGGGGAGCCGGACTTGGGTGTCATGGGGATGTCAACCTCGTCCCGTCTGTCCCTGTGGTTGCCCCAGTTGCTGCCCGCAGTGGGGCTGAGCCCTCGCCTGTGGTTGGTTGGGAGGTCATTCCAAGGCGTGGCAGGCAGCGAAAGATGTCCCCGGAGGCTGATCAGAAAGCCTCCCCAGTGTGTCTGACAAACAGGTTTCAGGTACTGTCTCTGCCTGAGCCAGATGCAGCTGCCTGCCCTGTTTCAGAGGATGATTCTCACCCTTCAAGGTCCGGGCAATCGCAGAGGGTGGGCTTATTGGTAGTTGGGAACTCCAATGTTAGGCGCGTAATGGGGCCCCTTAGGGATATGGCGGCTAAGGAGAGGAAGAAATCCAGTGTGCACTCTGTGTGCATTCCTGGTGGAGTCATTCCTGATGTGGAAAGAGTCCTTCCGGATGCCATGAAGAGCACAGGGTGCAGCCAGCTGCAGGTGGTGGCACATGTCGGCACTAATGACGTGTGTTGCTTTGGATCTGAGGAAATTCTCTCTGGATTCCAGCGGCTATCTGATTTGGTGAAGGCTGCCAGTCTTGCATATGAGATGAAGGCAGAGCTCACCATCAGCAGCACCATTGACAGAACCAACTGCGGACCTTTGGTGCAGAGCCGGGTGGAGGATCTGAATCAGAGGCTCAGACGGTTTTGGGACTGTGTTGGCTGCAGATTCCTTGACTTGCGCCATAGGGTGGTGGGGTTTCAGGTTCCGCTGAATAGGTCAGGAGTTCACTATACTCAGCTGGTGGCTACATGGGTAGCGGAGGCTGTGTGGCATGGATTGGACGGTTTTTTAGGTTAGAAGGCCTCAGGAAAGCACGGGGTGGGCTGCAATGTCAAAGGGTGCATGGCAAATACAGGATGTGCTTGGATCAAGGAACAGTTGGAATTGTAGTTGTAAATTGTTGTAGTTGTGCTGGGAAAGTCCCTGAGCTTCAAGCGCTAATAGAAAGCACAGGAGCTGAAATCATTATAGGTACAGGAAGCTGGCTAAAGCCTGAAATAAGTTCTGCAGAAATTTTTACGAAGTCTCAGACGGTGTTCAGGAAAGATAGATTAGGCAGAATTGATGGTGGAGTGTTTGTGTGTGTCAGTAGTGGTTTATTTTGTAGTGAAGTCGAAGTAGATACTCCGTGTGAATTGGTATGGGTGGAGGTTATACTTAACAGCCGAACTAAGTTAATAATTGGCTCCTTCTACCGACCCCCAGACTCCGATGATATAATTGCTGAACAGTTCAGAGAAAATTTGAGTCTCGCAACAAATAAATAACCCACTCATACGGTTATAGTTGGTGGAGAATTCAACCTTCCCTCGATATGTTGGCAAAAATACTTGTTCAAAACTGGTGGTAGGCAGAAAACATCTTCCGAGATCGTCCTAAATGCTTTCTCCAAAAATTATTTCGAGCAGTTAGTCCACGAACCCACGCAAATTGTAAATGGTTGCGAAAAAAAACTTGACCTCTTAGCCACAAACAATCCACAGCTAATAGAGAGCATCCTGACTGATACAGGGATTAGTGATCACAATGTCGTTGTATCTATGCTCAATACCGTTTCTTCCAAATCAACCAAAAACAAACGCAAAATAATTTTATTTAAAAAAGCAGATAAAGTGTCACTAGAAGCCTTCCTAAGAGACAATCTCCATTCCTTCCGAACTGACTATGCAAATGTAGACGAGATGTGGCTCAAGTTCAAAAGATATAGTAGCAACAGCAATTGAGAGATTCATACTTCATAAATTGGTCTGATCCCCCATGGTACACAAAACAGGTCCGAACGCTGTTGCAGAGGCAACAGAAAAAGCATGTGAAGTTCAGAAGAACGCGAAATCCCAAAGACTGGCTAAAATTTACAGACGCGCGAAATTTGGCACGGACTTCAATGCGAGATGCCTTTAATAGGTTCCACAACAAAACATTGTCTCAAAATTTGGTAGAAAATCCGAAGAAATTCTGGTTGTATGTAAAGTACACAAGCGGCAAGACACAGTCAACACCTTCGCTGCGCAGTGCCGATGGTACTGTTACCGACGACTGTGCCGCTAAAGCAGAGTTATTGAACGCAGTTTTCTGAAATTCCTTCACCAGGGAAGACGAATGGAATATTCCATAATTTGAAACACGAACAGCTGCTAGCATGAGTTTCTTAGAAGTAGATGCCTTAGGGGTTGCGAAGCAACTCAAATCGCTTGATACGGGCAAGTCTTCAGGTCCAGATTGTATACTGATTAGGTTCCTTTCAGATTACGCTGATACAATAGCTCCCTACTTAGCAATCATATACAACCGCTCGCTCACCGATAGATCTGTACCTACAGATTGGAAAATTGCTCAGGTCGCACCAGTGTTTAAGAAGGGTAGTAGGAGTAATCCAGCGAACTACAGACCTATATCATTGACGTCGGTTTGCAGTAGGGTTTTGGAGCATATATTGTATTCAAACATTATGAATCACCTTGAAGGGAATGATCTATTGATACGTAATCAGCATGGTTTCAGAAAACATCGTTCTTGTGCAACGCAGCTAGCTCTTTATTTGCACGAAGTAATGGCCGCTATCGACAGGGGATCTCAAGTTGATTCTGTATTTCTAGATTTCCTTACAACTGACTTCTAGTCAAGCTGCGGGCCTATGGGGTATCATCTCAGGTGTTCCCCAGGGAAGCGTCCTGGGACCTCTGCTGTTCCTGATCTATATAAATGACCTGGGTGACAATCTGAGCAGTTCTCTTAGGTTGTTTGCAGATGATGCTGTAATTTACCGTCTAGTAAGGTCATCCGAAGACCAGTATCAGCTGCAAAGCGATTTAGAAAAGATTGCTGTATGGTGTGGCAGGTGGCAGTTGACGCTAAATAACGAAAAGTGTGAGGTGATCCACATGAGTTCCAAAAGAAATCCGTTGAAATTCGATTAGTCGATAAATAGTACAATTCTCAAGGCTGTCAATTCAACTAAGTACCTGGGTGTTAAAATTTCGAACAACTTCAGTTGGAAAGACCATATAGATAATATTGTGGGGAAGGCGAGCCAAAGGTTGCGTTTCATTGGCAGGACACTTAGAAGATGCAACAAGTCCACTAAAGAGACAGCTTACACTACACTCGTTCGTCCTCTGTTAGAATATTGCTGCGTGGTGTGGGATCCTTACCAGGTGGGATTGACGGAGGACATCGAAAGGGTGCAAAAAAGGGCAGCTCGTTTTGTTTTATCACGTAATAGGGGAGAGAGTGTGGCAGATATAATACACGACGCGAGTTTGGATGGAAGTCATTAAAGCAAAGACGTTTTTCACCGCAGCGAGATCTATTTACGAAATTTCAGTCACCAACTTTCTCTTCCGAATGCGAAAATATTTTGTTGAGCCCAACCTACATAGGTAAGAATGATCATCAAAATAAAATAAGAGAAATCAGAGCTCATACAGAAAGGTTTAGGTGTTCATTTTTCCCGTGCGCTGTTCGGGAGTGGAATGGGAGAGAGATAGTATGATTGTGGTTAGATGAACCCTCTGCCAAGCACTTAAATGTGAATTGCAGAGTAATCATGTAGATGTAGATGTATGTTATTAATATTCTTATGCAAAAATTGTTTATAGTAAAAGTATTTACAGTCGCACATAATTTCATAAATAAATGATGTGCCATCTAAAGGAGGATGAATATAGCTAAAGAATGGCTGTATGTGACATGCTATTAAGCAAAAGAGGAGTTTGTTGTAAATAAAATTCCCTATTTCTGTTAAGCACTGCCAGAAATGATATTCTCCACAATTACATTAAAAGGCTAGTCTGCGAATGAACTATTGATATGATTATACTTTCATTTAAGTGAATGAGTAAGACAATTTAGAAATAAAGCCTGTAAGATCACTAGCTGCCTGGAGTAGTATTATGGAGTTATGGAGAAGAAAGTTGTGGATTTAACTAGGTTCTCATAGTTTAGATTTGTAGTGTAAAATAGTTAATAATCACAACTATACATAAATTGGATCTGTGCATTAATGGAATGTAAATGAATTATCAAATTGTATAGTGTATATTTAATACAAAATATGTTTAGATCTTGTAAATAATCACAGTGATGGTTTAGAAGCTAAGAACTGACATGACTACAGGAGTAGTCACATGACATAGTTGAGAACGGAGAGAGAAGAGTACATTTATGGGTCTTTCATTTGCTTTCCTACTAGTGGGTAAGATTTTGTGTGGCTTACGAGTCGCTTATGATAATGTGGTGTGCAGAAAGTTGGACATAGTTATTTCAGTGGAACAGTTTGTGATTCTGGAAATGTCTCTCAGGGTGTGATAGTATGAACAGTTGTATTAGGAATCAATTATTTATCAAAGTTCAGTGAACTGGTTAGATTGAGGATTTGTTTAGATTAACAGATGGGTGCACTGGATAATGCCACTGGCACAAACTACACATTGTCTGTGTATGCTCTGCTCGTCTAACTGCAATACTATTTCGTATCATATTTAAGTATCATCTGTTTGATCATGATTATAAGACCACAATTTTAGGTACTTGTTTCTTTTGATTTTAATAAATTCAAAATTGAACATAGTTCATGTATCAGAGGAGAACAATCTGCTTACAACATCATTCAGCATGGAAGAATTAGGTAAGGCTTAAAAAAAAAAAGCAAGAATGGAAAATAAGCTGGCTTAGATGATGTACAAAGAGAGGAAATTAAGCACTTTGGCATAACAACAAAGAAATTGATTCTGCAGCTCTTAATAATTTTTTGAGCAGATGTCAAATCCAAAACATATGGCAGAAGAGCTAAGTGATTGCTATGCTGAAACCTGATTAACAAGGGAACAATCCAAAGAATTTTAGACCAGTTTCATTACTCTGTCATCTATACAAACTGCTGGACAGAATGATCTTAAATCACCTCCTACCTGCAGTTGACCCTCTGCTAATACCTCAACAAGCTGCATTTTGTCCTGGTAAAAGCTGCATAAGACAACTGCTGAATCTTACACAGTTCGTAGAAGATGGGTTTGAAGCTTGTAAGGTGACAGAGGTGGTATTTATGACTTATCAGCAACCTATGATACTGTCAACCACCAGCTACTAATACTCAAGGTATACAATATGACCAAGGACTTTAGCAATTCTGCAAAACTGCAGGTTCTTCGTTGACTTTCGATGGCAGTGCAGCCTAACACCAGAAGTTTCTTGTATGCAGATGACCTTGCTCTTGCTACTCAGATCTCAGACTTTGAATCAGTCGAGAACACCCTCACGAATGCCCTTGAGGATCTATCAAGATACTATAGCACAAATCAGCTTAAACCAAACCCCTCCAAGACTCAAGTGTGTGCTTTTTGAGAAACAGGGAAGCTACTCGTAAACTGATGATAGAATGGCCAGGAGTTTAGTTAAAACATAGCTACACTCCAAAATACCTAAAAGTGACACTGGACAGATCTCTTACTTTCAAGAAATACTGAATGAATTACAAGTTGAAAGTTTCGACCAGGAACAATCTGTTAAGAAAATTGATCGGATCACAGTGGAGCAGTCAACCTGAACCTGAAACCATCCACATGTCCCGTTTGGTATAATTCATCACATGCCAAACAGGTAGACATAGCTCTCGATGACACCTGCAGAATTATAACATGTCTGAAATGTACTCCTGTTGAATGCATTTACCACCTTGCAGGAATAACACCATTTGCCATTCGAAAGAAATTGCAGTGAATAAGGAACAAAAGAAAATGGAACAAGAACAAACCCATCCTCTGTATGGGCATAATCCACATTCGCAGCAATTGAAGTCAAGGAAGAGTTTCCTTAGAACATCAAAGGTGCTTCCTGCCACTGCTGAAAAAGCCAGGGTGCAACTTTTGTGGGATAAAACTTGTGTTCCCTCTGGTTGGAAAAGAGTTTCTGAAACTCTGCCTCCAGGACATGGTGGGGAATGGATGACCTGGAAATCTTTGAATAGGCTGAGATCAGGATTGGATAGATCAAGGTTTAATCTGACAGGTGGGGCTACAGTATAGAAAATGACATCAAGTGTGATTGTGGAGTAATCCAGATTGTCCAGCAAATGCTTCAGTGTTGACTGTGTCCAGCCTCCTGTGTTGCAGAAGACCTTCATCAAGCAACAGAAAATGGACTGGAAATGGCCAAATTTTAGTCAAAGACTATATGACATGTTAACTGTGAACCTATGTATGTTTCTGACCCCCCCCCCCACACACACACACTGTTACCTAGGCTGGCTCACTACTATTAAACCATTTCTTAAGGGCACAATTCAACAGCACCCTATGTTGGCAGATGAGCCACTAAATTCATGAAATGGTTGTGTGCTTGACCACCAGTTGGTAAATAGCAGCAAATTAAGTCAGCCAATAATTAAGTTCATTTTGATATCGTAACTCAACTGGTACATTGCAAATGATTAGCTTTCATTAGAAGATAAAGCACTAGTTGTCCACGTGAAGCTGCAGTGCATCATCCAGAAAGATAGTTTCAGTAGGCTCTTGGATGCTGGTTGCTGTTCAGAGAACTTGCTCTTCTCCACCAGACATGGTTTCATGTGTGCTTCCAACACTAAGATATGCAGATTAGTGTAGCCTCATGCAACAGAGCTTTTTCTATGAGACACTCATATTTTTTTAGCAGTGTAGCTGCTCAAAAACTTTCCCGCACCTCAGTTCTGTCTACTTTATTATTGTTTGCAACCATTAGAAGTGGCCAATCTCTCAGCAACAAGTATGACAAAAAGTATAACTTGTACTGGCAGTGTGACCTGACCACTTTCAAGGCCTACAATTCCAGTTGGAACACATGGTGGGAATTATTGCCATGAGAAAAAATAAGATGAAACAACCAGCCTCATCTCTCAGCAGTGAAAGACTAACAGAGTCTTGCAGAGATATTGGAGATGCCACCTTCATCTCTCCCCCAGTCTGTGGTTTTATGCCCTAGTAAATACATCTACTACTCAAGCCTCTGCTTTCTCATCCAACACATCATTTTCTGCTTAGTATTACCCCAGAGAATAAGTGTAGCATGAAACTGTGCCTATTTGGATGAGAAAAGCTTCAATATCCTCTCCTGTCGGCTGTCAAAAGATGAAAGTCTTGTCCCTATAGAAAGTTACCCCCTCCTTGCCTCAATATCAGACCACTAATCCCTTAGTCAACACTTAAAACCTGCCATCATACTTCGTAGATTCAATCACAGGCTTCATCGATTCTGTGATGGTCTCAGGTGCATTGAGATCGAAATTCAGTCTGATGTGATGTTATCTGGACACGTGTTAACAGGTCTAGGTGAATTTAAGTTAATTATTGGATATTTTTACCAGCCACGGAATTCCACTGTAACAGTTTTCGAATCATTCAAAGAAAGTCTATGCCCAGTAGTGTGGACATAACCAGATCATTCTGTATTAGCTGGAAGTGACTTTAACCTACCGAGTATAGACTGGGACATCTATGGATTTGTTGCAGGTGGTACAGACAGGAAGTCTTGTAAAATACTTTTGAACACATTTTCCGAAAACTGTCTTGAGCAGCTAATTCAACAGCCCACACATAGTGGAAATATTTTAGACTTTGTAGCTACAGGCAGGCTTGACTTTATCGACAGTGTCTGTATAGAGACAGGGATTAGTAATCATGATGTCATCATAGCATTGATGATTACTAAAGTTGATAAATCCATTAAGAAGGCCAAGAGAGTGTTTTTACTACAAAGAGCTGATAAGCAGCAGTTAGCATCCCACTTGGAAAATGAATGGACATCATTTAGTTCCAGTATGATTGGCACAGAGGAATTATGGACAAAGTTGAAACTAGAATGAGATTTTCACTCTGCAGGGGAGTCTGCGCTGATGTGAAACATTCTGGCAAATTAAAACTGTGTACCAGACTGAGACTCAAACTCAGGACCTTTGCCTTTTGCAGGCAAGTGAGCTACCCAAGTACGACTCACGCCCCATCCTCACAGCTTTGCTTCTGCCAGTACCTCGTCTCCTACTTTCTTAATTTTACAGCTCTCCTGCGAACCTTGCAGAACTAGCACTCCTGAAAGAAAGGTTTGCAGGAGAGCTTCTGTAAAGTTTGGAAAGTAGGATACAAGGTACTGGCAGAAGTAAAGCTGTGAGGACGGGGCGTGAGTCATGCTTGGGTAGCTCAGATGGTAGAGCACTTGCCCGCAAAAGGCAAAGGTCCCGAGTTCGAGTCTCGGTCTGGCACACTGTTTTAATCTGCCAGGAAGTTTCAAAGTTGAAACTGATTGTAAATTATGCCCTGGAGAAGTATGTGCCAACTAAGTGGATTAAGGATGGAAAGGACACACCATACTTTAATAAAAAAAATACGGAAATTGCTGAGGAAGCAGGAACTGTAGCACTCTCAGTTCAAACAGAATGCACAAATGATGACAGGCAAAAGTTAGTAGAAATTCGAGCATCTGTGAAAGGATCAACGAGCGGAGCATACAACTACCACTGACGTATCTTAGCAAAAGGTCTTGCCAAGAACAGAAGAAAATTCTTGTCCTGTGTAAAATCACTAAGCAGGTTGAAGGCTTCTATCCATTCCCTCATTGAACAGTCTGGTGTTGCAACAGAAGACAGCAGGAGGACAGCTGACGTTTTAAATATTGCATTTCAGAAGTCATTCATGTGAGAGGAGCATACAAACATACCACTGTTTGACTGGTGTACAGACTTCTGTATGGTTGACATACTTAGAGGCATACTTGGCATAGAGAAGCAACTGAAAGGGTTGAAAAAAAATAAGTTGTCAGACTCACAATGCAGTTTTACAGTTTCTTCTGCATTTATCCCTTACTAAGCTTCTACATCTACTACTCTCAGAATTACATTTAAGTGCCTGGCAGAGAGTTCAAAAAAGCACTGTTCTCTGTTCTTCCACTCTTGAATAGCCAGCAGTAAAAACAAACACCTATATCTTTCCGTGCAAACTGTGACTTTCCTTGTTTTATTATGATAATCATTTCTCCCTATGTAGATTGGCATCAACAAAATATTTTTGCATTTGTAGGAGGAAGTTGGTGACTGAAATTTCATGAGAAGATCCTGCTGCAATGAGAAACACCATTGTTTTGATGATGTCCACCCCAAATCCTGTATCATGTCTGTGACACTCCCTCCCCTATTTCTCAATAATACAAAACATGCAGCCCTTCTTTGAACTTTCTTGGTGTGCTCCAGTAACTCTATCTGGTAAGGATCCCACACTGTGCAGCAGTACTCCAAAAGAAGACGGACAAGCATAGTGTAGGCAATCTTTTTAGTAGAGCTATTGCATCTTCTAATTATCCTACCAATAAAAAGCAGTCTTTGGATCACCTTCCCCACAACATTTGCTATGTATTCTTTCCAATTTAAATTGTTCATAATTGTAATTCCTAAGTATTTAGTTGAATTTATGGCCTTTAGATTTGATGGATTTATCATATAACCAAAGTTTAACAGATGCCTTTTAGCACTTGTGTGGATGACTTCACACTTTCCTTTATTTAGGGTCAATTTCAAATTTTCACACCCTGCAGATATCTTATCTTAATCATTTGGCAATTGGTTTTAATCTTCTGATGACTTTACTTGATGATAAATGACAGCATCATCTGAAAACAACCTAAGATGGCTACTCGGATTTTCTCCCAAATCATTTATATAGATAAGAAAAAGACAGAGGGCCTACAACACTACCTTGGGGAACACCATAAATCACCTGTGCTTTACTTGATGACTTTCCATCAATTGCTGTGAACTGTGACCTCTCTGACAGGAAATCATGAATCCACTCGCATAACTCAGATGATATTCTACAAGCACACAATTTGGTTACAAGCCACCTTTGAGATATGGTGTCAAAAGCCTTCTGGAAATCGAGAAATACAGAATCAATTTGAAATTCTTTGACAATAATGCTCAACGCTTCGTGTGAGTAAAGAGCTAGTCGTGTCTCACAAAAAGATCGTTTTCTAAATCCATGTTGATTGTGTGTCAATAGACCATTCTCTTTGAGGTAATTCATAATGTTCAAACACAATATACAGTCTAACATCCTGCACTGTGCCTTCATTAATGATATGTGCCTGTAATTTAGTGGATTACTCCTACTGCCATTCTTGAATATTAGTGTGACCTGTCCAACTTTTCAGTCTTTGGGTACAGATCTTTTGTATAGCATGCTGTTGTATATGATTGTTAAGTCTGGAGCTATTGCATCAGCATACTCTGAAAGAAACCTAACTGGTATACTATGTGTACCACAAGAATTGCTTTTTTATAAGTGATTTAAGTTGATTCTCTGCTTCAAGGATATCTACTTTTGAGTTACTCATGTTGACAGTTGTTGATTGGTTGGTTGGGGGAAGAGACCAAACTGCGAGGTCATCAGTCTCATTGGATTAGAGAAGGACAGGGAAGGAAGTCGGCCATGCCCTTTCAAAGGAACCAACCTGGCATTTGCTGGAGCGATTTAGGGAAATCACGGTAAACCTAAATCAGGCTGGCCAGACATGGGATTGAACCGTCGTCCTCCCGAATGCGAGTCCAGTGTGCTAACCACTGCGCCACCTCGCTCGGTGACAGTTGTTATTGATTCTAATTCTGGAATATTTACTTTATCTTCTTTGGTGAAGGAATTTCAGAATACCATATTTAGAAACTCTGCTTTAGTGGCACTCTCATCGATAACATTTCCACTGCTATTGTGCAGAGAAGGCACTGATTGTGTATTGCTGCTAGCATACTTTTTGTTTATAGACAAAGTTTTGTTGTGGAAACTACTACAATCATCTCACATTGAAGCCCATACTACATTTCAAGCTTCTGAAAAAGATCGTCAATCTTCAGGGTTTTGCATTCATTAAAATTTGGCATGCTTTTTTTTGTTGTTTCTACAACAGTGTTCTGACCTGTTTTGGGTACCATTAGGACTGCTTCTGTCATTTGTTAATTTCTTTGGTATAAATCTCTCAACTGTTGTTGATACCACTTCTCTGAATTCAAGCCACATCTGTTCTACACTTAAATTGTTGATTTGGAAGGAGTGTAGATTGTTTCTCAGGAAGGTGTCAAGGGAATTTTTATCTGCTTTTTGAATACATATATTTTTTGTTTATTTTTGGTTGATTTGGGAGTTACAGTATTCGGTCTTGCTATGACAACACTTGTGTTCTCTAATCTCTGTATTCATTTTGATTCTTGTTATTAGCTCAGGATTATTTGTTGCTAAAAAGTCAAGTGTGTTTCCACAACTGTTTACTATTCGAGTGGGCTCATGAACTAACTGCTCACAATAATTTTCAGAGAATGCTTTCAGCACAATTTTGGATGATGTTTTATGTGTACCTCTGGATTTAAACATGAATTTTTGCCAATATATTGAGGGTAAATTGAAGTAACCACCAACTATAATTGCATGAGGCAGGTACATATTTGAAATTAGACGCAAGTTTTCTTTGAACCTGTCAGCAATTTTATCATCTGAGTTGATGGCAATATGTTGGTTTGGGTGCATGACATTAAGGTCTTTCGTGTCCATATGAAAATGTTATGAGATGTGTGTGGTTTAAGTGTGCAAAATGATTAAAATTGTAACTTCATCCACATTGCCTGCCATGTTGTAGTTAGGTAAAACGTTTTCATCAGTCTACACATGATTACGGCTTATTTAATTATTTTTTAATTATTTAGGCTATGATCCTTTTGTCATTTACTGTAAATGTGTCTGAAGCTGAGAATAATTGGGTCATCAATACATCATTACAAGATGCTTGCATAACCAGGATAATTCCTTCCTTTTGCACATTATGTATTTTACATTCTCTCCTATGGTTTTGTTCCTACAGATGTTACCAGAAAATTAAATGCTCTAAGTTATTTTGAGTTGTCTGTATATTAACTGTGTATATCCAGCAGTAAAAATTGACAACCATTTGAATCATTATTCCTGAAATTTGTCACTGTCACTCGTATGCATATCTCTGTTGCAAATAGACCAAAAGTAGTATTCAGAAGTAGAGGAAATGTTCCTCAAAATGCAATATTTAATGTCTTGTTGAGAGAAATACATTGTCATATTTGCAGTGTGTGTCTGTATGAGATGAGTGGTACCATAAATGTCTCAGATATTCATGCCCTCTTTTTAAAACATGGCTTCAGTAGTTAACTTTCATAAATGAGAGGAAACATCAGCTGCAGTGTTGTGATACAGCTGCTTTGCCTGGCAAGGCTAAATTACTGTAAAGATGCCAGCCAGGACAAACAAAAGAAGCACAGTGAAAGGAAGTCAGATAGGGGCTGGCAAAGTGGTCTTACTATGCTGATGCTGCAAGTACTGCTGTGCTGGCTTGAGGTAGTTGTCACATGTTCAGGTCCTGATGGCAAAGTCAGAGCCATAATATCATTGACACATCAGAAATACAGAAGCCACTGTGGTGTTGGTTACCTGCTTGCCACATGGACTTGCACCATGACTCTGTTCTGGCTTATGTGTTGAGAAATAATGCCTTGGCAAAACGTGATGAGCCCAGACATATAAATACTGTCCAGTTTACGTTGTCAGTATCAGTCACTGCTCATAACCAACTACTAGCTACTAGGGAAGACTATGTCAGTCATCATCCTGAAATGGGTTGTCTAGCTGCCAGTGGCAGGCACTGTCTTCACTAAGCTGCAGGTCTGATCCCACTGAGAAAAGAACTGGTGCCCAAGCCAGAGGGTCACCTGCTGGCTGACTTCCACCAGCTGTTGGTCCCAAACAGAGGGGTGACTGATTTGTGCATGAGCCTGCCTAGCTGCCTTTTGCAGACAAACTCCACTGCTGTCAATTCACTTCACATGGGCACACTTTGCCCTGCCAGCTGCTTCACCACCTATGCTGGGGTCCCCTTGTCACTCTTCAGGGCCAATGCCTGATTCTAGCCACCAGCAGCAACAAGAGAAATGCTGCAAATTGTTGAATAAACTACTGAAATTGCTACCTACTTGATTTATCAGAAATCTAATAGCAACCTATGACATTGTTTGAAAAAGTGTTGTATTCGAAAATTTCATTTGTTTCATCATACCACAAAACACCAGTTAAACTGAACTGAGTGCTACAATCAAAGAATCAACAAAAAACTGGACAAGCTGGAGTAGGACACACACACTGAGGGTTCACTACAAACTTAATTATCTGTGTAGAGAATTTATCAATAAATTCTGATCAGTGAGTTTGTGAGTATCAAAATATGTATCATAAATGGGTATATCTTTTCATTGCATTGACTGGAAAGCTTAAATGTTTTATAACACCAAGGGACTGTAGACCTTAGTACTACAAGTAGTTTCAGTTACAAATTGTTATTTAATCATGTCTGACTTTTATGGTGTAGATTGAAGGATGATTAGAGTTTCGTGTCTCATCGTTGATGAGGTGATTAGAGTCTCTAATGGCAAAGTGGCCTTATTATGCTGATGCTGCAAGTACTGCCATCCAGACCTTGTGGTAGTTGCCACACATTCAGGCCTCAACGGCAAAGCCAGATCCGTAATATCATTGACACAGCGGAAAGACACAAGCCTCTGTGGTGTTGGTGACATGGCCTCACACCATGTCTCTTTTATGGCTTATGTGTTGAGAAATGATGCCTTGGCAAAACAGTGATCAGACCACCATGAGGAATAATGCAGAAAAAAAAATCACAGATGTCCTTTTCAATGAAACTGCCCAAGCATTTGGCTTAAGCAGTTTTAGTGAAACTATGCAAAACCTAAATCTGCATGACCAGACAGGGGATTGCACTTCAGTCCACTTGAAATAAGTCCAGTGTCTTAACAACTGTGCCACCTCACTCAATTTCACATTGTAACACATGTACCGAGAAATGACACTGAACATGTGTGTTAACATTTTCATGTGGATTTTTGTTGAATTAGTTAAAAGCCACTCTAGTTGCTGTTGAGAACTTTACTGAGTCCACTGACAGCCTTGGCCTTTATATGAAGAATTTTCAAGTGATTCTAATTAAAATGCTCTGAATTATATTTGAACTAAAAGTTACTTAAATATTGTCACAGTACCCTATGAAAACATGTAAGCAATTCTGGAGAATAAACTGGTGCTGGGTGTGAACTTAATAGCGATAAGCCTCAAATGTTTTGTAAGGCTACCAAAAATGTTAAGTATGGAAGTTACTTGTTACAAATCCAGCTTCATGGTGAAAGTGTACAAAGCCCTTGAACATTGCCTCTTTCGACAACTCCCTGGAAGCCTCCCAACATCCTTGTTCAGTGACATGCTAGCCAATCTTGTCCTTAGCCATAACTTTTGATTTGATTTGATTTTTTATTTGTCCAGTTTTATTATACAGCACAAATTGTACAATTGATATTGGACAGGTCAAAGATAAGTTACAATAATATGTAGTATTAGCAAAATAGTAGGCAAATTAAAAATAGGTACCTATTACAATTAATTTTGTTACATATTCAGAAATTCTCTGACAGAATAGAAATGGTGCTTTATTAGAAAGGCCTTTAGTTTAGCTTTAAATATTGGATGAGTAGCATTTTTTATTTCCTCTGGTATCTTATTGTGTAGTATTACACCAATGTTAATTACACTCCTCTGATAGGTGGTTGTTATGTGATATTTTTTATGTATATTTGGTTTCCCTCTGGTATTATAGTTGTGTACATTTTTGTTCTGTAGCAGTTTGCCTGTTTTCAGGAGGTAGTCCCTAGTGAAAAAGATAGATTCATAAATGAATAAACTTGGAACATTTAGAACACCAAGCTCAGTAAAATGGGATTTACAGGACTCCATCTTTTTAAGGCTACAAATTATTCTTAGAGCTCTTTTTTGCATTCTAAAAACCTTTACACTGTGAGTTGAGTATCCCCAGAAAATGATCCCATATCGGACTAGTGAGTGGAACAGTGCATATTATGCCTGAGTGCCAAACAGATCAGGGGAATAGCTGACACAGTCTTTACTAAGCAGTGGGTCTGCCTGCTGCCGCTGGATGCCACTGGGAGATGAACTGTTGCCTTCCTACCAGACCATTTGCCAGCTGACTTCCACCAGCTGTGAGTCCTGAAACTGGGGGTCCCTGGTTCATGCCTGTACCTGCCTAGCTGTCTTGTGCAGAGAAACTTTACTGCAGGTAATTAGTCCTGCATGGGCACATATTACCCTGCCAGATGCTGTCACCGCCTATGCTGGGGTCCACAGTTTGCCTCTGCATGCTCTAGTGCATTAGCTGCTCCTCTTGAGACTGTCTGCTGTGTGTCACCCTGCTAGAGGTCCTGATGGCAGTATGCTGTAGCCTGTATGCTTTCTCAGGGAGACAACAATGCCCTCAAAGACTGGGCATTCAAATCTGGACTATCAGAGGAACAGCTCTGCCACCCACTGTAGAGGAGAATTCATCCACTTCCTCCAACAGCTTAACTCCTTTTCCATATATATTCATCTAGACCTCAGTGCAGGATGCACCAAAGCATGCAGAATCAAACCATGGACCCCAGCATAGGTGGTGATAGCAGCTGGAGGGCAAAGGGTGCCCACATGGGGTTAATTGACAGCAGTAGAGTTTGTCTCCACAGGGCAGCTAGGCAGGCTCAGACACAAACCAGTGATCCCCACGTCTGGGACCAACAGCTGGTGGAAGTCAGCCAGCAGGTGGCCATCTGGCTGGGGCACCAGTCCTTCTCCTAGTGGCATCCAGACAGATGCACCAGGCAGACCTGCAGCTTAGTGAGACAGTGCCTGCCACTGTCAGCTAGCTGACACATTTCAGGACGATGACTGATATAGTGTTTCCGTAGTAGCTAGTAGCTGGCTACAGGCAGTGACTGATACTGACAATGTAAAATGTACAGTATTCATACAGCTGGGCGCATCACTGTTTTGCCAAGGCATATTTCTCAACACATAAGCAAGAATGGGACATGGTGTGAGGTCATATGCCTCATAGTACTTAACAGTGTATTGTCATTGATGTCTTAACCTCTCTGACGCCTTTCCCCTCATCTTTAGCTTCCCTACCTCCACCAAACAGTCTGAATTGTGAGTGCCCAGCCCCCCTCCCTTCCCCCCCTCTTGACCAACTCCCCAACCAATTCCTCTTACCTTCCTAAAGAAGGAATACATTTCTCCAAAAATTACAAGTGCTCTATTCTATTTTAAGAGTTTGTGTCTGCAATTATGGGAGTTGATACTTCTGCAGATAATTGTGGGCAAATCTTTCTGTCAGGTCATGATTTTAACAACTATTTGGATTTGAATTGTTCCTTTTCTACAAACTGCATGGCTCATTTTAATTTCTCTAGTTTCATTCTATGTCCATAAA
Source organism: Schistocerca cancellata (assembly GCF_023864275.1). Taxonomy (NCBI): domain Eukaryota; kingdom Metazoa; phylum Arthropoda; class Insecta; order Orthoptera; family Acrididae; genus Schistocerca; species Schistocerca cancellata. Next base: position 270,645 of record NW_026046834.1, read on the forward strand.
CTGTTTGATTTTTAACAGCGTCTTTCGGTATGAAGACAAATGGTCACATAAAATCAATAAAATGGGGTTGTAACTGGCGACTGAAGATACAGTTCATTCCTTTTTATAGTAGTATCTCCATCTTTAGCTGTAATACTGTATATACTGCATCATTAGAAAGTCATTTGACACATTAATGATTTTACAGTTTCCTGTTTGCAAGTTAAAAAAGACTGAGGTTAATGTTTTCCATTTCTTTCTTCTTTCATTACACATTGTGTTCCATAAATTCCATAATGAATGAGAGCCTGAGGGACATGAAATGAGGCAAGTTATATATTAACAGCCAGAAGCAGTCACTGCAGGCTACTTCTGTAAGGTATATTAACATTAAAGTTTTACCATCCATAATTTACTCACACTGAGATTTATGATAATTACTTCTACACATCACATATTCTCACAGGGGATAGTAATGGTCAAAATTAGAAAAAAACAGCCCTATAAACATATGTCCAGAAACAAATGTTAAATGCAATTACCACTCAGTCTTACAGATCCTTCACCTCCCATTCTCTAAGAACTACAGGCTTATGCAATCACATCTGGCTGCCCTTGGATTTGGTGACAAGCTTCAAACACACATTGCTGCAAAATGTGGAAGTTGCAGATGGGTTCGAATAAATCAATAACTTTAAATTTCTCCATAACCAAAAATTTAAGGAATTATTACTTGCTGAACAGGAATACCATTCTACTGGGATTCCTTGAGCAATTCATTGCTCGTTACATGTTTGTGTTAGTTTCTGTTATACGTGGCATAGAAATTGGAGTGGTGCCCCATTGTGCATAAACCATATCCATTGTCTTTCTTGCAGAGTAGCTCATTAACTGGTACCACAGGTAATCTGTTACACAGAAATGGCAATGAACTGCACCTCTTAATTTGTCCAGTAAAGTGCACGGTCATATGAGTCCGTCACCCACAATTCCTACCCACACATTGATATTGAAATGAATCTGATGCCTAGAAGCCTAGCTGCCACAATTGCTTAAAGATTTGTATCTGCCACCATGTGGTTATTGTGGCAGTTCATTATCCCACTCTGGGAAAACAGCACCTCATTCATTAATAAAATGCAAGCTGTAAACTGTGGATTTTCAGCACTCTGGTATAACTGTAATCTGGTGTGGTGGTCTTGTGGTGAGATACCTTGCACACACTGCAAGTGATATGGATAAAGTAACTACCTGTGCAGAACTGTCCTTGCAAAGAGCTTGGTTCATGCCTATAGAGGCTCCAGTTACTAAGACACGTGCTTCAAGATCATTTACCACATCTCATAACACCTGCTCCTCCATATCCTCTTGTTAACTGTGTGAAGTCTACCATGATGCTTTGTCATTGTCCCAAATGATACCACATCTGTAAATTGTTGGGAAAACTTGCTGAACACTTGTTTTCAGATTAAATGTTGCATGGGAGGTGTTTTTTGGCATACATGACATTTTCCTGTGTTTGTGCCATTTGCCACATGGAAAAGTAAGACAAACACAATGAATAAGAAATGACCAATGAACATCAATACAAGGACAGTGTGTGCCTCTGAGTACTGACTGTTGTCAACAAAAGTAAAGAGACCCATACCTCAAGAAGTGTTTGTTTCCAGACACATGTTTACAGGACTTTTTTCTAGTGTTCATCAGCACTATCTCCTGTAATAACATGGGACATTAAAAACACCCTGTACATGTAATTATATGTATACATTAAGAAAAGAAGAGTTACTATCAAAAAAACTGCTTGTCCTCTTACACTATTGAATGCTTTTTTTTTTATCTACTACATTATGCACTATTTGCATAACTTTACACTGAATGCTTAAGGCTGTCTCCATACTGGCAAAATCAAAACATGCTTAATGCAAACATGAGAGTACACAGAAATTACAACCTATAAATATCCATAGCAGGCAATGTTATGTAACAATTGTGGCTAGTGAGAAGACACCAGATAACAGCCTAATAAAATCACTTTTCAGTGATCAAACATTTGGTTTCTTGAGACAGTAGTGCTTAATACAGCAAACAGTAATACTGAAATCAGCTACTCAAGTTTCTGAAGTGGCAGTAGTTCAGAAAACCTGTACATTGTAACAGAAGAACATTTATATGGTTGTCATCAGTATTATCAAATAATTAACAGCTTATCCCAATCCAACATTGCTCACTGTGATGAAGATTGCTTTTTACGTATGATATAATTTTATGGGTAGAAAGGGAGACTAATACCTATTCTAAGAGAATATGATAAAATTGCTCTAGAAACTTGGCCAAGTAAATCCAGGCCAAATTTTATAATGTAGTGACTGTTTTTCTTAGTATGACAGTGATATCATTTTTGTGGAATGAAGAAGCTGTTTCTTCACATTGGAGCCAAAGTACAGGTGAAAACAAGCACCAGTAACCGTAAATCATTGTAACTGGGATATTTACTAGTATGAGTTTGCAACGTGATGTTCCTTCACTGTTGGTCCAGATTGTCCCACTCCTCAATGACGATTCGGCATAGATCACTCCAAGTGGTTGGTGGGTCATGTCATCCATGAACAGCCCTTTCCAATCCATCCCAGGCATGTTCGATAAGGTTCATGCCTGGAAAACATGCTGGCCACTTCAGTTGAGCGATGTCATTATCGTGAAGGAAGTAATTCACAAGATGTACATGATGGGGGCATGAAATGCTGTCAATGAAGATGAATATCTCGCCAATATGCTGCTGATATGGTTGCACTACCGGTCGGAGGATGGCATTCACGTATCATACAGCTATTATGGTGCCTTCCATGACCACCAGCCGCACACAGAGGCCCTACATAATGCCACCCATAAACAGCAGGGAACCTCCACCTTCTGCACTCGCTGGACAGTGTGTCTAAGGCGTTCAGCTTGACTGGGTTGCCTCCATACACGTCTCCGACGATTGTGTGGTTGAAGGCATACGCAACACTCATTGGCAAAGAGAACATGATGCCAATCCCGAGCGGTCCATTCGGCATGTTGTTGGACCCATCTATACCACGCTGCTTGGTGTCGTGGTTGCAAAGATGGACCTTGCTATGGACGGCGGGAGTGAAGTTTCGCGTCATGCAGCCTATTCCGCACAGTTTGAGTCATAACATGACAACCTGTGGGTGCACAAAAAGCATTATTCACCATGGTGGTGTTGTTGTCAGGGTTCTTCCGAGCCATAATCCATAAGTAGTGGCCATCCACTGGAGTAGCGGCCCGTGGGCGGCCTGAGTGAGGCCTGTCATCGACAGTTCCTGTCTCCCTGTATCTCCTCCATGTCAGAACAACATCACTTTGTTTCACTCCGAGACGCCTGGACACTTCCCTTGTTGAGGGCCCTTCTTGGCACAATCGAACTGTGGTATTGATCATCTAGGCATGGTTGAACTACAGACAACACGAGCCACGTACCTCCTTCCTGGTGGACTGACTGGAACTGATCGGCTGTTGGACCCCCCCTGTCTAATAGGCAGTGCTCGTGCATGGTTGTTTACATCTTTGGGCCAGTTTAGTTAGATCTCTGAACAGTCAAATGGACTTTGTCTGTGATACAATACCCACAGTCAGTGTCTATCTTCAGGAGTTCTGGGAACTAGGGTGACGCAAAACTTTTTTTTGATGTGTGTATATGTTTTTCCTAAATGATATTGAGAAGACATCAAGACAATTCTGTCAATTATGCCATCAGCTATTCCTTTCTCATCTCTGACAGAATTAAGCGTGTATTACAACTCTGATGATCTTTCTGTTGACAAGGCAATAAACTCTAACAAAAAGAAAGTAAGTCAATCTGGATCATATTACAAACAATTAATGAGATACTGTGAGTATCGTAAAACTTATTAAAAATGAAGAAATATTTGACTGTCTCAAACAGCAATGCAAACAAAAGAGTGATATAAATTAAAAGAAGTCCTTAAAAATCCACTGCCCTCTTCAGTGAATTTATTTTAGAAAATGACACATAGTTTGATGAGTGTCAGCCTCTCATTTCTTATTTTGCCTAACATAAGGACAACACATACCTCTCGTAAACTAGATTATAAATCAGCCAGTACTGTTCCTGTGATCAGCCTCAATCTTCAGCCAAGGAACAAAGGGTGTCCATACTAACAAGTTGTGTATTAAGCTATCAGTCATCATCCGACAGGGAACTAATTACATATGATGTTCTACAAGATTCCGTCTTGGGGCTTTCTTTTTCTTCATGTAATAACAACATTACCAAATGCCAAGTTTATTTGTTCAGAATTTCTACAATAGCCATTGACATACATGCAGCAATCAGTACTACAAGCTATTGTTATACCTTTGCATAAAATAGGGTATAGATCTGATGTCCAATCTCCCTTCTACCGTCCAATCTCCCTTCTAACAGCTTTATCCAAAATTTTTGAGAAAGTAATGTATTCAAGAGTAGCTTCACATATCTGTAAAAATGAAGTACTAACAAAATGTCAGTTTGGTTTCCAGAAAGGTTTTTCAACAGAAAATGCCATATATGCTTTCATCAATCAAATTTTGAATGATCTGAACAACCGAACACCACCCATTGGGATTTTTTGTGATCTCTCAAAGGCTTTTGATTGTGTAAATCATGAAATTCTGCTAGACAAGCTCAAGTATTGTGGCATGAGTGGGACAGTGCACAGATGGTTTAATTTGTACCTAACTGGAAGAGTGCAGAAAGTTGAAATAAGCAGTTCTCATAATATGCAAAGATCAGCACATTCCTCAAACTGGGGAACTATCAAGAATGGGGTTCCACAAGGGTTGGTCTTGGGTCCTTTGTTGTTCTTAATATATATTAATGACTTGCCATTCTATATTCATGAAGATGCAAAGTTAGTTCTCTTTGCTGATGATACAAGTATAGTAATCACACCTGACAAACAAGAATTAACTGATGAAATTGTCAATAATGTCTTTCAGAAAATTACTAAGTGGTTCCTTGTAAACGGACTCTCACTGAATTTTGATAAGACACAGTACATACAGTTCCGTACAGTAAATGGTATGATGCCATTAACAAATATAGACCTTAATCAGAAGCATATAGCTAAGGTAGAACATTCAAAATTTTTCGGTGTGTCCATTGATGAGAGATTAAATTGGAAGAAACACATCGATGATCTGCTGAAACGTTTTGAGTTCAGCTACTTATGCAATAAGGGTCATTGCAAATTTTGGTGATAAACATCTTAGTAAATTAGCTTCCTATGCCTATTTTCACTCATTGCTTGCATATGGCATCATATTTTGGGGTAATTCATCACTGAGGAATAAAGTATTTATTGCACAAAAGCGTGTAATCAGAATAATAGCTGGAGTCCACCCAAGATCATCCTGCAGACATTTATTTAAGGAACTAGGGATATTCACAGTAGCATATACTCTCTTATGAAATTTGTTATTAACAACCAAACCCAATTCAAAAGTAATAGCAGTGTGCATAACTACAATACTAGGAGAAAGGATGAGCTTCACTATTCAAGATTAAATCTAACTTTGGCACAGAAAGGGGTGAATTATACTGCCACTAAAGTCTTTGGTCACTTACCAAATAGTATCAAAAGTCTGACAGATAACCAACAAGTATTTAAGAAGAAATTAAAAGAATTTCTGAATGACAACTCCTTCTACTCCATAGAGGAATTTTTAGATATAAATTAAGAAAAAAAGAAAAAACAAAAAATTATAAAAAAAAAACAAAAAAATAAAAAAGTTGTTGTTGTTGTTGTTGTGGTCTTCAGTCCTGAGACTGGTTTGATGCAGCTCTCCATGCTACTCTATCCTGTGCAAGCTTCTTCATCTCCCAGTATCTACTGCAACCTACATCCTTCTGAATCTGCTTAGTGTATTCATCTCTTGGTCTCCCTCTACGATTTTTACCCTCCACACTGCCCTCCAATGCTAAATTTGTGATCCCTTGATGCCTCAAAACATGTCCTACCAACCGATCCCTTCTTCTAGTCAAGTTGTGCCACAAACTTCTCTTCTCCCCAATTCTATTCAATACCTCCTCTTTAGTTACGTGATCTACCCACCTTATCTTCAGCATTCTTCTGAAGCACCACATTTCGAAAGCTTCTATTCTCTTCTTGTCCAAACTAGTTATCGTCCATGTTTCACTTCCATACATGGCTACACTCCATGCAAATACTTTCACAAACGACTTTCTGACACTTAAATCTATACTCGATGTTAACAAATTCCTCTTCTTGAGAAACGCTTTCCTTGCCATTGCCAGTCTACATTTTATATCCTCTCTACTTCGACCATCATCGGTTATTTTACTCCCTAAATAGCAAAACTCCTTTACTACTTTAAGTGTCTCATTTCCTAATCTAATTCCCTCAGCATCACCTGACTTAATTCGACTACATTCCATTATTCTCGTTTTGCTTTTGTTGATGTTCATCTTATATCCTCCTTTCAAGACACTGTCCATTCCGTTCAACTGCTCTTCCAAGTCCTTTGCTGTCTCTGACAGAATTACAATGTCATCGGCGAACCTCAAAGTTTTTACTACTTCTCCATGAATTTTAATACCTACTCCGAATTTTTCTTTTGTTTCCTTTACTGCTTGCTCAATATACAGATTGAATAACATCGTGGAGAGGCTACAACCCTGTCTTACACCTTTCCCAACCACTGCTTCCCTTTCATGCCCCTCGACTCTTATAACTGCCATCTGGTTTCTGTACAAACTGTAAATAGCCTTTCGCTCCCTGTATTTTACCCCTGCCACCTTCAGAATTTGAAAGAGAGTATTCCAGTTAACATTGTCAAAAGCTTTCTCTAAGTCTACAAATGCTAGAAACGTAGGTTTGCCTTTTCTTAATCTTTCTTCTAAGATAAGTCGTAAGGTCAGTATTGCCTCACGTGTTCCAACATTTCTACGGAATCCAAACTGATCTTCCCCGAGGTCGGCTTCTACCAGTTTTTCCATTCGTCTGTAAAGAATTCGCGTTAGTATTTTGCAGCTGTGACTTATTAAACTGATAGTTCGGTAATTTTCACATCTGTCAACACCTGCTTTCTTTGGGATTGGAATTATTATATTCTTCTTGAAGTCTGAGGGTATTTCGCCTGGCTCATACATCGTGCTCACCAGATGGTAGAGTTTTTTCATGACTGGCTCTCCCGAGGCCATCAGTAGTTCAAATGGAATGTTGTCTACTCCCGGGGCCTTGTTTCGACTCAGGTCTTTCAGTGCTCTGTCAAACTCTTCACGCAGTATCTTATCTCCCATTTCGTCTTCATCTACATCCTCTTCCATTTCCACAATATTGTCCTCAAGTACCTCGCCCTTGTATAAACCCTCTATATACTCCTTCCACCTTTCTGCCTTCCCTTCTTTGCTTAGAACTGGGTTGCCATCTGAGCTCTTGATATTCATACAAGTGGTTCTCTTCTCTCCAAAGGTCTGTTTAATTTTCCTGTAGGCAGTATCTATCTTACCCCTAGTGAGACAAGCCTCTACATCCTTACATTTGTCCTCTAGCCATCCCTGCTTAGCCATTTTGCACTTCCTGTCGATATCATTTTTGAGACGTTTGTATTCCTTTTTGCCTGCTTCATTTACTGCATTTTTATATTTTCTCCTTTCATCAATTAAATTCAATAGTTGTTATATTAACTTAATTATGTTGTTAAATTAACTTAATTATGTTATTAAATTAACTTAATTATGTTGTTAAATTAACTTAATTAAGTCATGTATTCGAAAATTTGACTCGATCCACATCATTACGTAATATCGTATTCATGATCCATGGAACTAGTATTAATCTAATCTAATCTAATCTTTTAGTCAGCTCAAGATCACTCCAGCTCCTTCTAGTGAAATCTGAAAAACTGTTAACTCCCTTAAAAGCAAAAATTCCATGAGGATGATAACATTTGAAGCACAATACTAAAAGCATAGTCTTATGATATGGGTACTGTAGTCAGCCATACATTCATGCATCACTTTTATAACAGGGTCCGCGCCTCTTGCAGGAACACAGGACTTGTTGGTAGCAAGTAGGTGAATGAACAGTAGACGTTACTACTGCGTGACAAATTGAGAATTTGAGATGGACAGGAAGCATGTCTGGGTGGCTGAGGCAGTTAAGGCAACCACCCACATTAAGCAGGGAGCAGGAGAATAAGATCTGGTCCAGCAAAAAGTTTTGACTTTCACCACTGAACTATTCCAGTGCCTGATTATGGCTGGTGCTGATCTTTTCCTCAAAATTAGTAGCTTACTTGGCATTCATCTATTCTTTGACGTCATATAGCATAGCTCTCTTGGGCAATTACGCACATAGACACAAAGTATTAATTGCACAGGCATACCAGTAAATAAAGGCAAGGCCTCTGGTCCAGATTGTATACCAGTTAGGTTCCTTTCAGGGTATACTGATACAATAGCTCCATACTTGCAGCAAGAATTTGGAATATATACTTTGTTTGAACATTAGAAATTACCGCAAAGAAAATGATTTATTGACAAATAGCCAACATATATTCAGAAAACATCTTTCTCGGGGAACATAACTAGCTCTTTATTCTCATAAAGTAATGAATGTGGTTGTCAGAGGATGTAAAATTGATTCCATATTTTTTGATTCCCAGCAAGTTTTTAACACCATTCTTTTCAAGTGACTTTTAATAAGGTTGCATGTCTATGGAGTACCACCTCTGGTGTGTGAGTGCATTCATGATTTCCTGCCAGAAAGATCACAGTTCATAGTAATTGATGGAAAGTTATCAAGTAAATCTGAACTAATATCTGGCATTCCCTTAGGTGGTGTTATAGGGCCTCTGATATTCCTGGTCCATATCAACAATTTAGAAGACAAGCTGAGCAGCCCACTTAGACTGTTTGTAGATGATGCTGCCATTTCCCATATTTTAAAGTCATTATATGATCAAAACTAACTGCAAAATGATTTAGGCAAGATATCTGTAAGGTGCAAAAAGTGGCAACTGACTCTAAATAATGAGAAGTGTGAAGTCAGCTACATGAGAACTAAAAGGAATCTTCTAAACTTTGATTACATGTTAATCACACAAATCTAAAGGCTGTGAATTCAACTAAGTACTTAAGGATTATAATTAAGAATAACTGGAATGATCATGTAGATAATGTTGTGGGAAAATTGAACCAAAGACCGTGATTTATTCTCAGAACACTTAGAAAATGCAATAGGTCTACTAAAAAGACTGCCTACACTATACTTGTATGTCCTCTTCTATAGTAATGCAGCATAGAGTGGGATACACATCAGATAGGATTGATGGGGTGCACTGAAAAAGTTCAAAGGAGCAGACAACCTTGTAAGTAGGGCAACCACAGTTATAAGTAATCATCTTGGGTACCAATAAACTGCTTCAGCTGTACTTAGTAAGACACAGCATGTGGCCATGTCCTCCTGTTCGTGACTGTGTGTAGACTGGAGGAGTGTATCCATCCACCATACTAGATTGGAAATTTAGCCGTTTTATTCAATGACATACCACCTTTTAGTGGTGTTTTGTTCTGATAGACTATGAATTTTGGGCACGAAAGTTTCAAGCTTTTTAGATCTAATGTTTTAGTTACATTTTCACATGAAGAAGCGACTTTTAGTGCCATGAAACGAGTAGTGATCTAAAAAATGGAGAACTAAATACACCTGAAGCAGTTCGTTAGTACCCAAGATGAGTTCAAAGAAGGGAAGCTCATATTGCATTATCATGAAACAGGGGAGAGATTGTCAAAGATATTATGTATGATTTGGGGTGGCAATCATTAAACCAAAGTTGTTTTTCATGTGAAACCAAAGTTGTTTCAAGAGATCTCATGAAATTTCAATCACCAACCTTCTCCTTTGAATGTGAAAATATTGAATTTGCACCCACCTACATAGGGAGAAATGACCATCATAATAAAATAAAAGAAATAAGAGCTTGCACAAAGATTTTTGAGAATTTGTTTTTCCTCTATGCTATTTGAGAGTAGAACGGTAAAGAAATAGCCTGAAGGTGGTTTGATAAATGCTCTGCCAGGCACTTAATTGTGAACTGCACAGTAATCATGTAGATGTAGACGTGTTCTCCAATGATACAATCTGGTGTCCATTATTGAACTTTATGTTGACAGCTGTTCAAAAATAATTGCCTACAGACAACAGCTCACATTACAAAAACTCTCGTATGTAGTTTGTCGCAAATAGTCAGGCACAGTTTACAAATAAATATAACACTCATAAATACAGCACAATGAACAAAAATAGCCTCCACTATGCACAACCTATCCTCACTCTTCCACAGAAAGGAGCAAAGTATGCTGCCATAAAAGTATTTGACCATCTCTTTTGTGTATTAAAGGTGCTGGCAGAGGATGAAAGTCTGAAAAATAAATTGAAATAATTTCTGCTTGACAACTCCTTCAATCCAATAGATGAGTTTATGAGCAGGTAGTATATATGTGGATTGATTACTTTTATCAAATTTTGTTGCACATTAAGGTTAAAGCAGAAAATCCAGTTTTGTAAATGGCCGACACATTACCAGGTTTTCACAAAGAAAATGCATCTTATTTGTGAACATACTGCCCAGATACTACATCATAGTGAGTTGTAAATATGATCCATGAAACAAGTATAAAAACTAAAAAAGCTAGCTAACTAAACTAATGATTATTTTATGTGCTACAGTTTATATACATTTATAAGTTATTTTAACTTATTCCAGTATCCATGAGAATCATTTCACTTAAGATCTGTGCAAGGAACATTAGTGTAACATCGTCTACATCCTTGACATTCTTCTCACTATGGATCTATGGAACAAAAATCTCAAATCTAAACATAAACCAAAGGACAAGTCGTCAAGTGATGGTGGAGGCCAGGCTATAAAATTTCCACAACCAATTTACCAGGTAGAAAAGTGTTGTCAAGTTAGTTAATCCTCCTCTTATAATGCACCACTTCTCCACAACATGCATTAATGCCGTTTCACTATTTTTCTCTAGCTTTACTGATAATTTGCTGCAGTTAGTATTCAGCAAAATATTAACTTTTTGGTTGCTAGCATCTTATAGACTGAATATTTTGTGAAGATAAAGGTACTAAATTATCCTCAAAATGGATACATCATCATTGTAAGGGGTGATGATGGAGGCAATCATCAAAAGTTTGAGGATCTATTTGAATTTGATGCAGCAAGTTAACTAAGAACTTTTTATCTAAGATTTCTGATTGCCTCATTCTCTTCCATTATATGCAGAATGTATATGGCGTTACACCTACCTACTTTGTAGGTTGTGCTGAATTGCTAATCATTTGCATATCCAAACATGTAGTAAACTTCATGGCAATTTGATGTTTGTTGTATGCTGACTCCATGGTGCTGCAATTTTAATAGCCAGCTGTGTGTTCAGGATGTTAGAATAGATACTGATTCTTGTAACTTAATGAGCATGAAGATCATATATTTAGCTCATTGTTTTCACTATGAGAGTTATGGTCACAACTCCCTCCAGCAAATCAGGTTGCACAGGACAGCATACTTGCCAAACTGGGGGAGTCCACTAGAAACTCAAGCAGCCCCCTACAGAGGTCAGCAGCACAACAGGAACTATGTTGCACATCAGCAATCATGTGGAACAAATAGTGTGCAGCTTCATATTGCAGAAAAAGACAAGAAATAAGCCATGGTCCATGTTCCAATGGGCACTTACAGTTGTAGCTCCAGTTCATTGCAGCTCATGTGCAGAGGAGCATTGATCTGTTCACCAAACAAACTTCCATGCTCACCAGTGATGAGTACAAGATGGGATCACCAGCGTTTTGACAATGAAAGACATTGCCACAGAGCACACGGGGAAGAATATAGCAATGTTCAATGGTTGGGAACTAATCTCTGAATGGGACTGGCACAAACTAAGACTGTTTGTACAATGATCAAATGAGAGTTGAGTACTTGTGTTACTGAACAAATCAGCGTTTGGGAATAGACATTTGTATTTATTCGGTAGTTGCAATTTATGTGTATGCACATGTGATAGTGTTTGTTGAGAGTAGCACCTCTGTTCATGCAGACATATCAGCGACACCTCGTGAGCTGTTGTTAATGTAAAGTTGTCACAGTAGCCACATTGATTGGCACTGAAATGAAGTTACAACAGTTACACTTCCCGGAGATGACATTGTATGGACAAATACAATTGACTTAGCATGATTAGAAAAGCCTGTGAAAAGAATTCAAAGTCTCAGTGGTTTAGAACACCGCAGCATTGAGAAAATTCAGCACAGTAGAAAATTTTCAATCAGTGAGTTATACATAATTTTCACAATTTATATCTAGCCTGGTAGAAAAGTATGCTGTCTAACCAATTTTTTCCAGGCAGTAACTCACAGCAAAGGCTGCTGAAACAGATGAGCAAAAAATAACGTGGACAAGAGGAAGTAAGGAGAATGACACCGGAATTCTATCCATCTGACCAAAGAAGGAAAAATTAGTAAATTACATCAACCAGATGGAGACAGGACAGGGCATCAGGTGAAGTAAAGCAAAGAGCCAATTTGCTACCTAGTACTGGAGCAGAAATTTATAGTACACTTCAACAACTGTTTCCAGACAGGGATCTGGGTGAATTATATAAACATTAAAGAAAAACTATCAGCATTATTCAAAAGTAAAATCCTCATAGCAACAGCATGCCACAGCTTTACAAAGCATACAAGAAATGTTATCAGTCTTTTAAGGGGTTGATTGCTATGCTCCGGGGTGTAGCTACAGATTGTAAATTTAAATGTGAATATCCTGAATGTAATTTTACATATGTGGGTAAGGCAGTAATGGACATGTTAATAGTACATGCACCTGTTGCCAGTTTGAGAAATGAACTAATTAGGTTAAATGAACCAACATTATGAGAGTGTTTAAGTGTTATCCAGTTTTTGAGCAGACAAAATGAACAGAAAGGATGCTGCATAATATGGGAAATGAAGTTTTCAAAACAGAATTTCATGGCTGCAGAAAAGTAGGCAGGAGTACAAGTATACCCCTAAAAAGCTATAAATATGTGATCAGTTAGAAACACAAATAATAGAAAATGAAGTAAAGTGGTGTGCCAAGTGTTTCATTACACGTGGTAGGGAAGTATGCTATTACAAAGAAACAAAATGTTTAAACTGTAGTAATAAAGGGCATAAGGCAGAAGTAGGCCTACAAGAATAAAGTAAGAAAATTAGGTATATACATAAAATGAAGTAAGTGAAGGAGCAGGCAAAGATTTCAGAAATAAAGTAAACTAAATAATATTGAGTAGTGCTAAACCAGTAATAGTAGGTGTGGAAATAAATGAGAATAAAGTACAGTTCAAAGTAGATACAGAATTTTCCGAAACTATAGCAAAATTGTGCAACTCTAATTTACCAGATCATGTAAGTTAAGCAAATTTAATGATATGTTTTCAAGCCACAGTGACCAACCTACTAAAATAAAAGAATAGTGTGCTGTAAATGCTCAATATAAGAGTACAGTAGTACTAGCAATACTTCAAGTGACACAGTGTCCAGCAGCTACATACATTTTGGGATTCTACCTCATTGGAAAAGTCAGGTTTACAGTCAATGATTCAGCAGATCAGATAGAAGTAATGGCTAAAAAAAGGAATGTGCAAAGCCCTGTACGAGGGTTAGCACTTTAATAGTGGCACCTATTTATTTACAACTTATACAACAGAGATAAATGTTTCAAAGTTTTAATGTCCTTCAAAGTTGTCACCAACATTTCATATAGCCCACTGCTAGCAATGTCGAATTCTTAGAATACCCTCAGTAGCACCAGTTGTGTTGATGGTTTGAGTGGAGCCACCTATTGCTCAATGAATCTCTGTAACAGTTCTGAAGCGACTGACGTGAAATGCTTCCTTCAATTTAGGAATCAAGTTGAAGTCACAAGGGCTTAAGGCTGAGAAGTTTGTTTGGTCGTACAGCACTTTCCAGCCTCATCAATTGAACAAATCAGTTGCAACTTGCACCAGATGCACCTGAGCATTGTCCTGCAAAATTATGGGTGGGTCCTGAAGAGAGTGTTGCCACTTCTTTCTCTAAGCTGGTCACAAGCTGTGTTCCAAAACTGAACCGCTTAGAGAAAGAAGCAGTGACTGGTTTGTTCGAATGATGGGGCCAGGAAGTGCTGCACCATCCATCACACTCCCCAGACTTATGCCCTTGTGATTTCAACTTGATTTCTAAACTGAAGGAAGAACTTCATGACATTAGCTTCAGAACTGTTACAGATATTTGTTGGGCAGTAGACCAGTACACTCGAATTATCTGCTAATGGTATCCTGTAACTTTCACATCACTGGCAATGAATTATACACAATGTTGGTGACACCTCTGAAGGACTGTAAAACTTTGAAACATGTATTTATTTTGTTGTACAAGTTGTAAATAAGTATTTGCCACTATTGAGGATCCAACTCTTGCACAAAGTACAATGGAATTTTTGGTGAAATGTCAGGAAGTGCACAAGGTTACAAGGTGCATACACCGATGAGACGAAACATTATGACCACAGTCCACCATGAGGTTTTATGGTGCCTGGTGGTGCTGAGGTAACATGACGCAGTAAGAGAATTGTATGAGAAGAGCAGAAATGAATGGAAAATCATTGTAGCAACAATAAGAGGCACAAATGCGGAAATCCACTGACTTAAGCAACTCTGATAAATGTTACATTGTTGTGGCCCAGTGCCTGGGAAAGAGCACCTCAGAAATGGTGAAGCTGGTCACCTGTTCTCATGCTACTGTTATGAGCATCTATGCTGAAAGATGCTAAAATCACGGATAGGTGACAAGAAGTTGGATCTCCACACCTCATCACAGAACATAGGGATCAGAGGCTTACCCACTCTCTAAAGCAGGATGGGTGGAGATCTAATGACATAGTACAGTGCTGATGCAAGCATAAATGCTTTGGTGCACATCATTCAGGACACATTGTTGAACATGGTGTTCCACAGCAGAGGACTCATACGTGTCCCCATGTTCATCTAACAACATCATCAATTATGATTACAGTGGTCCCAGTGTCATCAAGATTGGACAGTGGATTTATGGAATTGTGTCCCCAGGTCGGATGAATCCCATTTATTGTTAAAACAGGTCAATTGTCATGTCCAGACAAGCTGGCATCCAGGCAAACAGCTACTTGAAACGTGCATTGTCTCGAAAGGTGCAGGCCGGTGGCAGCAGTATTGTGTTATGGAGTCTATCATCTGGGCTCGCATGGAACCTGTGATAGTAATCAAAGGACCTATGACACTTATGCTTGATGTCTTCCCCAAAAGCAATGGCATCTTCCAGCAGGATAACTGTCCATGCCACAAGGCCAGAATCATGTTTAAATGGTTTGAGAAGGACGATAGTGAGCTCATGTCAATGTCTTGGCTATCAAATTCGACTTATCTGAATTCAATGAAACCCAACTGGGACACTATTGGTCACCAGCTCCGCACCCACAACAAACCGCCCATAAATTATGGGAAGTGCGTGATCTGTGCTTTGGCATCTGGTACCACAATCCTCTGGAAACCAATCAAGTACTTGTCAAAGCCATGGTATGCATAATCACTGCTGAACTGCATTCCTGAAGTGGACAAACATGCTATTAAGTAGGTGGTCATAATGTTTTGGCTCACTCATCAGTGTATATAATCTTGAAACCTAATGCAAACCCAAAGTTTTGCAAGGTTAGACTAATAGCATACACATGCGTGAAAAGGTCAAACATGAATTACACTGCCTTGGAAAATAAAAAAAATAAAAATAAATTAAAGTAAAATCTTTCCAGAAGGTGGGGAGGAAATGAAATTAAACTCCACTGATTGAGAGGGTATTTGAAGATATTTTAGAGATTGCAAAATTGAGTCACATATACAAAGAACTTGGCAGTACGACCACACTTATCACTGTGACGTTACACCCCCTCTGCACAAGATGCATGTACTGATTCAGAGGGGAAGGGTGTCAAAAATCCATTGTATCCTCTCCTGAGGCTATGTGGCTCACAACTGTTGTAACTGGTCCCAGATATCATGGATGCTGGCACTGGTACAGAGTTAATGTCTGAGCTGGTTCCACACATGTACTGTTGGGGGAAGATCTGGGGATCTTGTTGGCCATGGGAGCACCTCAACAGCATGCAGACAGTTCATAGAGACACGTAAAATGTGTGGATGAGAATTGTCCTGTTGCAAAATGGCACAACGATACTGGCTCATTAAAGGTAACACATGAGGATGCAAGACAGCTATGACATACCATTGTGCCATCAGAGTTCCCTCAATCACTACGAGTCATGACCTGAAGTCATGCCTGTATCATGCTGGCAAGAGTAACACCACTGTGCCTCTTCACAACACTGGGAGAAGAAGATCTTTCCAGGTTGGCACCATTCTTGGCAATAATGGTCATCTGGGGTAATGCAGAACATGATATGATGTCATTCATCAGGTTGACAGAAGCAGATGTGAAAGGATTATGATGTACTTGGCGCACAGTTTGCCAATTCTCCCTTGTAGACATGGTCAACCAGAACCTTGACTATGAGTATGCCTACCCTCACATTCCCATGCAGTCCAGCATTGTGCCACTATTACATCCAAATGCCCTACAAATCAGGATATTGCATGATTTGAGCAGCCAGACAAATGGAAACCCACAATGACACATCTTTCAAACTCTGCCAGATGCCCATAATGCTCTCTCACATGAGCACCTAGCATCTCCATATCTTTCACAGTGATCACTCAATTATGTGATGCTGTTCAAGCTCCTTGCATACCCTACCAGGTTAGGTAACAACACTAAACATGAACAACACTAATGCAGTCTGGTGGCTGTTCAGTCTGTCACAGAGAATACCAACTAAATCGTGTACATACCCACTGGTGATATGTGCACAAAGTTACACTGACATCTGATTGTGTCTTCTGAGTGCTTCATCTTATTTTTTTGTTTTTTGTAAGGCTCTATAGATTGTTTAGAAGGAATGGCATAACTGAACCTATTATGAACAGTCCATGGGTCACACTGTTTCTATAAGTAGAAAAAACAAATGGAGAGATATGGCTGTGCAATGACTTCAGATCAACCGTGGATGCACAGTCCCTAATTTATAGGTACTCAACTTCAAGAGGGGAAGACATAATGGCAAAATTAGAGAAAAGAAAACAGTATTCATACATTGATTTGAGAGAATGTTACACTATGTGATCAAAAGTATCCGGACACCTGACTGAAAATGACTTACAAGTTCGTGGCACCCTTCATCGGTAATGCTGGAACTATACAGCGCTAGCCAACCCTTAGCCTTGATGATACTCTCATAGGCATACATTCAATCAGGTGCTGGAAGGTTTCTTGGGGAATGGCAGCCCATTTTTCATGGAGTGCTGCTCTGAGGAGAGGTATCTATGTTGGTCGATGAGCCCTGACATGAAGTCAGTGTTCCAAAACATCCTGAACTTGTTCTATAGGATTTAGATCAGGACTCTGTGCAGGCCAGTCCATTACAGGAATGTAACCACTCCGCCACAGGCTGTACATTATGAAAGGGTGTCGATCATGTTGAAAGATGCAATTGCCATCCCCGAATTGCTCTTCAACATAGGAAGCAAGAACGTGCTTAAAACATCAGTGTAGGCCTGTGCTGTGATAGTGCCACACAAAACAACAAAGGGTGCCCACTCCTTGAAAAACATGACCACACCATAACACCAATGCCTCTGAATTTTACTGTTGGCACTACACACACTAGCAGATGACATTCACTGGGTATTCGCCATACTCACACCCTGCCATCGGATCACCACGTTGTGTACCATGATTCGTCACTCCACACATTTTTCCACCGTTCAGTCAGCCAATGTTTATGCTCATTGCACCAAGCGAGGCATTGTTTGGCATTTACTGGTGTGATGTGTGGCATATGAGCAGCCACTTGATGATGAAATCCAATTTCTCACCTCCTGCCTAACTGTCATAGTACTTTCAGTGGACCCTGATGCAGTTTGGAATTCCTCTGTGATGGTCTGAATAGATATCTGCCTATTACACATTACAACCCTCTTCAACTGTCGGCGGTCTCTGTAAATCAACAGATGAGGTTGGCCTGTACGCTTTTGTGCTGTATATGTCCCTTCACTTTTAGACTTCACTGTCACATTGGAAACAGTGGACCTAGGGATGTTTAGGAGTGTTGACATCTCGCGTACAGATGTATGACAGAAGTAACACCTAATCATGTTTGTCTGTGAGTTCCGCAGAGTGCCTAATGACTACTGAGGTCGCTGATATGGAGTACCAGGCAGTAGGTGGCAGCACAATGCACCTAATGTGAAAAACGTAAGTTTTTGGGGGTGTCCGGACACTTTTGATCACATAGTGTATCTGCGACTCCCACTCGATGGGAAAGCCAGAAGGTAATAGTCATCAACACACTATGTGGCCTCAACAAACATAAAATTTCACCTTTTGGAATAAATTCTGCCCCAACATTGTAACAAAGGTACCTTGACCAATTAATCAGAAACATTCTAGATGCAGCAAATTACACTGATTATACAGTATCATAAAAGATTATAGGGTGCATATGAACTTGAAGCTTAATGCAAAGCCAAAGTTCTGCAATGTTAGACCATTAGCTTACACATTTATGAGAAGGCTAAACAGGAATTACACAAGTGATTCTATTTTAGTGATTGCAAAATCGAATCGCATATGCAAAGAGCTTAGCAGTATGATCCCGCCACAACCCCTTTGGCCTAGACGCATACACTGATTTGGATGGGAAGTGTGTCATGAAGCCATTGTATCTTCTCCTGAGATGATGTGGCTCACAACTGTTGTAACTGCTCCTTGATATCATGGATACTGGCAATGGGACAGAGTTAACATCTGAGCAAGTCCCACACTTGTACTGTTGGGGACAGATCTGAGAATCTTCTTTTCCATGCATTTTATCAAAAACACTTAAGACATTGATAAATATTTGTAAGGCAGGTTCTATGTCTTCTCACCAAGGCACAAGAGAATCTGCAGAAAGACGTGTGTCAACAGCTTCCAGATTGCTTTGCAGAAGGAGGCTTCTCTGAACTGTAACATGACCTGTGACAAAACATGAGTCCTTCACTGATTCCAAAACGAATAGTTCCATCTGTCTCAACATACCAGTCAAACTGAAGGAAAGCCTCATGAATGGCCATCCTCTGACAGCCTGAGAGTTTTATTCTGTAATATTTCAGTTTGGTTTCTGTTTATCAGATGATGCACATGGTACTTAACAGTCCAAATAAATATGCAATTAAAGACATCACAGGCATCTTCAACAACTTACGGCAACCTGCAAGGTTTGCAAAAATGTGAATGCATTCGACAACAGCTTCCACAACTATTGTACTTGCACAAAGGTAGAATGGCTTGCAAGAAAATTGCAAAATCATGAAGAAAATCATCAATGGGACACTCAGAGGGAATGAATTGTGAATATCACTTCCGGGAACAACGTAGAAAATTAATGGATGAGGATGAGCACACCAGTATCAATGCTACATATATGGTGACCTGTTGGTGGCCCTCACAGGCAGCACTAGAATCAAGCTAAAATAAATATCCTGTGGTATACTGGAATGTATGCAGGGTGTAGTTAGTCAACAAGGTCACTGCTGCTGGCTGTGGGATGGGGTGGGGGGCAGAAGGTCCAGTACTTCTATAATGCAACCCACGCATTATTACAAGATTGCATTGTAGCAGAGGTGCCTATAGAAGACACTAGAATTGTTGTCCACATATGAATAATTTTCAACTCATGTGGAACCGTTGTTTCAGTGTGCTCAATTTTCTTTTACACTAGAGTAAGTTTTAAAGGCAGTTTGAGAGCTAATAGTAGTTGCGTAGCCACTTTTATAAAATCTCCAATCATGAATAATGAGATAAATTCAGACTCAGAATGCCAAATAATATGGCACTGGTCAAAAACAGTAACCAGTTGTTTCTTTGAGCCATCTGTATCAAACATCAAAGTGGCTAAATGCTTTCCAGAAAGTTTAGAGGACATTTCACGTAAATTTATTTATCCATGAAATCATATTCATGATGTGGGGTACAAGTTATAGCAAGATATAGCTGATGGAACATAAAATGTTTTTGCTACACAGATTTCGAAATACACATGACATACATACATTTACATTTCAATAGTTTCTAAGCAGTGATCTTTATTTTAATAAACAAAGCCAATATGAGAATTATTATTATTTAACCACCTTCACATTCATGGTTAATACATTTTGGATGGAATTAGAGTTATTGGTGATGTAAATTCATCAGAAGAATTTTAAAAAAATGTTGGAACATTATGTTGTGACATTCTTCCTGAAAGAGTTTTTATTGCTTTTGATTGAGCAAAGTAATTTATTATAGAGTATGTTACATACGTGCCTCACACTGCCATGGCATTTACTCAGTCTCAGATTTGTCAGTGAATGTCATAATCACCATGGGTGTGTGAATCATGCATGTCATTATTTGTTTTAAAAAGATGAGGGTACTTATTTATAAATGAAACAATCTCTAAGATGTATATCCATGGGACAGGTAATATTCCCAGTTCTTTACAGGTTGGTTGCCACAACCCTATCAGAGAGATTCCAATTTACCACTGGATGCAGTATACATTAAGTATAAGTAACAGATAGAAAGAGTCATGTTGCATTGACTGTTCTGTCAGTTCTTGGCAGAATATTTTACACATTGTGAATGAAACACAATCAACACTGGTGTAATAGTCTACTATATTGTAGAATATTGCACCAGTGTTTGTGTTTCATTCATAAAGAGTCATGTGATATTGTACTAAATGTCTCTTCTTTACTGATAACTATCATGAGTTACTGGGTACACAAGATTCTTTTTTAGATAACATCTTAGATTTCCCAACAACAAATCAGACAGAACATTTGAAGGGAGGTTACATTTTAATGTCCTGTTTGGGTAATTAGGGGTATAATGTACAACTGGACCAGACAAGGGTGGAGAAGGGATAGGGTAAGAATTTTCATTAAGGAACAACTTTGGTATTTCTGTCAAGTGATTTAAGGAAACCAAGGCAAACATAATTTAAGATAGCTCAATGTGGTACTTACCCCTATCTGTTAGTTTTGTGAGTAGTTTTCAATGTAACATGGACTCTGTACTGTAGCTCAGAAAAATTCCAGTTAAAAGCCTGAAAAATAAAGTTTAACTGATATTTCAAGTTGCTGAGAAACAATGTTTTATTTCCTCTATCAGAGAAATCTACAAAATTATGGAGAGGAAGTGCTGAATGAATGGTCTAGAAAGTACATTCTACAGCAAATTTTACTCTCAATTGTTGAAACAATATTTATTATGACATACCAATATACAGGGTGTTCACAGTTTCTATTACAGGCTTCTAGTGTTGTAGAGGGGACTTCATCAGTAACTGAGTTAGTCAATAAAGTTTTTATAAAGAATTCATTCCAGAAACATGCCATATGGATGTAAAATCGGTTTGATGATTGGATCACTTTCAGATCTCCCACTTCATGGTATGCACACAGAGGAGAAATGTGCTTTGACCTGTGTGCTCTGCAGGAGATGCTCGGCATGGTAGTACTGCTGTTAATTGCACAAGGTGTATCAGTGATGGCTCGCAAACCCTGGTGCATATCCTTGGAGCACCACAGCCAACCCTGCTAGTTGCAAACATACCCGTTTCTCACAGCCATAGTTGTTGTTAGTTGAAAATATTATGTGATGACTGAGATGAAACAGAAATTGTTCTTGATACATATAGTGTGCAGCTCTACCATTACTTGCTACACCATGAAGCAAGAGATTTGAGAGTGATCTGATCTTTGAACTTATTTCATATCTAAATGATACATATTTTAACTTCGGTGCCTCATTAAAATGTTATACACTAAGTCCCCCCTAAAACTCCTAGAAGCTGGTAATAGCAACTGTGAAACACCCTGTATATTTTTGTAGATTTCACATAAAACATAACAACTATTTTCCATTTATACGTATCAATATACACTAACTATAATAAAACAATGCGCAGTTTATAGCATTCTGCATACTAAGTACAAAATCAAAACCTGAAATCATAACTAGTACTGTTGCAATTGAAGAGATACATAATGCAAGGTAATATTTGTTAATGATTTTGC
Source organism: Schistocerca cancellata (assembly GCF_023864275.1). Lineage (NCBI taxonomy): Eukaryota > Metazoa > Arthropoda > Insecta > Orthoptera > Acrididae > Schistocerca > Schistocerca cancellata. The sequence goes on from NW_026046834.1 coordinate 292,942, forward strand.
TGCATTCCTCTACTTATGGGTTTTCATACTTAAGTAAGAGTGGTATGTTCCTAAGTCTTAATTAATACCATTAACATATGGGTACTATAAAAATGCCTGAAACTGGAAATCACACCTTCATCCTGTGGCTGGTGTTAACTGATGTGATGACAAGGAAACACCCACTTTCTACATTATCCAAAATGATGTGGGTATCACATGATGTGGACAGGGTGTAACTAGGATAGGGCATCTGTGGTACTGCACAAAGGTACCCAGACACAAGAGGCCCCATGTCCAAAAGAAAAAAGATAAAATCAACATGGGGAGGTTAAATAGAAAAAATGAAAAAGTAACATGTGTTGCTCTCTTTACAGTAGCAACATACACCTGCCCGTATCTACACAATATTTCATACATCCATGCTTTTTGTAATGGTTAGCAAGTGTCCTTAACAGATCATAGATAATATGGTTTCTTACTTGAAATATGTGTATTATGATGATAACGGTGGGAAAATAAATAGAGGAGCATTAAGGGAACAGTTGTGGGAAGGAAATGGCAAAATCAGCTTTAGTGCAACATGCTTTGCAATGACCAAACAACAAGATTCTATTTGATGAGAACTTGGTCATAACAACAGTTGGATACTGCTGTAGGTTGTTCAGAGGTAACAGACATGCTAATAATACCTAGTATAATTTCTATAAATTAAAAACTTCTAAAAACACAAACAGTTTAAATGATTTTTATTAATTTTGCCCATTCTCCTAAAGAATCGTGTTATTGCAGATGACAGGCTATCCAGCCAAAAGGGTCAGTGTGTTACAAACCATGTAAACTATTACCTAAGGTAAAAATATCACAATGGTAACAGCAAAAAATTTAAAACTTATAAAGGTTTCCAGTACTTCACATTGTGGTGGAATTTATTTGAATCGAGTTACGAATTTGGAATAGAATGTGATGTCTATGTTTAAGGACCGAGTTCTTTGGAATACTGTTTTGGGATGTATGCTTATTGTCTGCGCTCTGAAGAACTACATACAAAATTGAAGGAAGTTCTGTACATTTAATAGTGTTTATTCAGCGGTATTATGTAGTATAACTGAAGTGATGACCCTAATAGTGATCGAGTTTGCTGCAGTTTTTATGCCTTCAGAGCAGCATAATGGATATCATCACAAACATGGCCATGAAGATAGGGCCTTTGCTGACTGCCACGTTAACAACACTGTTTCATCAATTCCTAGTGACTCCAATAGAAATTTTAACATCAAGTTGCATGCTTTTTGACATACAAGGGCACAATTATGACCTACCCAGGATGAAGCTATTTTTAAGTTGCATGCCCTCATTTCAGTGTCGGACCAATTTCCCTTGGCTATTTCATGATTAGATCTTAATCCAATTGAACAGGCTGATGATATTCTGCACCTGCAGCCTTTCTGTATCTTTAACAAGATAGTGCTCCAGTGAACGTTTTCAAGCCAGAACCTTGTCTACGTGTGATTCCCCATCTCAAATTCTTTGCTCACATTGCACTCTCACGGGTAATGAACTACTGGCTGTCACTTTGTTAAAGACTTTTTGGATGTTCCAGCTCCCACAAAATGTCAGGGCAGATCTATCGGCTTTTACAAATCTGTCTATCGATGAGCTGGCTAAGAAAGCTGACACAGTCGCTATTGCATGTGCCAACAGAAACAATTTTGCTGCCATTGAAGAGTTTATGGAGGACAGTCTTGACTGCTCATGAACACTATGCACCATAGACGCAGGCTTGTGACAGGAGAGTTTGGTGAATGAATTTGCATGCCCAAACACCAAGTTACAGAGACAGAATTCTGAGTCTACTGCTCATTCAAGAAACAAGTTTCAACATACTCACAGGTGGTATTGTATCATAAGCATTTTGGCACAACGGCAAGACAATGTACCAAGCCCTGCTCCTACCCAAATGTAACAACGAATGCCAGTAGATGAGCATGCTCATCAATCTCGGTCACAGCACCTACAATACTTCTCAAGTGCCAATGTTACTGATGTTGCTGCTTCTGAAAGACTGTTCATTAAAGAGAAGTTATCACAGGCTGTGTTCTTAATTGAGACTGGATCAGAGATTAGTGTTATTCCTCCAACTGCAAGTGGTTGGTTACAAAAATTCCTACTTTAACGACAGCTAATAATTCCTCTATCAAAACCATTGATAAACAAACATTAACAAAGGCCTTTCAGAATGATTTTTTGCCCGGTTGGACCTTCATTGTTGCTGATGTTTCTGGGCCTACTATTGATGCCGATTTCTTGCATCATTTTTCTCTGGTACCGGACTTGGTGAATTAGTGCCTTATTAAAAGACCTTCACGTGCTCAACTCCCTACTACATTATGTCGAGATTACCACAACGTCTGCAGTGTGGACCATGTGAAGATTTCAGGACCAACTGCATCTCCCATGAGACAGTACATCATGCAAGAAGACACCGCTTTCCTGTAAATGTGTTGCAGTGCAAATTTCAATATTGGGTGCTTCACAATTAGGGATTAAGCTGAGGAACCCTGCAAGATTGGGTGGAGCAGGTGCATATGAATTTGGAGAAAGCACTCTGGAAATTATGACAGTTACATGAAGTGGCTGCAGTGCAGATTGAAGACCTGTCACCCCCCCTCCCCCTCCCTCACCTGAGACTGACCAGGTGGCAGATAATGACCTCAACAAGCTGTTATTGTACTGAAGGTTTTTACAGCACCCACTGACTCGACACTTGCAATGGAGAGGAATTGCTGTTCTAGTCCCAATCACATTCAAACTCTGCCAAGACTGCTGATGGTTAGTAGACCTCATCACCTTCCTCCAGAAAAGCTGCATGCTGAAAGAGTTTGATAGGATGATTAGTGACTGTTCTGTTTCTCACTCTAAGCATGTTTGGTCTTGCCCCTTACAAATGGTTAGGAGAAAGATGGAAACTGGAGAAACTGTGGGGATTACACAGCTTTGAACTCTCGTACAATCCCTGTAGGTACCCCGTCTGTAATATATCTGATTTTAGCAGTAACTTGTTGGGTGCACATATTTTAAAAGTTCTTGACTGTGCTAAGGCTTTTGTGCAGATTCCTATGACACAATGTTATGCCTTTATGGCTGCATAATGCAGCCATGAACTTCTTCAGGGTTTTCCATTCGTTTTTTGCTATTTTGACAACATATTAATTTCCTCTGCTACATATGAGAGCTATTTGAAACATTTATGTTCAGTGCTTTGAAGTTTGGAGGACTATGTTATCATGATTAATGTTGATAAGTGTATTTCCATGCAGGAGGTGTGTCCTTTCTTAGGCAACACGGTGTCTAACAAAGGCATTTCTAGTATGCCTGATGCGGTTTCTGATATTCAAAACATGCCTCTCCTTGAGACTTTCAAAGGCCACTGCTGTTTCTTAAGCATTTTAAATTGTTATCACAAATTCCTTCCCATTCTGGCAGAAGTACAAGAGCCTCTCTAAAGCCTCATAAAAGGAAAGAACATGTCTAGTAACAGAAAGCTTTCTTGGAATGATAGAGATGTTAAAGCTTTTGAGGACTTAAAATTAAACCTTGCTAAGGCTTCTCCTCTGCCTCACCCCATTGTGTATGCTCCCACTGCTCTTTTTGTTGACACTAATCAAGTCACTGTGGGTGCTATATTGCAACAATATACTTGTCAAGCATGGCAACTTCTCACCCTCTTCTCTAAAAATTTGTCAAAATACCAACAATCTTGGAGTGCTGTTGATAGAGAGCTGCTGGCCATTTTTCTTGCTGTAAAACATTTTTGTCCTTGGCATGAAGGCCTGACTTTTACTTTATATACTGACCACAATCCATTAACTTCCATTTTCAAAAATGTCACGGAGCTAAATTCTCCATGACAGGTATGCCAGGTTGACTTCATAGCACAATTTTCTACAGATGTTTAACATATTTCTGGGAAGGACAATGTGGTAGCAGATTGTTTACCTCACAACTGTGTGGCAATTACTTTTACTGACTGGGTAAATGTGGCAACAGATAAGGACACAGACCTCCTCCTCCTCCTTCAGTATCAGCTGCAACCAGAAACAGGACTAAAAATCTGTCCATTTATCCCTGAAAAGGGGCCCTGAATTGTTTTTGATTCATTTCACTCTTTGGCTTGCCAGGGGTAAAAGTGACTATGCATTTAATTACTGACAAAATTGTCCAGCCTGTGACATGGAACTGATGCCATAGCTGGGTGAGGGAATGTGTCAAATGCCACACATGCAAAATTAGTAGATATACAGCTGCTCATATTGCTGATTATCCCACCCCTTCTGGGAGATTCCCTCATTTGCACATTGACACTGTTGGTCCCCTTCCCCATTCCAAAAGATACTACTTTTGGTCACAGTGATTGACCGATTTACTCCATGGTCAGAGACTGTTCCTGTTCAGGATATTTCCGCAATACTTATTTCTCAATTTTAGTATCTGAAAGCATTATTCCTAAGAGGAGGTCATATGCAGATGCAACATCCATCCTTTCTAACTACAGGGCCTTACTTGCTTCATGGAGTTCTTCTAGAACTTTTGCATTGAATTACTAAAAGTGTAACAAAGTGTCAGAATTCAAATATATTTCTAATACATATTTGTAGACTTCATTCATTATATTTCTTACTCATAAGAATTATATTTATTAGGACCTTAAGAAAAACAAAATATTCATTTTTTAACTGCGAAGATTACATCACCTGTTTTGGTATCCCACAGGTCACTACTTTAGATATGTAACACCAAGTCGAACGCCAACTATTCACAGGACTATTGAATATTTGTGATTGCAAGCACATCCATACTACGAGCTACCATCCTTCCAGTAATGGGATGATAGAGCATATGCACTGGACATTTAGACAGCATTGGCATTCTGTCCAGAATCTTGAGTCATGTCATTGCCTTTGGTTTTACTGGGATTCCATACTAGTGTTAAGAAGAACACACAGTGTTCCACTGTGCAGCAGGTTTATGACGCACAAAAAAATGTGCCTGGTGATTTATTGCCATCTAAACTTACTCCCTTGCTATCTGGGAGATTTTTTAAACAAAATACAAAAGCTTATACAAAGTCAGGTTCCCAAAAACTCTAATAGCCATGAGACAAATGGTACAGTCAGACTACCCCTTACTCCTCACTATTCTGGCGCTTTCAGGATCATACAGCACGACAAAAAGGTATTTCTGATTAACAGAAATGCAAAGCCAGATGTGGTCTCAGTTAATCACAGAAAGTCAGCTCTATTTGTGACAGCAAATTTGGAGCATCAGACAAGGACAGCAATAGTACACTTCAAACTCCTTCAAAAGTAAGTCTACTTAGTGTTATTCAAACTCGTTGAAGTGGAAATGTTGTACCAGTATGGCAGTACCTAGAGGTATCAGAGGCTCCTGGTTTTTAAAAAAGTTCATGAAACTAGTAAATGTAATACAATTTCTATGTATATTGTTAGATGAGCTGCAGCTCTCCCAAATATGGCGGAGGGGGGGGGGGGGGGGGAGATGTGGTTGAATCAATTTGGATCAAATTATGAACTAAAAATAGAATATGATATCTATGTATAAAGACTAAATTCTTTGGGGTATGGTTTTGTGATATATTCTTATTATATGTGCTCTGCATAACCCACCCATCATTTTGCATGACAATGCACGGGCACATAAAGCACAAGCTGTGGCTGCTCTCTTCAGTTGATAGGACTGGGAAGTACTGTACCACCCACCATACTCCCCGGGCTTAAGTCCTTGTGACTTTAATTTGATTCTGAAGATGAAGGATCTACTTCATGGCATTCACTTCAAAACTGTTCCAGAGATTCAACAGGCAGTAGAATGCTCCATTCGCACCATCAGCAGAACAGGTTCTGCTTACGGAATACTATGCCTTCCATATCGGTGTCAATGTGTTCTACACAATGTTGGTGACTACTTTGAAGGACAGTAACAGGTGCAAACATGTAACTCTTTTGTATCAGTTGTGAATAAATAGTTGTCACTATTTAAGTTCCAACTCTCATATAACCATGTTCAACTCCTGGTATTATCTATGCCATATGATGCATATTTGTTTTTCAGAAGCCACCCTGTCATTTAATTAAACAAGCGTTTTTTATTCAATGTTTCCTAGCTCTGCTTCATTAGATGGCTAACAAAATGTTTAGTTTGGATTTTGCACCTGAAAAATTGTGTAAATTGAAATCCCCATCCTGGTTTATTAGGTTTTTCAAATATTTAATTTAATAGGCTCCTTAATTACACTGTCTCAGAAACTTGGTGTTTGCACCATAATACAGAAATTTGATGTTTGCACCATAATACAAAAAGTTGGACTCATGTTTCATTTCATGATTATATTTGAGGCAGTGGTTGGTGACAGCTGATTTGCTTGGTTGCTTTAGAACAGCTGATTTGCTTGGTCGTTTTAGATTCATGTGTTGCTGATGGTCCTTGCACCTCTTCTTGACTGTTTTAATAGTTTACCCCGTGTAAGATATTCCACATTTTCATAGAATGCAGCACACATCTGGCTTCCGGTGACCTAAACTGTCTTTTAACATTACAAACAAACCTTTTCACCTTGATGAACTGGTTCAAGGCTGATCGACTGGATGTCAGTACCCAATACACACAATATTTTGGCAAGCAAACACACTGCCATCATCAGGTGTGCTGATGAACTGACTGATTCAGAGCCAACATAGCAATCGAATCTCCACCCAACTCCTGCTGGACTGCCATTCTGTCCACCATACATGCCCATCATTTCCTCCAGCACTCCTCCTGCAGACACATTGCTGCCCTGGTATCTCTGCTGTTCCTCCACCTGCCCTTGACGTCAGTTCATTGTGGGATATCTCCTTCTTGTTCTTAATCTGACTAATTGTGGTGTTCCCAGGCCTTATTAATGATGTAGCCACTATCACAACTGATCAGCAGTCCCTTTACACAAATCTCAACAGATTCTTCAGCAACAGGATTCCAGAAGTTAAGACATTTCTCTCAAAACATTGGTATGGTTTTAGTCCACTCCACGTAATTCGAATAGGCAATATTCTGTGACTGCCTACTTGTTATGCTGCTGTTATCTCATGTGCCATTAGTGTTCTCAACAACAAGCTTCAACAGCATGAACCAACTGAGCTATTTATGTATTGCCACACTGGCAGGGTATCTGATAGACCTCATATTTCCATAGTCTGAGGCCATCTTTGAAACTACTAAGCACAGCCTGTATTTTAGCTGGTGGACAAAAGCCTGTCTTCACTTGGCATTTCTGGCGAATTCAATCTATCTTTCTTGATAATGTGTCACAAAGGACTAAAAATAATGGCCACATCTTCAGAGATTCCTCTTCTGTTTCCACTTGTTGTACTGTGGGTGTAGGACTCTATGAATTTGCTACTTCTAGTTGCTGTCCTTCCAGAACAGAGTTCTTCATTGAGGCTGTCACTGTCAGAGAGGGTGTGAGCCATATGCACCAATGTTTTGAGCATTCTGGTGCAGAGGTGCACCAGGTGGTGGCAACTGTCCGTGTGTAGGTACAGGTTGGCGGTGTGTGTTCTTCTGGTACATCACATAGCCCAACATGTCATCTGGTCTTCTTTTTACTAGGACATCTAGAAAGGAGAGCTCTCCATCCACTTCAACTTCCATGATAAAACTGATGTTTTGGTGTATGGAACTGAGATGTATGAAGAAGTCATTCAGTTTCTCTCTTCCATGTGGCCTATAAACCATGTTGTCTATAAACCAGAAAAAAGTGGGCTGAGTTGAGGGCTTCTTCCTTGAAATGTTCCATTTACATGTTGGTGCAACTGGTGAATGTGACCCCCCATGGCTACTCCCCCCATACCAAAAAAGTTTTGCATCACCTCGGTTCCGACAGTTCCGGAACCTGTACTGAAAACTGGAATAGAGATCAACATAAATATCATTTCCGCCCTTTTTATTGCTCATGAAAACCACACATTGCATGTTGTACCACCATACAGTGAGACCTTCAGAGGTGGTGGTCCAGATTGCTGTACACACCGGTACCTCTAATACCCAGTAGCATGTCCTCTTGCTTTGATGCATGCCTGAATTTCATCGTGGCATACTATCCACAAGTTCATCAAGGCACTGTTGGTTCAGACTATCCCAATCCTCAACCACATTTCAGCATAGATCCCACAGAGTTTTTGGGGGTCGTGTCATCTATAAACCGCCCTTTTCAAACTATCCCAGGCATGTTTGATAGGGTTCATGTGGGGGTGAGAATTTTCGTCTATGAAGACGAAGCCTGGCCAATATGCTGCTGACATAGTTGCACTATTGGTCGGAGGATGGCATTCACATATTGTACAGCCATTACGGGTTACTTCCATGACCACCAGCGGCATACATCAGCCCCATATCATGCCACCCAAAAACAACAGAGGACCTCCACCTTGCTGCACTCGCTGGACAGTGTGCCTAAGGCATTCAGCCTGACCAGGTTGCCTCCAAACACGTCTCCAACGATTGGTTGAAGGTATACGCGATGCTCATGATGCCAATCCTGAGCATCCATTCAGTATGTTGTTGGGTCCATCTGTACCACAGTGCACGGTGTTGTGGTTGCAAAGATTGATCTCGCCATGGACATCGGGAGTGAAGTTGCACATCATGCAGCCTATTGTGTACAGTTTTAGTGGTAATGCAACGTCCTGTGGCTGCACAAAAGCATTATTCAGCATGGTGGCGTTGCTGTCAGGGTTCCTCCAAGCAATAATCCATAGGTATCGGTCATCCACTGCAGTAGTAGCCCTTGGGTGGCCTGAGTGAAGCATGTCATCAATAGTTCCTGTCTCTCTGTATCTCCTCCATATCCGAACAACATTGCTTTTATTCACTCCAAGACGCCTGGACACTTCACTTTTTGAGAGCCCTTCCTGGCGGAAAGTAACAATGCAGATGCGATCGAATTATTGTATTGACCATCTAGGCATGGTTGAACTACAGACAACATGAACCGTGTACCTCCTTCCTGGTGGAATGATCAGCTTTCGGACCCCCTCCATCTAATAGGCACTGCTCATGCATGGTTGTTTACATCTTTGGGCCGGTTTAGTGACATCTCTGAACAGTCAAAGGGACTGTGTCTGTGATACAATATCCACAGTCAACATCTGTCTTCAGGAGTTTGAGGAACTGGGGTGATGCAAAACATTTTTTGATGTGTGTAGTAACCCTTATAAAAAAGAAAGTATGTCAACGTCAAGAAGTATATAAAAAGATTGGTCATCTATATGCCATATTTCTGGTCAGTATGTCCTAAGGATTCCTGTAAAGGCACTCTAATAAAAAAAGAAACAATGTTGAAGCTCACATGGGTGTCTGTATTGTTAAATGTAAAGTTGTTAAGGGTCCAACATATCCAAATAATTGAAAATGTTACGTGAACACTTACTGAAGAAAAGGCTAAGCAGATCATTTAGTTATTTAATGAGTGAGAGTGATGGGGCACCAATCTTGTTAATAATGGTGTGTAAAGGCATCCCGTCTTTGTGAAGCTTCAGCAGTTCATATAGTCTAAATGGTACTGGTGCTCTGTGTTGCAGCTTCTTAAAAACCATGTCAGGCAAGACAGATTCTTTGAGAAGTGCCATAGTCTTCCTCTCCACCTTCTTGATAAGATTGGAGTTGATATTCCAGCATGCACTATCTTCTAGCAAGCCCTGCATTTTCTCAGAGTAACCTTAGTGAGACAGAAACACAGTTGCATTGCCTTGATTGTCTGGTAAGACTATGACATCTTTATCTTCTCTCATTTGCTGCATGGCTTCCCTCTCCCTACTAGAGGTGTGTGGTTTTATAGGTTTTGTTCATGTGAGAGCAAGACAGCTTTTGTGAAGTACTTCTTCTGTGCTTCAGATGGAAGTTGTGCAGCTGCCTGTTCCAGTGTACTGGTGAAGTCCATGGCAGGTGCAGATTTGAGGAATGGGTGGTTTCTTAAAAACTGAAACCACATCCTCATCTAGTTGCTAGGTCATGAGACTGATGATAGTCTTGCAGGGAGCATCAGAAGCTTGTATCTCTGATATATACTCAAATTTTTGTGTTTGACATCCAGAATCCTTCCATTGTGTGGAGTCCGCTCTGGCTCTTTGGACGCCATCACCCCATGCCTTTGCATTGCTTATGGGACCCCATGGAGAATATGTGGTGCTGAATTTTGGTAAGGTAATGCATCAAATTGATTCAGTGGCAGCCAGAAGAATCAACCTAGCCATGGCACAGGACAGAGAACCTTCAACTCTCTGGTACCTAGACTTGATAAACATAGTGGTGGAGCTATTCAAATTATATCTACAACTGGCCTTCCAGTTCAGTCCCTGGATGTGGGAATGCACTGATATTGTCATATGGGCCTCAGGAGACTCCACACAAATAAAGGCCACCAGACACCAGACATCAAAATTTGATGCTTATATGAGAGAGACAACTGCCTGATGTTCCCCCCAAGACTACCATCAATCGCTGGCTAAGCAACTGGATGTCGATGCATTTCCAGTTTGTAAGGAAGGCTCCAATATTGTACCCACTCCTAAATCTGCACATTACCATGGACATCATCAGTGCAGTGGAACAGGCAGCTGCACAATTTCCACCTGTAGCAGCAGAAGAAGTACTTTGTGCAAACTGCCATGCTCTCATGTGTACAAAACCTATGAAACCAAGCATCTCTAGTAGTGACAGGACAGCTATATGGGAACTGGGAGACGATGCAGATACCATAGTCTTACCAGAAAACAAAGGAAATGCAACTGTGGTCCTATCTCACCAAGATTCAAGATTACATAGAGAGAATGTGGGGCTTGCTAGAAGTCATGGATACTGGAAGATTGACACAGATCTTACCAAGATGGCGGAGAGGAAGACTTTTCAAAGCACTTTTCAAAGAAACAAGCTTGTCAGATGATGTTGTTGAGAAGCTATAACCGAGAGCACCAGTTCTGCTGAGACTTTATTAACTGCTAAATCTTCACAAAGATGGGAAGCCTTTACATTCTATTATTAACAACATCAGTGTCTCCAGATGCTCATGTGCTAAATACCTAAATGTCCAGCTTAGTCTTTACTTCAGGAAGTGTACATGCAATATTTGCAATTCTGTGGACATTTTTGATAAGCAAATTGATAAAATCATTTTCAGCAAGAAAACCTTAAGAATGAGTATCCCTAACCAGAGAACGATATTTCAGAAGCAATTCAGTATCGTTAGTTTTATGAGGCCTGCTCCCTTTATATGGAGCAGATGACTAGATTTTAGGCAACACATTGCATACAAATGTTGCAAAGTGCCAATGCCCTGCTGCCTCTCTGGGGAATAACCAGTAATAAAAAATGCTGAGCATTGCTGGGAAGTGACAGCAAACATTTTGTCTCTAACATCAGTTGTTCCCTTGATGTGGTCTATCACTCCTAGATGTTGTATGCAAAGGCTCTGAAACACTCTGCATAACAAGAACAGTAGCCACAGAATTGAATGCTGTGGAACACCAGTAGTAATTCATTCCCACTCAGAAGATTTATCATGAGTCCTGCATGACCTATTTAACACGACCTTTATCTTCCAGTTAGTAATATTACATGTGAACTACTTACTGCATCTCAAACCAGGTAAAAGCTATGATTCAAACTGCTGTGTTGCAAACTGAGTATGAATCAAGTAGGCCTACTGAGCATGGTAATGTTACGCTCATAAAATTTGCATTTGATCAATCATTAGAAGCATTGTAAATCCACTGCTAAATACTACCAGTTATATACTATTATTTTCATGTTATGAGAATGTAACAGATACCTATATCAACAAAAAATTACTATGTAGTCTATTTACAGATGCAGATTGTGCTGTTTATATATTATTCTGCTTCATTTGTCAAATTCTGGTGAGCTTCTAGTGTGCATTTTATGTTAATATTCTCACAGTTTTCAATAACAGACGCTTGATTTCTTTCATGTCCTTCATCATTCTGAAGCGTTCTACAAGTCTCAAGGAATTGCTTTAATTACCTGTGGGGATTCTATTTGTAGTGCTATCAGATGATGACAAGAGATCTCAGAAGGGAAATGACCAGATCATTTTTTGTAACTCCCTTCTGTCACTCCCTACTACCGGGGTCAATCAAATAAAAATCAGAACTTCTTTCACATGGCTTGCATAGTAGCATGAGCAGTGTGGCACTTGGGAATCACTTGTGGGAGAATTGAAGGAAAGAAGGAGAAGGACTGAAGATTGGGTTTAATGTCCCTTGACATCGAGGTCATTAGAGATGGAACACAAGCTCAGATTGTGTCAAGAATGGGGAAGGAAATCGGCCATCCCCTTTCAAAGGAACCATCCAGGCATTTTCCTGGAGCAATTTAGGGAAAATATGGAAAACATAAGTCTGGATGGCTGGACATGGGTTTGAAATGTCCTTCTCCCAAATATCCGGTGTGCTAACAACCACTGTGCCACCTCACTCAGTGAGGCGAATTGAGAGTGATAGCCATGTACAAGGCTGATACACATAGGTCTGCCTTTTTAGTATTGCTGTGAGTGAACAGGAATAGCACTACTTATTATTATCAATTTGCTTGCTGACAAAGGTGTAAAACCTAGCAAAATTTTGAAAATAGTCCAATCACAGTTCAATGATGCTACTTTCAATAAAACCCAAATGTTCTATTGTGACCAGAAGTTTTGAAATGTTGTGATAAACTGGAAAAACAAAGCCATAGATGACATTTGGTGACCAGTGTAAATGAGAATAGTATTCAAGCCCTGCATGGGGTTGTGGATGGTGATCGCAACATAACTTTAGTAGGATTGCATAACGGGTGGGGGATAAGTGTTGGAAGTGTCAATACCGTTTTACAGTGAAAAGCCAAAGAAACTGATACACCTGCCTAATATTGTCTACGGCCCCCGCGAACATGTAGAACTCCCAGAACAGAATGTGGCATGGACTCAGCTAATGTCTAAAGTAGTGCTGGAGGGAACTGACACCATGAATCCTGAAGGGCTGTCAATTAATCCGCAAGAGTGCGAGGGGGTGGAGATCTCTTCTGAACAGCATGTTGCAAGGCATCCCAAATGTGCTCAATAATGTTCTTGTCTGGGGAGTTTGGTGGCCAAAGGAAGTGTTTAAACTCAGAAGAGTGTTTCTGAAGTCACTCTCTAGCAATTTTGGACTTGTGGAGTGTCGCATTGTCATGCTGCAATTGTCCAAGTCCCTCAGAATGCACAATGGATATGAATGGATGCTGGTGATCAGACAGGACACTTACATACATGTCACCTGTCAGAGTCATATCTAGACATATCAGGGGTCTCATATCATTCCCACTGCACACTCCCCATATCATTACACAGCCTCCACCTGTTTAAACAGTCCCCTGCTGACATCCAGGGTCCATGGATTCATGAGGTTGTCTCCATACCCATAAACAACCATCTGCTTGACACAGTTTGAAATGAGACTCATCCAACCAGCCAACATGTTTCCAGTCATCAACAGTCCAATGTCGGTGTTGATGCAACCAAGCTTTGTGTTGTGCAGTCATCAAGGGTACACTAGTGGGTCTTTGGCTCAGAAAGCCCATATTGATGATGTTCTGTTGAATGGTTTGCATGCTGACACTTTTTGATGGCCCAGCACTGAAATCTGCAGCCATTTGTGGATGGGCTGTGCTTCTGTCAAATTGAATGATTCTCTTCAGTCGTCATTGGTCTTGTTCTTGCAGGATTTTTTTCCGGCTGCAGCAATGATGGAGATTTGATGTCTTACCAGATTCCCGATATTCAAGGTATGCTTGTGAAATGGTCGTATGGGAAAATCCCCACTTCATCACTACCTCAGAGATGCTGTGTCCCATCACTCATGCACTGACCATAATACCACAGTCAAACTCACTTAAATAGTGATAACCTGACATTGCAGCAGCAGTAACCAATGTAACAACTGCACCAGATACTTGTTGCCTTATATAGGCATTGGCAACTGCAGCACCGTATTCTGTGTGTTTACATATCTCTGTACTTGAATAGGCATGCCTATACCAGTTTCTTTGGCATTTTAGTGTATATGACATATAGACATTTGGACATGAAAAATATTGTTAAGATCTGTTTTTTGTCTTCTCACCAAGCACCAAGGCATACGAGAAGCTGCAGAGAGGCACTTTCACTGTCTTCCCAATTGCTTTGAAGAAGAAGGAGTGGCTTCTCTGGATTGTATTATGACCTGTGACAGAACATGGGTTCTTCTCTATTCACCAAAGAACAAGAGGATGAGTGTGGTGCAGAGGAAAGTTGGACATAGGCATTGATCCAGGTCACCCAGAAAAGTTTTGTGAACTGTGTTTTGGGACTCAAAAGGTGTATTGCTACCTGCCTGGTGAAGTATGGTGAATGTGGCCTGTTATTGCAAGCTGCTGGATGGTGGCAAGACTGATAATTGCAACAAATGATGCTGGCAACTGATTCACTATGTCCTCCTCCTGCAAGGAAATGCAGTCTGCACTTGTCCCCATGTGACTACTTTACGTTTGGTTCACTGAAAAGTGCATTGGGAGGGGAACATTTTGAAGATGACATTGCAGTTAAACACTATGTGCACAGTTTGATTTGATCTGAATGGCTACTGAGACAGCCACGTTCTTTCTTCCATGAAAGGATCAGAAAGTTTCTTGACTGATGGCGAAGATGCATTTGTGTTGATGAAAATTATGTAGAAAAGTAAGGTTCTACCCTTATCTTGGTATGTATCAGCAATAAAGCTGTGTTATGATATTCTGGTTTACATCTGAATGATCCTCACATATATGATACAGAACAAGATGTTTGTGGTTCCCTCTTTTCTGGAGTGTCATTGTCTGTTCTGAGTTTAGTGGGTTCCAAACATGTGGGATATGATCTTTGTCCAGCTTAGATATGTAGCATGCCCCAAATAGGTTTGATGTGGAACATTCTTAATTGCTCCCAGATCTTAAGGAATAATGATTGTGGGATGTGTCGAAAAGTGTCCAGTAACATATACAACACAACTGTAAATAGTTATAGAAGTTCACCACAGGCAAGGTCAACAAGTTTCCTAAACCTACTAACAGTACATGGGAGCACTTCAATTTCCCTAACAGTCAGCACTCAAAGAATCTTTGAGCATGGCTTTTCTGACTGTACTCCACAATGCATTATTTACTAACAGTGATGGATTACAGTAAGTTGTTTGCTCTTTTTGTACATTGGAGAGCTGCTAGATGGATATTCCTGTTTCCCTAAGCAGTACATTACTTGAAACATACATTACAGACATAATCAGTTGCCACACATTCATTGTTGCAATGTTCTTCCATAGTTCTCTTGATCATAAAAGGTTGTCATAAAATGGAAGACAGTTTTACTGATGAAGAAATTTTGGGGCCACTTGAAGAATTTAGTTCTGACATTGATGATGATAATTTTGAAATTGATGACAGTATTTCTGAAACAGACAGTACTTTTCTCCTTCGTCTTATAAGCAGGAGTCACACAAAGAAGTTGAAAAATTTTATGACTTCTCATGGACTGCAGCAGTTTCTGGCCTGACTGGAATGTGTAAAATGACATCACAAAATTGCTTTAGTTGTAACAGTCAGTGAGCACAATTCACAACTTGATAAAGTAATACAAATAAATAAATGTCTATGTTCTTGACACAATACAAGTTTGAAGTCTGCATTTATTGACAGAAGAATTGAAAGACATTCATGAAAGATAACACGACTTGCTACAGAGGTGTTACATGTATGACT